>NC_068284.1:37136141-37452530 GCF_025860055.1 Xyrauchen texanus
TGAGCACCCAAATTATACAGACCAGGATATGATGTCACACAGGACATCTGGTGTAAATAAATAATACATCACAAATAAATAATATATTAAAATTGTTAAAGTATTGTATATTATCTATTCACTTTCCTGCAACAATAATACATACCTGCTTTAAAATATGTATTCATTGTATTGAGAGGTCAGAGTGTGATGTTTCGATCTTCTATTGGACATGTGTCCTCTTGTCGTACGATTTCACGGTTCAGAGTTCACCAAGTTTGAACTTTGGTGCGCAGCGTAGTATGAAATTTCTTCGCACGAGCTTGCGTTTCCGGTCTGCAGCATTCAGATGTGTTTGAATGGGAGTGAATGGAATGCAAAGTGTAGTGAGACCGCCCCTTGAGAGTGAATATACAGACTTAAGCAAACATGCACACAGAGTTAAGCTTACAGTCCTGAGGTGCTGAAAACCTGAGTAACTGATGTAATTAGCCCAGGTCCCCCTCAGCTGCAGGTGGGCCACAATCCCCACACAATTAGATAATTAGTCCTGCGGTACTCATTACTGGAGCCTGTTTTCACATGAACGCATGATTGTGTCCTCACTCACACACTGATTAAATGACTTTATCTGTTTAGCTCTGTAAAAACAAAGATTAATAATACAAATCTGATCCTAAATGTTGGAAAATTTGCAAACGTGGCTAGAAACAGTAATGGCGAACTGGCTGTGCCCTAAACCACACCAGATTTCATGCAAAGCCACACAAATAGCTGAATTAAAAAACAAATATACAGCTAAAGTCAGAAGTTTACTTACACCTTTGCCAAATAAATTTAAACTCAGGTTGTCACAATTCCTGACATTTAATCATAGTAAACATTCCCTGTTTAGGTCAGATAGGAACAAAACTTTATTTTAAGAATGTGAAATGTCAGAATAATAGTAGAGAGAATTATTTATTTCAGTTTTTATTTATTTTATCATATTCCCAGTGGGTCAGAAGTTTGCATATACTTAGTATTTGGTAGCATTGCCTTTAAATTGTTTAACTTGCATCAAAAGGTTTGGGTAGACGTCCACAAGCTTCTCACAATAAGTTTCTGGAAGTTTGGCCCATTCCTCCAGACAGAACTGGTGTAACTGAGTCAGGTTTGTAGGCCTCCATGCTCGCACACGATTTTCAGTTATGCACACAGATTTTCAATTGGATTGAGGTCAGGGCTTTGTGATGGTCACTCCAATACCTTGACTTTGTTGTCCTTAAGCCATTTTCCACAAATTTGGAGGTATGCTTAGGCTCATTGTCCATTTGGAAGACCTATTTGCGACCAAGCTTAAACTTCCTGGCTGATGTCTTGAGATGTTGCTTCAATATATCCACATAATTTTCTTTCCTCAAGATACCATCTATTTTTTTAAGTGACCAGTCCTTCTGCATCAAAGCATCCCTGCAACATGATGCTGCAACCCCCATGACTCACGGTTGGGATGGTGTTCTTCGGCTTGCAAGCCTCACCCTTTTTCCTCCAAACATAACAATGGTCATTATGGCCAAACAGTTCAAGTTTTGTTTCAATAGACCAGAGGACATTTCTCCAAAAAGTAAGATCTTTGTCCCCATGTGCACTTGCAAACTGTAGTCTGGCTTTTTTATGGAGATTTTGGAGCAGTGGCTTCTTCCTTGCTGAGAAGCCTTTCAGGTTATGCCGATATAGGACACGTTTTACAGTGGATATAGATACTTGTCTACCTGTTTCCTCCAGCATCTTCACAAGGCCCTTTACTGTGGTTCTGGAACTGATTTGCACTTTTTGCACCAAACTACGTTCATCTCTAGTAGACAGAATGCATCTCCTTTAATGCGGTAATTTGTGCATGGAGCGCGGAGAGTAGCATGAGCCTCCACATGCGGTTTCATGCATAACGAGCCACGTGATAAGATGCCCGGTTTGCCTGTCTCAGAAGCGGAGGCAACTGAGACTTGTCCTCCGCCACCCCGATTGAGGTGAGCAACCACCCCACTACGAGGGCCTAATAAGTAGTGGGAATTGGGCATTCCAAATTGGGAGAAAAGGGGATAAAAAATAAATACAATAAAATAAAAAATACACAATATAGTAACAACTATGATGCAAAACACCTGTTCTGCTGCCAACTGTGCATATCACTGCACATAACCCATAGAGGCTAACTATTAACCTTAGTTTAAATCTCAAGGACTGTATCATCTCGTAGAACATTCACTTAAGCAAATTAATTAAGTGTTATCCTTCTGAGTTAGATACAAGTTAAAGGTTTAGTTCACCCAAAATTCTCTAATAATTTTCTTACCCTCATGTCATCCCATATACGTATGACTGTCTTTCTTTTGCTGAACTCAAACGAAGATATTTAGAAGAATATCTCAGCTCTGTAATTTATAAAATGCAAGTGAATGGTGATCAGCACTTTAAAGCTTGAAAAAGGAGATGATGTCAGCATACATCTTAACATCAGTCTCCTTGGCGATCATGATTTCAAGCTCAATTCACTTTCTATAGCACCATCTAGTGCTCTACACATACATTAAGCACTAGGAAGAATAATCAAGCTTAAAATCATGTTGTGCCTAGAGACTGCAATAGCAAGATGTACGGTGAAAAAGGAGTTACATTTCGGTCTGTTTCCCCCAAAACCAACTTGATCGCTTCAGAAGACATTTATTGAACCACTGGAGTCGTATGGATTATTTTAATACTGACTTTATCTCCTTTTTGGAGATTCAAAGGTCTGATCACCATTCACATGCATTGTATGGACCTACAGAGCTAAGAAATTCTTCTAAAAATCTTTGTTTGCGTTCAGCAGAATAAAGTCATACACATATGGGATGGCATTAGGGTAAATGATGAGAGAATTTTCATTTTTGGGTGAACTATCCCTTTAAGCTCAATTATCAGCCTTTTTGGCATAATGTTGATTTATAAATTTGCCTTGCCATGTATTTACATCTCTTTAAGGCTACTGTGGATGTGGCTCCCTTCCTGGCTTTAAGGGACACTGCAAGGCAGCTATTGAATTTAAAATGGAACTATTATTTGCTGAAAGACTCTCATGAACTTTCGTGTTCAACTGCCATCTCTATTCCAATGTTTCGGCAGAAAGCCAAAAGACTGTTTTATACTGCCGTTAATTTTAACAATTTGTCGTTGCTTCCATGTCTGGAGGTTTCCCCGTCTTCTTTTCTGTTTCTGAGACTGGTTAAAATGGTGTGATTTAAGCACGCTCTGTGAATAACAAGGCTCTGTTGTTATCGGACAATTTAACAGAAAAAAAAACTGAAAAATGGCATGAGTGATGGTCTCCTCTTTAATCAAATTCCACCCATGGGCTATGGGTTGTTTGATCTCCCGTGACTCTCTGGCAGAGGTGGGGGTATTACGGTGCTTCACAACCTAAAATACAAGTCCAGTGTCTGTACCACAGTCTGTACCTCATTCTGAGTGTCTCTGCCCCTCACACTACCATCATTGCTATAGTCTATAGACCTCCTAAGACTAATGAAGTCTTTTTGTCTGAGTTTGCTGATTTGTTATCTCTGATGTGCCTTAAGTTCAAGAGTTCTTATTTTGGGGGACTTTAACATCCACATTGACTCAAAGACTCAGTATTGACAAAGGAATTTCTGTCTTTATGTGAGTGTTTTGATTTGATTCACTTTGTAGACTGTTCCACACATAACAAAGGTGACACCTTAGACCTTGTAAATGCAAATGGTTCTTTTGTGTCTGAGTTTTCCTCTGTTGATTTAGGTCTTTTTAATATGGAACTACCAAACATAAATTCTTCTTCTCACACTGTAAAATATTGTAAATGGAAATATATTGATTTGTCAGCTTTTACAAACTCTTTCAAACACTGTTCTCACGTCTGGCTTAGATGATTTTGCTCCACTGAAATCACGGACTATCTCTTCTTTGCATTCTGCTCCCTGGTATAATGACAATCTGCACGCAGGCTTGGAAAGACAACTTGAATGATTCTAAAGAAGAAATCAAATCTGCCAGATCCTGCTATTTCAAAATAATCAGAGACATCTTTTTAATACTATTAATAGATTGCTCAAACTTAATTGTTCCACCACCTTGTCTGCATCACCTCCACTTTGTAACATGTTTTTAGACTTTTTTAGCACCAAGATACTCGGAAAAAATATTCTTGCTACCATATCAGTCTTTTCGGTTTCATTCCTCAGCCAGTCTTGTTTCTCTGGCACCCCTCTCTCAAATTTCTATCAATTCGACCATGTTACACTTGAGTCTTTTTTGGGGTTTTCCACTGTGGATAGTACCTGGTACCTGATACTTTTTTTTAGTACCACCTCGGTCGAGGTTCCAAGTGAGCCAAGCCGATACTAACTGTGTGGAAGTGGTTTGACCAAATCGACCCTATCTAAAACGGCGAGCAATGGGAGGGAGAGTGCCCTGGACTCTACATTTTGTTACGTTAACTCTATACTCTGCTTGAAAGCGTCACTTTATTTAGTTGACCAGCTACTGGAAGCTTGCTTCTAAAACAACCAGGCCAATTTAACTGTTACACTTGTGTAAAATCACCATGGAACATCTGCTTTATGCAGCACAATGAGTTAGTAGCTAACAGCTAGCAGTCGTGTTATTGTTTTGGTCAGTTAGTGTCGTTTTTAAGATGATGTCACGGCAGTAGAGGCGGCGCAACTATGACAATCATCCTATAATCCCACCCACGTTGACGGGCACTAAACTAAAGTGGAAATGCAAGCTCAGAAATGTAAAGCGAGTAGAGTTGAGGTGAGTCGAACCGTAACGTGCAGTGGAAAAGTGCCATAAGTAATAAGGCATCACATATGAAAGCTTCCACTAGCATAGTTGACTGACTAGTCTATTCAAATCCTGTTTTGCCTCATTGTGTCCCATTGTCTTGGACATAATAAATGCCTCCTTGCATACTGGTGTTGTGTCTGCAGAATTAAAATTGCTGCTGTAACTCCAGTTCCAAAAAAGCCTAATATTGATTAGGACAATTTGAGCAACTTCCATCCCATTTCAAATCTTCCCTTCCTTGCAAAAATCTTACAGCAAGCTGTTGCTTTTACAATTACACAATCACCTCATTGTCAATGATCTCTTTGAGCCATTTCAGTCTGGTGTTCGTAAAATTCATAGCACAGCTTTATGTAAGGTCGCTAATGACTTGATAATGGGTTCAGACTCAGGCTCTTTTTCTATTCTCATCCTTCTTGATCTCAATGCTGCTTTTGACACTGTTGATCACACTGTTTTACTCACACGTCTTGAATCTATCTTTGGTTTCTCTGGTACTGCATTAAACTGGTTCAGGTCCTATCTCTCTGATCGTGGGCAGTTTGTCTCTCTAGGTGGTTACTGGTCTAAGATGGGTTCAGTCCACTCTGGTGCCCCACAGAGTTAAATTTTGGGCCCTTTACTTTTTAGTATTTATATTTTTCCTCTAAGATCACTGGGTCTTAATTATAATTTCTACACAGACGACACACAGATCTACATTCATTCTCAATCTGGTGAAAATTTGGCAGATGCCTTTTTTTCTAACTGTATTCTGAGATAAAAACTTGGATGGCTCAACATTGTCTTTGTCTTAACAGTAATAAGACAGAAGTTATGCTTATTGGGTCTACTCACCAGCTCCGTAAGGTTGGCTCCTTAACTCTGTCCATTGAGGGCTCAGTTTTGGAGCTTCAAACAAAAATGAAAATGTTGGTGTTATATTTGACGCAAATTTGTAATTTGATCCTCATGTAAAAAAATACTGATAAAACATCCTTTTATCATCTCAGAAACATTGTGAAACTGTGCCCTATGTTATCATTCTCTGATCAATACTTTCGTCTTCTCTTGCATTGATTATTGCAATGCTCTCCTTGCTGGGGTCTTAAAATCTACATTAATAAATTGCAATATGTGCAACAATCCTAACTAGGGCCAGGGGAAGTGATCACATAACTCCTATCTTAGAATCCTTGCACTGGCTCCCTAACAGGTTACGTGTTGATTATAAAATTCTTATGCCGACCCAAGGCTTTGCATGGTTTGGTCCCCAATATATGTCTGAGCTTTTAATCCTGTACAGCCCAAAGCGCGATCTCCACTCCTCTAAATCTGGTCTTTTAAATGTTTCTCAGACACTCTACAATTTACACTCTATGGGTGACACGGCCTTCTCTTCTTATGCTCCGAAAGTATGGAACTCTAACCTCAGAACTTAGAGAAGTTCTGTATTTTAGTGAATTTAAATCATATCTTAAAACTAGTTTTTTTCTGGGAGGCTTTTATTTGATCCTATTGTTTTCAATTAATTTATTATTATCATTTTGCTTACTGTGTTTTATTATTAGCTGTTTCAAGATGCATGTTTATTCTATTTGTATTAACCTCTGTATTTTGTTTTCCTTTCTATGTAAAGCATCTTGAGAGGCCTCTTTATAGAAAATAAAGTTATATACATATATAAACTTGTCCCTTCTTTTATTCAGAGAAAAGGAAAAATCACAGCTTCAGTAAAAGTGCAATTAAAGTGAATGTGGCCAGTCCATTAATGCTAAAATACACATTGTTTCAAAAGTATAGCCACAAGATGTAAACATTATACATGTTAACATGATTTTAGTGTGATAAACCAAAAATCCCTAAGTAACCATACCTGTGTAAAGTTATATTCATTATTACAACCTCATTGTCATGACAACGAAACCCAGTAATTCCAATATTGTATATACTGTAACTATACACAGATAAGTTTAGGACATTTTTTTAACAAGACAATGACATTTTTAATGAAATCAATTGTCCTTTATATATATATATATATATATATATATATATATATATATATATATATATATATATATATATATATATATATATATATCATGTTGTAAATCCTACATTTTATTGGTCTGTTCCTCAGACAAATGTATGGCTTAAGAAGACTTTTGAATAAAGCGCATAAGTCGTATAGACTACGTTTATGATACTTTTAAGGTTCTTTTTTAGTCATTTTTTGAGCTCAACAACACCCGTTAAAAGTAGAAATGGACATTCTTCAAAACATCTATTTTTTTGTTCCATGGAAAAAAGAAAGTCATGCAAGTTTGGAACAACATGAACTATCCCAGGGCTGTGGGAGAAAGACTGTAAAGTGGGACATCCATCACTTTCCTGATCTCGTATAGGAGTCATCAATACTTTGCTTGATAAATTAAACCATGTGATATCATAAACCATGTGAGTATATTTGAGAAGGGAAAGAAGCTGGAACAGAACAAAGATGCGCGCGCGCACACAAAAGGCCAACACACACATGTATAGCATACAAAAAAGAAAGCAGGGGACTATCTTATGTTTCCTCTTTCTGTGTTTGAGATTTGCAAGTAAAATAACTTCCCTGCCAAAACAGAGCATGTCTGCATGCATTGCACAGCAATAGGTTTGTGACAGGTTGTGTGTGACTGATAGATGGTGATTTATCTACTGTAGACCTAGTCCTGATGACAGGATACTGATTCATGACCTACTGCCTCTGCATGCAAATGAATGTTTGTGTTGTTTGGCAAAAGAAACTTCATTTACAGAGCTAGATTTTATTGAAAAAGGGGTTGAGAGATGGAGAGTTTATCTAGCCCCAATTACAAAAGCCAGACAGGCTTTGTGATGTTCACAAATTCAACAGTATACACTAATATCTCCAAACCAACCAAACGTGTCCAAATGCTTGTCAGAAAATCTCTCGAGGAGAATTCAATAAGTTCAACATTTCTATGAATTCATAAAAACTGACACTTGCTAAGAGCCAAATGCGAGTAAAAATTGGCTTTGGTGAGTAAATAAAATGACAGATAAACGCCAGTTGGTTAGAAACTTTATTAGGAACTGCAACATAATACACGTTACAATTAACTGGTAAGAATGATAACTTGACCCTCACTGTAATGTAACATGTTAAAATGTGTGATTCAAATCCAATTGTCAACAACTTTTTCCTCTGTGGGAAATTTACCATCAAACATCTATCTAGGACACCTAACAACCTTCTCCAGAAACTCCAGAACGTGTGGTGAAATATATTAAATAGTCCAGATGGGGGAACAGGCTACGAATAAACACAAGCCTGGCTCAATTTGCATCACCCAAATGAGCACCAAGGCTTAACATTGCAGGGCATTTTTTGCTAACCGTTAACCATTAATCCTATCTCCACTATCTCCTACTCCCTCAGTTGCTCTGTTTCTCTCTTTTGTGCTCACTCACTTAACCGCACACATCACACATCTCCCGCTGCTCATCTCCGAGTGCGACCGGCTGTTTGAGAGGTGATGAGTCTGCAGCCAAACTTGTTAAGCCTCCAGTCATTTTAAGAGAGCTGAAATACAGCTGTCATCAGCGGTCTGTGGGGAGCCAGGATGAAGTGATGAACATGCCTGATTAAGATTTTAATTAATCCCAAAATATTATGATTGCCTTTGAGACTGATAAGCTAAAGCAGGGTTTTGCAACAGACATGAAGACATCAAAATACATGCAACGACAAGACATCCCCCTTTCCAATTTTCACTCACTCCATCTTGCATTTCTCTCACGTTGTCATCGTCTTACCTCCATAGAGGCGCAGACAGGTGGAGTGAGACAGGCTTATTCTATCACCATTTTCTCTCTTTCAAGCCTGACACTCCAGATCTTTGATTTATAAGCTTCTTATTCATTTGGTAGGAAAGATCATTTTATTAATAAAATAGGATATTTACAGCAAACGAAAAAAAAAAGAAAGAAAAGAAACCACAGACCTGTGTAAATGCATAGCTTTTGCTAATGTCATCAAGCAATTACCTTATTTTATCACATTTCATCACTATTTATTATTATTATCATCATAATAGATATTTTTAAAACAGATAATTTTACTGAAACGAGTAGAAATCAATAGTGACCCCAATTAACACTAGTTATGGGTCAAGATGGTTGACTAGTTGACTAGCCGTCAAACAACCAACTAGTCTGTGAGTTTTTAAACTCTTGAAAGGTGGTTCTTGGGTGTCCAAAGGATATTTAATAATCTTTTTAAATAGAAAAAAAATCTGTAATAGGGGCCATTCAGACCGAACACATTCTTGCTCTAAAAAAAGCAAGATGTAGTGCAACAAATAGAACAGAACGCAGGTGTCTCGAGACTCATTTAACCTGCATGAGGCATCCCTATTTTATTATATGATTCCAAGTAAAATATATGACTAAATTAATTCTTAAGGTGTACAAAGCACACATAAACCTTAAAGGTGCACTCAGTAATTTTTCATATTTTTAAAAAATTGGAATTGTAAATGTCCAATATATGTAGGAAATCATGACCTTGCATTAAAATGAACACTCCAGTCACATCAGTTACCTTATAAAAGCTGTTTTATTTTACATGGTCCACACGTAAGAATCACATGACCAGCCAAATACTACTTGCTTAATCTTAGCAACCATTGATTAAAGTAATCATGGCTGACTGTGAATACTAAATTTCTACAATGGCATCTGAAAATTAAAACTATTGATTTTAAATGATGCTGCATTCAAGCCGCTAAGTATCAGTGTAAGTCCAAGATAACACAAAGACAGAAGTTAAATTTAAGAAATTACAATTTGTGTGACAATTATTGCCATAATCGTGAAAGCCACAAAACAGACAATTCATTGTCATAATTGCAATTATTTGTTTGACAATTAATCGTCAGCCAAATTTTATAATCGTGCCAGCCATTGATACCTTAATATATTAGGAATGGGGGACCCTCATAAGGAAATCAGAATATTTGGGGGTCATTGACATCAAAAAGTTTGAAAACCCATGAACTATTCGATTAGTTAGGTCAACTAATTTGTATAGATTTTTTTTTTATGTTAATCCAAACAAAAACATTTACAAATGCCAACAACAATATAAATGCATTGCTGCTCCTCTGTAAAACTGGCACCAACAATCATGCCACAGTCCAAATCACTGAGATCATATATTTCCCCATTCTGATGGTTGATGTGAACATTAACTGAAGCTCCTGACCCACATCTACATGATTTTATTAACTGCACTTCTGCCACATGATTGACAGATTAGATAATCTCATGGATGATTGTTGGTGCCAGATGGGCTGGTTTGAGTATTTCTGTAACTACTGATCTCTTGGGATTTTCACACACAACAGTCTATAGAATTTTCTCAGAATAGTGCCAAAAACAAAAAAAACATCCAATGAAGGGCAGTTCTGTAGATGGAAATGCCTTGTTGATTAGAGGTAAACAGAGAATGGCCAGACTGGTTCGAACTGAAAAAGTCTACAGTAACTCAGATAACCACTCTGTACAATTGTGGTGAGATAAATAGCATTCCGAGATGCTGGCACTGTTGGCAATGTTTTGGCAGCACGGGGGAGACCTACACAATTTAAGGCAGGTGGTTTTAATGTTGTAGCTGATCAGTGTTTATTGAATAGAAGTACTAAAGACATAGTGTGTGCTATCAGTGAAAACATGCTGTAAAGGGATCAATGGAAAGGAGGCGAGAACCGGCTTGACAATATAAATCATATTTTAATAGTAAACTTAAAAGACAACATAAACACACACGACGGACATGTCCGTAAACGATCTCTCTCTCCCGCACAATCCTCTGCAGTCGACCTTTAACCCTCACTGAGGCATAATTAGCCAAATACGGGAACGGGTTTGTAGGATCACGACCCGGCCCCGCCCTCCGCCATGCCACACATGCTTTACAAACTCTATACACACTCAAATTCCCAATGAAAACACCACTGCATCCTTTTGAAAGTCTGGTACATTATAGATTCTATTGAGAAATGGTATACATATACAGCACAAGGCAGTGTGCCAACTTCTATACATCCTTAGGCAGAATCTAAAGAATCTAAACAAATAAATAGCTTTCAAAGGAATGACTCACTCTCTCCTTAAGAAAAAAGTTCAAGCCTGATGTTTCCATCCATCCATTCCATTTTGTTAAATGCATAAAACTTATTTTGCGAAATTTGCAGTCTTCTGCCTGTTTCCATTCAAATGGCCTTTTATCGATAAAAATGGTGTGCATGATGACGTCATGCCTAAAAAAACCTGTCACATACGTTTTGGGTTATAGCAAATTAAATCTGTCCTTAAGCTGTTTCCATACAGAAATGTGTGTTTATCGCTAATTCGCCTCCTAGATGCAAATTAGATGTTTTGGTAAAATGGGGGAGAGTATTAAGACAATTCACTGAAATTAGACAGCTTACTGTCATTTTAATTGCAATTAGAAGAGGAGGAATTGCAATCAAACGGGAGCTGTTGCCCTTCTGATAGGACTGTAATATTGGTCCTGATGTTGCGCCTAACTCAGGTTGCCACCGGTTCTGACCCAAAAGTGAATCGTCATGGCCCTGTTCAAGCTGGAAACCTGCACCAAGAAGTGAAGGAAACTTTCAGTCTTATGCTACGTCTACATTAATCCGGATACATTTGAAAACAGTGTTTTCGTTTCAAAACGCTCTACGTCCACACTAGCGTTTTCAAGCGTTTTTGAAAAATTACTCGTCCACACTGAAACGTATGAAAACGCTTAAATCATGTTACTCCGCATGCGGAAATTCCCTGTTGCATGTATGTTCTGAAATGCAATTGTCCTCGTGTTCCGTCGCCGGACACCAATTCCGAGAATACTTCCCTTCGCCATTGAAGGAACGCAATGTGATGTTTGTACATAGTAACGCTATCAAAGTAATTATCATGTACAACAGCGCCGCTATAACACGGGCGCTATAAAATAGATTTGGTTGGATAGATCACATGACTGTGTCACATGACAACAAATATATCATCATTTTCAAATATATCCACTTTGGAGCACATTTTCAAAAATGTTTAAAAGCTAATTTTGTGAAAGTGAGTTCAGCATTGGACAAATAGTTCTGATAGTTTATAGTCTTGAAAAAGTGCAGAATATTCTGCGAATGTCATTCATTTATTCATCTACAGAACAGGGTAAGGCTAATTTAAGTTTGTGTAAAAAAAAAAAAAAAGGCCTATAAAGGTCTAAAAATATGTATTTTTTCATTTGGTAATGATTTTTTTCCTTTGGTAATTTATTTAATTTCATACAGAGAATTTTGACGGCATTTTTTCAAAAGTAAACTAAACAATTTTAATAATTTTATAGAATTGGGCTATATGTTAGTGTTCCAAAAAAGCACTCTGATGTTTTTCTCCTAATATTGTGTAATTATTTTTTATTTTAAACATCTTTGTGCACAGAAATGATATGTTTTTTGTATTGTGGGATAATTCCGTGACTGCCGTCTATTATTTTGAATGGTGTGGAAAAACAGTTTGAATAAAAAAAAGGATGGCTACCATGATTTAAATTAATTGCAAAGAGTGGCCATTCACTTGTGAAATTTTTCCATCAGCTTTATTTTGATGCGTTAAAACTTTTTTCGCAAATAGTCCTTGGATGGAAATGTAGGATGCTGAGCCAGAAATCCCAACGTTATCAGTTACCTCAGCTTTATTCCTGCCTATAGCTCCCACATAAAACAAAAAGTATAAACACACACACACATTGCAGCAGTCAATGACAACACCAATACATCTCAAAACAAAAGCCTGTATGTATCTGTTTAGGGCCCTTTATCATAAAACTGGTCAGTGCTAAACACAAAATTGACCCTCACAAAAAAGTACTGTGGTGGTACTACCATGAAACTATAGTATTGATATTATAAACCATGGTATTATAGTATTCTGAAAAATGAGAAACAAATTCAGCCAAGTGTATCTATACTTTTGACTGGTAGTGTACCATGGTATTTACATGGTACTCCAAGGTACTTCAAAGAATAGCATTGTATTAGCATGTTACCATGTCAAAGAAAAAAGGTATCGTGCTACTTTTTTGTAGGTAGAGAGATAAAGCAAGCAAGGGAGGAAAGTAAGGCTGCTGTGTTAAGTGAGTGATGTGTAGTAAACCAGTTTCCATTCAACAGACATGAGAGGAAATGCTGAGCTCATCTCAGACAGGGCTTAACCGAGTCTGATATCTCCAAATGCACTATCAAAACACAACCAATTCACAAAGAAGAGATGTGAATGGCATTGTTTGATCTGGTAAACAATAATTTGCATGTCAGTGTCCTTTGTTTTCCTGTATGTGGCATTACGATGTATCGCATATTGCCGTGAAGCCAACACAAAACAAGTAATTAGACAGCCAGGGAGACCAATTTTTTGTTTTCCTCAATAGCTTGAAGGTATAAAAGCATTGTGATAATCTCCATAAAAGTGGACTTGGGCAGGTCTGACAGGTTGATTGTTAACAATGGCCAATTTTTTCAATCCATTCAAAAACTCCCTGCTCTGCCTCAAGCACATGAAGACACAAGAGTTTCTCAAGCAAATAAGCATATACTCTTAACATGGCTATGAACCTGTAAGGGGCATTCACACATACAACCAGACAACCAACAAAGCAACCAGAAGTCATTCATATTCAATGAGAGATGGCAATTTCCAGCATTGTGCATTCAGAAACAGCCATTAAAGCCATTAAAGACAATTTTAATACATTTAGATTTATGTATATGTTTCGAGCTAATTATAGTGTATTCAAGATGTGCATTTTTGCCAGTGTGTTTTCCCTGGGAATTGAACCCACAATCTTGCTGTTGCAAGCGCCATCAGTAGAGCTACAGGAACATTTTGAGTATTAAGGCCTCCTAGCAACCAACAGCACAAAGACTTGGTGAGCTCTGCCATTTTATGTGAACACCCCTTTGTCTGTACACATTTATCAGTGAAAATGAAAGAACATCATGCAAATTCTGTCCTCAGAATCACTATAATCTCTTCTGGACTCTTCTCCCATTCTCTTGTAGTGTGAGCATGAGAAATTATGTGATGTTTAAGAGTTCTTGTGTCCAGGGACATCAAAAGTGACTATTTTTAACAAGCTCTGACTTTGTCTTCATTGAAAGTCTTGGTCATTCTTAGCTCAAGATTTCAAAGGTGAATAAAGTTGTTCGAGATGACAAAGTTTTGCTGTTACCTCTTTTTTTAGCGCAAGAACAAGTTCGGTCTAAATAGTCCCTAACAGTGCACTTACAAGGTAGAGTTTAAGGCATGAAACAGAGTCAGTTTGAAATTTTTGTTTGTTAGGTTGGTGTTAAACCCATTTTCCGAACTTGGGTGTGAACCAGCTCCAAATTAATTTGCTATGAAAGCTATTCGGCCTAATTTATGAACGTAAACCATTACAGACGACTTGTAACATAACTACAGTGGTAAACAGCTGCTGCTGATCACTATGGTCTTTATGATGCAAAAGTACCACAGTTTGTGTGCAAAGAACTCGATATGTAAAGAGATATGCAGGGGGAGGAGGGAATCAAATTTAAGATAAAACCAAACAATGTGGTGGGAAGCCTAAGAGACAAACCCAAAACATTCACAAATATCAAAGAAGTTTCCTTTAGAAAAAATGTGGTATTGTTAAGCAACTGCTTTTCACCTCGAGCCAAATATTTCCAGGAAAACTCAGCCAAAAACTATCAATCAAATCTTCCCATGTGTGTCTGCACGCCTTAAGGTAACATTTCCCATTCAATTCTCCACCATCTTATACCAGAGAGCACTGCAGCCAACTGTGTTTCCTCACAACCTGCTACAGTCTCATTCTCTGCTACAGGCTCTTAATGAGACAGACAGACAGGAATAGCCCAGACGCTCCTGAGACAGGTACTTTCACAATCAGCCATTATAAGGAGCAGGATTCGCGAGGCGTTTACTGCCGGCCCACGATCAGTTCTGCTGTAGGAGCATCTGCACTGCCAGATCGATATCACACCTTAGGATTCAGACGAGCAGGGTTAACCGAGAGAACAAGAGAAATGGAGAGAGATGAAAGAGTGGAAGAAGGAAGAAGAAGAGGTACAAATATAATATGAGGGGAGGCATGAGGTGCAAAGGGAGACAACTGAAGTGCAATGGGGGGATGTTAAGAGAAATTCTTAAAAAAAAACTATAGGTAAAAGAGTGTGAGAATGAGGGCACGAAGTGAAAACAAGCCTTCGAAAACAGAAAGCGACAAGAGCTGAGAAAGAGCTGAGAGACAAATATCAGAAAAAGAAATGAAAGCAACTATAAAGGAAGGATGGTTTATGGATGTCTGGCTCAGTGACCAGAAGCATGTGTGGGCTTCAGTTTGAAGCCTTTGCTACATACTCAACTATATAATAGGACCACCGATCGAAATCGACCGAAATCTTCATCTTAAATCCATGCTCGGACAATCTTCCCTAGGTTTAGGGTCGATCTTTTTTGCAGCATGCAGGGAATCACACATACACTGCTCCTCTAATAAATGAGTGCTTGCTCGGTCTTTGAAGCATGACAGAGTGGCTTCTGGAGGCTGAGTTGTTGGCAATTCTAAGCATTTACGAATTTAAACTTTCAGACATGATGTAATTCACATAAATATGCCGTTATGATTTAAAAAATGAGTAAGAATGACATGTGGATGAATTTTAAGTTGCTCATTTTCTAGAGTCATTATGGTAGTAATTCAGACTTGCTGCACAGTAAGCTGGAAGAGGATATAGAGGCTGCTAATGGGTATAATCAGACACTGTGTGGAGCGATAGAGACTGTTTGAGCCATCATGAGTACTTTTAGCTTTACTCTCTTTAACATGAGCACAAGTTTCAATCAAAAGTTTCAATCAAAAATGCGTGCTATCAGATTAATATTGGTCACAATACCACTAATAACAGATACAACTGTTTAACATTCAACGCCGGCACCACGTCTACACGCATTTGCTTAATAATTAGTGATTTGTGTTACAGAAAACGCCAGACAATAAACAAATCATAGATATTAATGATTTCTCACTGGAGCAGTTTTAGAGCTTGTAATTGATATATTGTTCTTATTTTTTAATGTATCTCTGCTGTGTGTGATGCTCTCGTGGTTTTTACTGCTTGCCAGTATGACAGTATAACCTTTTGATATTGACAACAAAACTATTCATAACTGTTTTCAATACAAATAAATGTTAGCAATTCACAATTTATGTAATTTTTATGTAATTTTGGTAATATTTATAAAAAGGTTTCATTTCTGTAACATTAATTAATGCATTAGGTATCATGAACAAACAATGAACAATATTTTTTTTACAGCATTTATTAATCAATGTTTTTTAATAAAAATACAATTGTTAATTGTTAGTTCATGTTAGTTCATAGTGCATTAATGTTAACTGATACAACTTTTGATTTAAATATATTTAAGTATATGTTGTAACTAACATTACGTTAATTAATTCATGTTTACTACAGTAATGTTTAAATCATGTTTACAAATGGAACTTTTTGGTCAAATGTTACCGTCATTTTACTGTGTGGGGCATAAACATATAACTGCAGCATTTAACATGCAATAGTGTGGCAAAGGGCACTTTCGGTAAAAATCAGTATCGGCTGATCTTAGTGTTAAAAAACTGGAGATCAGTATCGACCTGAAATTTCCTGATCGTTGCAACACTTCTCTATACCTGTCACTTCCACTCTAACACAAGCAAAGACCACCTACACCTTCACACCATAGGCCTCCTGACCACAGAACTTCAAACCAACAATGGCTCTGACACGTTGCTCATCCCCAACTGGCCACAGTGGACCAGTCTGATGTATGAGGTGTTGATAGGAAGAGCAAGGTCTTCTATAGTGGTCTGAGGGAAGAAATTATATGTGTGACAAGAGAGAATGAAGAAGATAGAGAAAATGGAAGCAGAAGGGTGAAAAAAAGCTTTGTGAAACCCAATTCTCACCTCAGCGCCCCTCTAGACAGAAGACCTAGCGGCCATATGCTATTATGAGGGCTGTGGGACCCCTAGTGATTTGATCTCACATACAATATTCTGTAAGGCACTTTGAGAAGACTTGCCCTACATTCAACTCAGAGGCCAAATAAAACTCAAATGCTCAAACTCAAACATTTCCATGTGATCGCATGTACTTATGCATGTCACCTAAACGTATCTTTGATCAGTGTGTTTTTATCTGGAAGATGCATTTTTAGAGCGTTTGCTCATTAGCGTCACTAAAATGTTCGGTTATAGCATGTTAGATTGATCCGATGTTTTTGTGACATTTATGATTTTGAATGCTTGTGATTGTGTTTTATAAATCTTTATACACTTTTTGTACATAAAACGTTTTTGTTTAATGTAGAATGTGATGGTTTCCAGACATTTCAGCAATTATATGTGTAAACTGCAATACGGCACAAAATTGTTCACTGTCAGATGTTAGAACGACATTCAGCAGATGTTTTTGTGTAAATTTTGAATGCTTGTGAATTTGCATTTTTACACTGTTTGTACATAAATATGGTGTTTAAAGTAAAACGTGATGCTTTCCAGATCTTACCAAGATGCTTAGGCAACATACGTGTTTTTATGTTTACACAAAAATGTTTGTACATCTTGGAGGTCGATTGTAACTCAAACATGTACATTTCCTTTTCCAGTTTGCACAAACTTCACCTAGACATGTATTTTTCATCTGGAAAATAATTTTTTAGAGCATTTGCTAATATGTAATATGTTTTTAATATGGTCTGTTGATGCATTAGAGCAACATTCAGCAGATATTCTTGTGTGTAAATTGTAAAATGGCATTTAAAGTAAAGCATGATGCATTCTAGAGCTTTCCAATATGTCTCTGCAACATACATGTCAATTTAAAAAAATCACAAGAACGTTCCCTGTCAGATGTTAAAATGACATTAATTTGATGTTTATACTAGGGATGCACCAATACCACTTTTTCTCTTCCGATCCGACTACTGGAAATCTCAGTATCGGCCGATACCGATCCGATACCAGTGTTGTTTTCTTTGCATAATCAGGTTTACAATATTTTTACATTATTCTGTGGAACTAATTGGATGCACTCTTTAATATGTAAAGAAACACTAAATATAAATATATAGCTTATTAAGAAACACTTTATTATTAACTAGTATAATGGATAATGTGGCAGCAAAATTATGCATTAGCATTCTGATGTAGGGCCATATCGCACTCTTGCTCGTGTGATATTGCTTAAATATATCTCAATTGTGCACCTTTTGTCAAGGATCCACCGGTCTCTCTCTCTCTTTCTCCCTCACTGCTGTCACAGCACTCACTCTCCCCAGAGTTCTGATTACACGCACCTGCACATCATTAGTGGCTAATCAAGGACAGCATATATACCACACTTTCACACACTCTCTCTGAGACTCCAGACCTTTCTACTACGTCAAACATATCTGTCTTCATCATTGCCTGCAAGTATCATAAGACTGTTGTGAGTTATCTGTTCATCGTGTCTATACCCTGTCTGGATATTACTCACCTGCTTTTTGCCACTCTGCTCAGCTGGATTTACTCACAATGTTTACATCAATGTTTCAATCATCAGTTCAATAAACCCTGCTACTGAGTTCATATCTCTGCCTCCGTGAGTCTCTCCGTGACACCTTTAACTTTTAAACCGCCACACTTTTATTTTGGCATTCTGAACTCTCCAGGAAGTCCTGTATGTGTCTGTTTGTAGGAAAGTTCACAGTAGTTTAATTCGCTTCTTATTCAATTTCTGGTAAAAATGTTCTAAATGCGTATTATATGTGAACCGAACTATTGAGCATCTACATCTGAGATGTTGTTCGTGATATATTGTGCACCGCGTGAAGGCTAAAAATAGCTGTGGGTGTGTAAACAGAGCAGCGCCATTCAGTAACGCTCTGGAGCTGCGCATGCATTTTATATATTTACTTATAAAACACAGACTTTTGAGATTCACAGAGCTATTGCACTACTTCAAGTGGCTTTGAATAAAATGCACAGTATCGGATTTGGATCGGGCTCGTCGGACTGATACCAATCCATTTAAAATCATCAGTATCGGAGCCGATAACGATCCAGGTATTGGATCGGTGCATCCCTAGTTTATACACAAAAGATGTAAGTACACAAAGTGATACCTAAAATTGAATTCAATGCTTTTCAGATGATGCACTATTTCATTGATATTTCGGCAATGTTCATATCCTGTGTTGCGCAGTATCCTTTAAATTTATTTGTGATGTACAGCCCAATACTGCTTTAAAATCTATTATTTGTAGAAATATTCACAAAGATAAAGAGAGAAATTGTAACAATAAAATGCTGAATATGTCTAAAACAACTGTCAACAAATCCATTCCTTTAAAAGCCTCTTATTATACATGTGCTCTACCATGTCAGCATTTCCCGACCCATCTGTCCAGATGAGCGGCCCAGAGTTATAGTGATGACTGGGCTTCTATTGTGGCACTTCATAATTCAGACAATCAATACACGGCTGTGTTCACGCCGCAGCAAAAAATGCCTTTTGTTTGCCGCGAATGGGCTGTGAGACAGCTCCAGAGTAAATCAAAGTTTGTTTCCGACCCAGGCGAAGGCTGGTATAACTGACTGAACTGCCAGATGCAAATGGCAATTGAAGTGCTCTTTTTTTTCAGCCTTTTTAACCATAACTTTTCATACTATAGTAAAGAAACTAGAGGAATGTAAGGGAAATAATTTTGCCATTTTTAGAGACAAAAATAAAGTACAGGGATAGACACTGATGAATGCTTTAAGAGATTGAGGGCGGAAGTAGAGTGTACATGTATGTAGTATAATTTCCAGACAACACAGCCTTTGATGAGCCATTTATGACCACCGATCTATCCGAGCAGGACAACTCCCTAACATCCATCAGACTAATGGCCCGAACTGCATGCATGCAAGCAGACATCACCGCAACTACTAAAATACTATTTTCTGACATTTTTGAATTATGCAAATGCTATCCAAATTTGAAACTCAGCTTCAGTAGTCAGCTCAGATCAGTGCGTGCTTTTACAGTCTCTGTTGCCACTGGCCTGCAACAGTGGACTCTGCACCGTCAGCATCCACTGCCATGGCTGATTGCTTAAAATCACATACACTCTCCTCCATTAACCTTTCATTCAAGCCTTTACAACTGGGCCATACAATTTCACATAATTGTTTGGTTCAGTGTAATGGTATCCACTATTATGATGAAAAACAACCACTCATATTAACCCTTATATTGTGTTCCAGTCAAAAATGACAATAACATTTTTATTTTTGAAAACCATAGTTTATTTCATTCAGTTGGAATTCTATGATTTTGTTCATGAAGGCAACACACAAACAATCTTTTTTAAAGATAATTTTCATCAAATGTATTGGTTTTATTTCACTTTGTTATACCTGTGGTGTTTCCAGTCTAAAGTGTCGGCCATTGGAAATGAATGAATTAGACTACAAAATATTAAAATATTAAGTGTTCAGGAGCATGCCAATCCTTTAGAAGAGCACATATGTGGATGTGTGTTTGCACACACAAAGTCCTCGGACATGTGTGCACACAAACACACACAATGTGTGTCGAGTGCCCTTTTGTGCATCGTCTTTCCATGTACACTCTCTGAGGAATATTTCAAGATCTACTTATATTATGTAGTGTTTGGGCTTGTTTGAATCGGGATAGCCTGCTGTAAGTAACGATATGTCATTGTCTATGTTATATGTATGTTTCAGGAAATCATAAGGAAAAATGTGACAAAAAGTCACTCCTATTTATTATATTTATGTGTTTCAGTGCAAATTTTATACATTAATACTCATAGCAGTTTGGCCTCTGAGTGAAATAAATTTGCTCATTGCATTTTACTAATTGTGATCTTTCTAACTATACTGTACCATAACATGTACAGCCATAACATTAAAACCACCAAATGTGTAGGTCCCCCTCATGCTTCCAAAACTGCACCAAGTTCTCACCACAGTACAGAGTGGTTATCTGAGTTACCATAGACTTTGTCGGTTTGAACCAGTCCGGACATTCTCTGTTGAACTCTCTCATCAACAAGGCTTTTCCATCAACAGAACTGCCCCTCACTGGATGTTTTTAGTTTTTGGCACCATTCGGAGTAAATTCTGTTGTGTGTGAAATTACTTTGAGCTAAGCAGTTACAGAAATACTCAAACCAGCCCATCTGGCACCAACAATCATCCATGCGATTATCTAATTATCCAATCTTACGGCAGCAGTGCATAAATTGTGCAGATACGGGTCAGGAGCTTCCGTTAATGTTCACATTGGGGAAAAATTCTAATCTCAGTGATTTGGAGCATGGCATCATTGTTGGTGCCAGATGGGCTGGTTTGAGTATTTCTGTAATTGCTGACCTCCTGGGATTTTCACACACAACATTCTCTAGAATTTACTTGGTGCCAAAAACAAACCACATCAAATGAGTGACAGTTCTGTGGAGGGAAACGCCTTGTTGATGAGAGAGGTCAACAGAATGGCCAAACTGGTTCAAACTGACAAAGTCTGCGATAACACAGATAAACGCTCTGTACAATTGTGGAGAATAATATCATCTCAGGATGCTATTCTGAGATTCAGGTTGGTGCTGTTTTGGTGGTACAAGAGGGATCTACACAATATTAGGCAAGTGCATTTAATGTTGTGGCTGATCAGTGTATATAACACATGGCTATCTCCTGTTTTTTTTTTTGTAACTCTGAATATAATTGTTGTGATCATAAATCAAATTTTAAATCATTATTTAGTCCAGATTCTGGGCTTTAAAATGACACCTATTTTTGTTTCAGAAAAAGTGGGTATAACTTTATTAACAAAATTGTTATTATTTAAAATTGTTTCTGCAGGGAGTTCCCCCAACTAGCCCGTTATAAGCTCAGTTCAATTAATCCTACTATCAATAAAAAAATTAAAATAAAAAAATATCTATCTATCTATCTATCTATCTATCTATCTATCTATCTATATATATATATATATATATATATATATATATATATATATATATATATATATATATATATACACAAATATGTTTAAAAAAGAAGTACAAAACCTTTCATAATTAATGAAAAAGAAGTTGACAAAAAGATCTAATGCAGTCTCTTGGGATAATATATGCAATATGAGATATTTATTAACAATCTTAGTGGGCCGGTCATTTTTGACCGGGAATACAAAAAGTGTGTACCAACGAACACAACACAAGGGTTAAAATTAGTCAACTCAAGTCAATTTTATTTGTATTGTGCGTTTCACAATACATAAGCTTCAAAGCAATTTGACAGAAAATCAAGTTCAAGGGACTGTTAAATACGAACACATTATTGCTCTAAAAAGTTTGCTGCAGTGCAAAAATAAAATAGAGCATGGTGTCTCGAGGTGCATTTTC
Source organism: Xyrauchen texanus (assembly GCF_025860055.1). NCBI lineage: Eukaryota > Metazoa > Chordata > Actinopteri > Cypriniformes > Catostomidae > Xyrauchen > Xyrauchen texanus. The sequence continues at coordinate 37,158,534 of NC_068284.1, forward strand.
AAAAAAATTTGGTGCTCCTGCACGAGACATTGAGAAAAACAGCAAGTTGTAGCGCAACGTTCAAAGACAGCCGTCTAGCAAAAAAACAGCACAGACGTTTGGTGTGAATGTCTCTAAGCAGAATCTTCAAGTGAGAACATCAAATAACCTCCATAGGAAGTTTAAAAACATCAAAAAGGTGTAAAAAAAAACACTTTGAGAGCAAACACACTCCAGGCGAGGGGAGCCAGTCCTATTCTGGCATTAAAAGAAATGTACATATGCCAATTAAAATCTTGACCCCATAATATGTGTTATAATGGTCATGTTTTCAATTAATACATTTTTGTAATTTTTCAATATGTTTGATGAGTAAACCAAACATCATTCAGCAACCTAGCATGTCTTACAACTATTTTATTGTACAATCAATCCTGAAAAGATATTTCAAAAGAAACCTTTTTTTTTTTTTTTTTAATGGGAATAGGAATGTAAGCCCAGTAAAGCCCTTAGTAAATTGGCTACATGCAGAGACCTATCGGAGAGCATCGTCACCAGTGCAATTGTTCTCTTGAAGTATCTATCTGTCATTGGGAGGTATTATGTGGGAGCTTAAGTCTTTTATTGACTGGGTGAGGACAGTGAATAGGAAGGACAAGGAAATTATAGAGGGGAGAGGCAGACAGCAAGTGCTGAAAAAAATGGAGCAACAATCTCTTACAGGCCTCATTTAAAGCAGTTACAAACAGTTCACAACCTGAGATTGGAGATTTACCGTGTGGCAGTGTGAGCGAGCTAGAAAGAGAGATAGAATGCCTGTGTGCGACCCCTGAACGCCACTACGGCTCATATATTTACAGCAATTTCCATCAGCGCATCTGCTCCATCAGCATTGATTGCTTTAAGAGATAGTTCACCCAATGAAAATCTGTCATCATTCACTCACCCTCATGTTTTTCCAAACCTGTATTACTTTATTTCTTACATGGAACACAAAAGCAGACATTATGGTAGTCACAGTCACCATTCATTTTCATTGCATCTTTTTATTTCTCTACACAATGAAATAGAGAATGCTGAGGCAACTGTGGACAGATAAAGACTGGAAAATCACAGCATGGACTGATGGGTCTCAATTTCTGCTGAGGTCCACAGATGGTAGGACCACTACATCCTCAGCTTTCTGTTCTTGGTTGACAGAAGTGGAACCCATTGTGTTTGTCTGCTGTTGTAGCCAATTTGCCTCAAGGTTTGACATATTTTGCATTCTGAGATCCTATTCTGTTCACTACAGTTGTACAGAGGGGTTATCTGAGTTACCATAGCCTTTCTGTCAGCTCGAACCAGCCTGGCCATTCTCCGTTAACCTCTCTCATTAATAAAGCATTTCCTTCTGCTGAACTGCTGTTCACGGGATGTTTGTTTTGTTTTTTGCACCATTTTGAGAAAACTCTTTTTTGAATAATTGTTATCTGTGAAATGCCAGATGATCATCAGTTACAGAAATACTCAAACCAGCTCGTCAGGCTCTAACAATCATGCCATTGTCTAAATCACTGAGATCACATGTTATCCCCATTCTGATGGTTGATGTGAACATTAACTGAAGCCCCTGACCCGTATCTGTATGATTTTATGCATGTCTTGTCTCGTGTATCTGTTTGGTTACCCACCACTGCCACCGTGTCGGGAGTGTGGTTGCCTTCCAGTCTGCTGGGCGCTGTTCTCTGCACGCTGTTCCCTGCTACTTCAACGGAGGATTCATACGAATTTGCTCCTGACTTCCACAACGCACACACTCGCCTATGAACACACTATTCACAAATTTGCCCTTTGCGTGGCCACGGCGTGGACACAATAACAAACTTCTCCCCACTACTGCAGCCGGTGACAAGATCCTCAGTCTTCACCAGCACAGTTGAATTGAATATTTATTGTTAATAAATCCTCTGAACTGTTCCTCTGCTCTTGAGTCTCTTTGTCTCACTCTCTGACACACTTTTTTTTTCTGAGGTCTTGGCTGAGTTCTTTTTATTTCCATGATGTCAACCAAAGAGACACTGAGTTTGAAGGTAGGCCTTAAAATACATATTTAAAATACATTTTATATATATATATATATATATATATATATATATATATGAACTGTGAATAAATATACACATATATACACATATATATACACACATGTGTATATATATATATATATATATATATATATATATATATATATATATATATACCATACGATCTTCTGCAGTCGACCTTTATCCCTCTCGGGAGGCTTAATTAGCCTAATACGGGACTGGGTGTCTAGGATCACGACCTGGCCCCGCCCTCCGCCCTGCCACAATATATATACACTCCCCTAAAGGATTATTAGGAACACCATACTAATACTGTGTTTGACCCCCTTTCGCCTTCAGAACTGCCTTAATTCTACGTGGCATTGATTCAACAAGGTGCTGAAAGCATTCTTTAGAAATGTTGGCCCATATTGATAGGATAGCATCTTGCAGTTGATGGAGATTCGTGGGATGCACATCCAGGGCACGAAGCTCCCGTTCTACCACATCCCAAAGATGCTCTATTGGGTTGAGATCTGGTGACTGTGGGGGCCATTTTAGTTCAGTGAACTCATTGTCATGTTCAAGAAACCAATTTGAAATGATTCGAGCTTTGTGACATGGTGCATTATCCTGCTGGAAGTAGCCATCAGAGGATGGGTACATGGTGGCCATAAAGGGATGGACATGGTCAGAAACAATGCTCAGGTAGGCCGTGGCATTTAAACGATGCCCAATTGGCACTAAGGGGCCTAAAGTGTGCCAAGAAAACATCCCCCACACCATTACACCACCACCACCAGCCTGCACAGTGGTAACAAGGCATGATGGATCCATGTTCTCATTCTGTTTACGCCAAATTCTGACTCTACCATCTGAATGTCTCAACAGAAATCAAGACTCATCAGACCAGGCAACATTTTTCCAGTCTTCAACTGTCCAATTTTGGCCCACTTTAAAAATAAAATAACATACTACAAAAGAGTAGATTGTTGCCACTTTAACTGGCTTTTAAGAAATGGGAACAAACCAACCTACTACATTATATGGTGCAAAGAAAAGGGGCTTTGGCCCAAAACTATAGAGATGGGGAGGCGTGGATGCCCCGTTTCCTCCAGAGATTTCTTCAGAAAGAGAAATCACGACCTTCCTCATGGAAGTAAGAACTGAAACTGTTCTATACACTTCAGGGGAGTTTACATTGTACACACACCGCACAAAATCAGTTCAACCAAATATAAATGATCTTCTAGCTAATCACACAAACTTTCTCAAAATACATTGTTGATAACAACTTACTTGAAAATGAATGAAACTATCTGAAGCATTGTTCTGTTAATTGTTGTCCCAAATTACTGTTTTTATCTAAATGAACTATTAGTACTAATTTCTACACCAATATACTACCAAATTTACCAAATGGTCTTTTGGTAAACACTACATGGTCTTCTAACAAATCACACATACTTTTGCAAAATACTGTGTTTATGATGATTTGAAAATGAAGAATTACTGTGCAGAATGAAGCCAGCTCTAGTTTGCATGGCATAAACTGATGAATTGGCCCTAAGTCTGAACATGTGAGCTTGTATATGTGTATTTGTTTAAAGGTTTAAACAATCATCAGTCACTGGAGTGTTTCATTGCTGTAGAATCTTACCTGTCATTAAGCCAAATAAGGTGTGATGAGGGAGGAACGGCAAACAGGCAGCAACATGAAAAGAGAGAGAAAGAGATATCAATTAACACCAGAGAACAAAAAGCTGTATTCTGTATGATAACATGATATTGTGTTCTGCCTCTTTCCTCATGGTGTAAGGGGACAATTGTGACCCAGCTGGGCCTTTATATTCACATTATAAACTTTAGCTGTGAGGTAATGGAGCACTAAAACGGTAAGAAGATATGGCTTTGAGCGGGACCCCATACTCACCCATCACCAATCAGAGGAGACCTTGAAAATCATGGAGGAAGAATAACAATCAGGGGTTTTCAACCTTTACACACCCAGGGAACCTCCCAAACACAAAGAGCTCCATTATATACAAAAATAATAATAGAAAAATATTTCTTAGCAACACTGTATAACAACAACAAATCAGGAAATGCTGCAAGTCAGATTCAAACTTTTGATATCTGCTTGAGCACTATGGCTCAATCAATTTAAAGAAAAATACATTTGAACTGCGTTGTGAAATATATAGATTTATTAGGCTTTTTAGTGATTACAGGATTACAAAAATGTAACTATCAATCCCTACTATAGATTTATGTGTGTTGCAGTGGCAGTAAGAGTTCAGTTAGTGCACTGCAGGTGTTGGTATAAGCAGGAATGTGGATCCAGCCTAGACAAAAACTACTTCCAGAAGCAGGGCAATGCCAGTCTCTGTTTTCTTTTTTTTTTTTTTTTTTTTTAATATATCCTGGAATGTTCTGGGACCTGTTCTCTCATGTCATGCACTCTGGAAGCACACCAGCTAAGTCATGAAAGGAAAAAGAAGGGAAGGACCATGCAACAAAGCAGAAAAGAAGAGAGAGAAAGACAGGCAAAGATTGCCTCCAATAGTTCAAATGAGAGAGAGATTTAGATCACAATTCCGAGTTTCCAGTGTGTGAATTGTATAGGTGTGTGTGACAGGCTCTTTACTGCCACACGAACTACAGTGCACCTTTCAAACCTAACCGACATTTTTGCCCCCACTGACAACAAACAAACATTAACTGAAATAAGTGGCAGAATGAAAAACAATACTGAAAGAAAGACTCAGAAGTTGGAACATTATGCTTACGTTTAATCTTCATTTGTGTTCTGCAGAAGAAAGAAAGTCATACACATCTGGGATGGCATGAAGGTGAGTAAATGATGAGAGAATTTTCACTTTTGGGTGAACTATCCCCTTAAAAAAACATTTTAAAAAATGTTTAAGACACAACTGAGTTCATATTTTGAAGAGTCCAAATAAATGTGCTTTTCGTTTCAGTACAGTCAGACAAAATACACATACACAAAGGTCGTACTATAAAAAAAGAAATTATGATCCAACGATCATGCCTGGTAACATGTGCATGCAAAATGGCTAGAAATAGCATTTTAGCTTAGTGTAAAGCTGACAATTTACACAAGGTTTATTTCTATTGAATTGTATGAATGTAACACATCATAAGAAAGTGTTTCACCGCTGTTCAAACACTCTTTGGATCACATAATTTATGTGTATATATATGTTTTCCAGCTGAAAGGACTAAATATTAAATGAAACAAATGACAATAAAATGCAAAGTAATCTCTTCAGTAATAAAAATACTTTTTGAATGTAACTGTATTCTAAATACCAATTATTTAAATTGTAGTTGTAGTGGAATACAGTTACTTATATAATAATAATAATTTAAAAAAACATGGTACACTTATACAAATGTACCCTCACAGTGCCAAAAATACATGGTACTACCATGATACATGCAAAAACGCTTACAAGAATGTACCCTGATAGTACCAATAACAGTTTTTTTTATCTTCACATAACTTTGACCAAAATACCATTGTACACATACAAAAATAAACCCTCACACTACCAAAAAAAAAGGTATTACCATGGTACATGTCCACAAAACAATGTATTACCATGGTACATATAAAAAAAATATATGGTACTACCACGGTACATGTTTAAACAATTTTTTATTGTCATGGTACTACCATAGTAATTTTGTACTGTGAGGGTATTTTTGCAACCCAGACTAAGACCAGATCGATTAGTTTGCCCACTATGAAAAAAATGTACTATTAGGGTATCAATTTCCAGTGCTTAATGTTCCCAACAGCCTGTTTTTGCAGCAGCCTCGGTCCCGACATGCTGAATCTTCAAGAGTAAACGCACAATGCCATGCTGCGGCCCACTGCGGGAGGGAAGTAGAGTATTCCCACACATTATCCCTGACTGGGTGATCACACCTTATGAATTATGGGCACCCTGCCAACAGCAGTCATCTCCAGCCACCAGGCCAGGGCCACAAGATGAACAGGCATAAAGATGATGGAGGATGGATGAGCAAAGGGAGGATGGACAAATGGGAGTGTACTGGTGGCCTGCGTGAGCCTTGGCGTAGTTAACAACCCCTTAATGAGGCTAATACTGAGACAGATGGTGCTGTTAAGAGAGAGCAAGACCAGAGACTTGGAACCTTACGGCAAGGATTAAAACTTGGCTTTGATGCTGAGAGCCTGGGACATTTGCAACACAAAATCCACCATGCCTTGCTTTATTTTTCCCCCTCCCCTTTTCTCCCCAATTTGGAATGCCCAATTTCCCAATGCGCTATAAGTCCTCGTGGTGGCGTAGTGAGCGTCAATACTCGCTGAGCTACCCAGGCCCCCACCATGCCTTGCTTTAAGATTCTCAAGCCCTCTCACATGACGACTTTCAGGTTGCCATCTCTTTTCTACTCCGCCACCGATGTAAGTGGTCATCACAAAACGGTCTTTGGAACACATGGAGAAAGGAAATTACATGGCATATTGCTAGGCTCAGTACTATTAGGAGGAAATGTAAGTTCTCAGCTCTTTATGTGGTTCTACATGGATTATTACAGAGCCAGGGAACATTGCCGTCTGAGTCACTGTAGCTCTAATCACCTTCCAACTGATCTTGGAAATTCGCACTTGCAAATAACCTAAATCTTTTTGATGAAGAGGGTAGCTTGGCTTTGTGAAACTCCTGTGTAGAGATTGCATTTAGAAAGTGAGAATTGTGTCACTCTACCGAAGAAACACTTACTTTTGCAATTCGTAGATGCAAGGTACACAAATGAAGCGAACGATCTACAGTTAAATGCAACAGTGAGCAGCCTCATTGCCACCAGAAAACAAACAAACAAAGAAAACCAACACAAGATGTAAAGTGAACCTCTCAAGTATAACACTATGACACTACTTCCTACTATAAAACGTTAAAATGTTGGCATTTGTGTGTGCAAACCTTGTTGAAAAGACTTCTTGTTATTGGGGGTGGGGGAATTATATCACAATATTCCTAAAATTTGGATCAGTAATGATACACATCACAATAGACAAATCTTTTCACACTGATCTCATGAAATTTACATTACAATGGCAACATTTTTGCAACCCAAAAATGCATGCTTCTTAACATATTTCGCTTCAGTTTCCCAATGAAATGTCCAGTGTGTGGTGCCAAAAGCAAGTGAAATTATGTTGTAATCAGACTATACGTTTTTTTTTTAAAGTGAATATAGGATGGATGTTTTAATGACAAAACTGGTGAAAAACTAATCAAATATAATAAGTAATTGTATTTTTTTTTTTGTAATGCACCTAGTTAGGAGGTCCTTGTATAATTATAACTGAAATATATAACCATATGAATCAATATTCTATTGAATAAAACTCGAATTGAAAGCTTGTGAATCAGAAGCCCCCCCACACACACACAATGGAGTAATCCCCCAATACAGTAAAAAGATTACTAGATTACAGTAATGAGTGTCTAATGAGAATCCCCATTGAGATTAATGGGAGTTATGTCCGGATGAATTACAGAAAAAATTATTTGAGGGGAAAATCTGCCTAAAAGTCACAAAGTACTATCAGTACGCAAAAAATCATAATGATCCTAGCTGGTAAAGGATTGCATTACGAACACCAAGATCATGGGTCTGATCCAGAGAACGTAAGTACTGACAAAATGTAAAGCATGAATTAATGTATATGGCTACACTTTCATTTTGGTGTGAAATACGACCTGTGTATGTTTTGGTTAGATTTACTCATAAATGAGGCAGCATTTTGTGAAACTGCTGAAACACTACTCAAAAATGTATCCCAGTTGAACAATGTTTAGCATTTCAATCCATATATCACCCTACCCTACTTGTGATGAGAGCATGTTCAATTTAGCCATCTCAGCTATACATTCAATCATCAAAGAACCAAAGTACAAAAGCACAACCAAGCACAACCTCCCAAAGAATGTTTTCTACAGCTATTGGTTTGACATTATGACCCCTCCAGCAATCAAAGACATGATGGATCCATCTTTGAGATGGTGCACAAGCCACCACAGAGCCCTCTGCAGATATAGTGCAGCCTCAGGGGCCTTTCCTTCTTATCTTTTTCCGAGGTGTTCATGTGTGTGCATGTTTACATGAACCAAGGCTTTGCTCTTACACTGTGTTTGATTAACTTGAGGGATGATCCTCTCAACAAATCCAATAAAGTATCACTTATAGGACGGACATGTCAAAGTCCCACCTACCAGACATATGGAAGCAGATGGGACTGAACAATGGCCAAGCTACGGCACCTCACTGCAGTAATTACATCTTCTTAATGAGATGTGGCTGTGGCCCAAGCTGGCCGTCGCTGGATTGAGTTGAAGTATCGGGTAGTCTCGTTACAATTTCAGAGACCAACGTAACATGGGGTAATAACAAAGTGATTAGACAGTGAGGATAGCAACACCTACTAGGCAAAGTATGAGAGTGTATACCTCCAACTCTATTCCAGGTTTTACATTTCCCCCTATTCGCTCGGCGCCCCTATGGCCTGATAACATGTGTAATGCTTTCGATGGATCAGTATCTGTCCAAAATGATTCTTGCAGAAATCAATTGCTCTATGCTCTAGAAAAAATCATGCAATTTCTGCTCCCCACTCCACTTCCAATCCTTAAAGTCTTAATCGAGAGAGACTGTCACTGTATTTCTGAAGTGGAGATATCAGTCGGGTGGCACGGTGAAGCACTTAAAAACAGTTCCCAATACAAGCACCCACTACCAAGACTGACACACACCGATGAGGCTGAATTTTTAAGGAGGCACTTATAAAGGTGCAGTATTTACTTGCTGCAAAGACAAAAATCAGGGACATGGGTAGCAAAGAACAGAATAGAACAACTGAGCCAACTGTAACAGGATATCCTGTAGACTTTGGACAAAACAGGATGTGAGGGAAGAGGTAATGATAAGAACATGGCTCAGAATTCCTTTGTAAATCAAGGGATTATAGGGTACGTCACAAATGAGACCTTTTTTATAATTACAATTTTTCTCCTAGACAGCATTGAGATTAAATTGGAAAAACAAACTGAGACTTTTGCAACCATAACATTTTCCTGTAGTCTCCTGCTTCTCGGATTTTTCTCCTGATAAAAAGACCTTAGTTATTTCCCATGTGTCTCCTTTAGAGTTTTTAATGAGATCTCAAAAATGCCTCAAACTGTGCTCAGATTTGCTAAGATTCACAAGTCTGCAGTGTAAAGCCAATATATAATCAAACATTTATCAATGAATTCTCCCAAAATCAAATAATCCACTGTTGATGTGTGTCATTGAGGTGATGGATGAGAGAAAAACAAAACAACTGAAGATGATCTGTTTTTACGTGGAAAGAAAATGCTAAGACGTACAAGAAAATCTGAAGCTTATCAGACCTTGTTTTTTTTTTCTGAATAATAACATGTGAAAGAAAAAAATATTTGATAGCCTTTTTATGTAGTGTTAGAATTTATTTAGGTGTATTACCCTAATGCCATCAGTGTTGGTTTCAATGTAATCTCTAGGACAGTGCAAATGTTTTTTACTGTTATTTAAAAATAATAATAATAATAATTATAATAATATGAAAATGGTCATCCATCCCTAATACTACATAAAAATACCACACATTTTTCCGTCTTGTCTTAAGAAAAAGTTCAAGGGGAAACAGAAAATGCATATTCAGGACCTACAGCTGCGCTTTTGTCATAGTCTACCGCAGGTCTGCTAAAGACCCTAGCTGGGCCAAGATGCTCGAGGCTGTCTATTTTCCATCCTGACTGGCATCGCTTTGGGAATGGTGGAGGGGAGAGGCATGGTGTTTCATGCTACATGTTCGAATTTCTGCTCCATGCCCAATTAATCCTGAATCAGTGAGGTGGGGATCCTGCCAAACATGTCTCCGTTGCATGGCAGGGGCTTTTGGGCTAATGAACAGGGCTGAAAGGGGCCTAGGGCAGGGGAAAGCCCTCCCTCTTCCTGGGAAAGGTTTAGAAGGTGGGGTACGGGTAATTTGTGGGGCTGCCCCCTTTTTCACAGGCCTCTCTATTCCAGTGCACTAGAATTAGAATCAGTTAATGAGGCACAGGGCCAACATGATGTTTTGGTAACGTTTGACAATCATTACATCAGGATTACAGCTCAGGGGATTACATCAGGGACACATTAGTGAGAAATCTCACTAAAGGCATAAACGTTAGCTGAGTCTAGACTACAACATGAGATCAATGTTGCATAATCATCTGTGTTTCAATGCAGAGTAAATAAGCAAATCTTTAGCTAAGCTGCAAAATCCATTTATTTACTTTATTAGAGAGATGTAGTTGCAATATGCTGTGAAATACACCACTTTATGGAATTCCACTTGTCGAATCAAATTAATATTTTATATTTGGAGCAAAGACGCTTTCCGATATTATGTCATATGATGTTGTATCCCACTCAGTGTAGCTGTAAGGAACAGTTCACCCAAAAATGTAAATTCTGTACACATTTACTCACACTCATGTTGTTCAAAACACTTATTACATACTTTTTATGTGGAAAACTAAAGGTGCATTTTGAAGAATATCCTGACCACTCTCTTTCATATAATGCAATGAAATTGTACTGTGGCTGTCAAGCTCTGAAAAGACAAAAAAGAACCATAAAATGATCATAAAAAGTGATCAATGCAACTCCTGCGCTATATTCCAAGTCTTCTGAAGACATTCGATAGCTTTGTTTTTTATTTTAATTTATTTTTTCATAAAATGAAATTGTATGGTGACTAAGGATTACTATTTTGCCTAACATCTTTTTTGTTCCATGGAAGCAAGTCATGGAACAGCATGTGGTTGGGTAAGTTATAACATGGAGAGCAGTTACAGTTTGGAATGACATGAACTATTCCTTTAAATCTTATTCTCTGTTAACTTCTCTCTTTCCATTTATTTCTGTTGTTAACATCATAGTTTGGCGAGCAGTGGGGTGTATGGGAGGTGAAGATTCTGATGAAGATTTGTATGCATAATTGAGCATGGGGGCGGGGGTATGTGGGTGTGTGTGCTTGTGTTTGGGTAGCTACTTCCAAAATGACATATTGACAAGGCTGCTTACAATCTCTGGCAACAATGAAACCTAGAATTGCAATGTCAAAATGCATGCACATGCACACACTAAGAAACCCCTGCCTACAACAATAGCGGCATGCAATGATACGTGACCAAATATTGTTAAAGTGTGCAAAAACATTGTGAAATATTCCTGACGCACAGAGGGCTCATTATGAGAGTGAATGTGCTCCTACACAGCTGTGGGTGAAAGAGCCCCATTGTGGTGAGCCACATTAATCCGAGACCACACTGCCAGAGACTAGGAGGACAGGACCAGCCCCCGGGGCCTCTGCCTGGGCCTCTGATACCTCAGTTCCGCTAGCCCTTTTGTGACCAACTCAGCTAGGCTATGGGGGGCTGCATTATTATCGTTAGCGAAACTAAAACTTTTTCATCTAAATCAAATCTAACAAAATTGTGAAAAAATGTTCATGATAAAAAAATGCTAAAATAAACTAAAATAAAAATGACCTGATTTGAATCCACCATCCTACTATCTGCTACAACCCACTTTTCAGCTTCTGTCTAAAATGCCAAACTGCAGTTTTACAGCAAAAACAGCTTTTCAAAAAAGAGTAATGGCTCTGGGAGAGTAATACTAAAGCTAATAAAGAGATAATGACGAAGGGGAATGTATAGGTAATGAGTTTTCTGGGAAGAGACTTCATGTACTAAACGAAACAAAATGAAAGTTGAGCCATACAGCTTGCAATATGAGCAGATGTTAGACAGTATGCTCAGTCACCATTCACTTTCATTGTATAGAGAAAAAAAAGATGAGAGTGAATGGTGACTGAGGTTAACATTCTGCCTGAGCAATACCGGAGAAGAATGGTCTCGTTTCGGACTCTACTCGCTCTGTAGTTTTGCATTACCTCACATTTCTTTGTCGCTTTCACATGAAAATAAAGTAAAGTTGCATGCTACAGCAGAATCTCTACTGGTTGACATGCAGAATATATAGATCACTGCACAGTATACGTATACTGTCATCCCGGGAAAAGACAAAGTTTTATTAAATTATCAATAACGTCAGTGAACAGACTCACAACTAAGCAATTCTCTCGACATCTCTTTTTCTCTCATGCTAAAAACCCTGCCAATCACAGGATGTAATTCACTCTCTCTGAGTTTGAGATTGGTGCTTTAGAGGCTACAACGTGACCATGCCGTTCCTGGTCAATCCTCATCCTGCAGTTCCTGGATTCGAGGGCACAGCAGGTCTGAACACTAAGCTAGAGGACAAAGCGTGTGCTTTGACTCTCTTATCTGCTAAACCATTCTCTAAATCTATTCAGTCAATAAAATTGTGCTAAAATCACACAAAACAATTATGTTTATATGTAATGTAAAAATGTTTGTTAAGCTATTTAAATTATGGGGACACTAGAAATGTCCTCATAAAGCACATTTATTGCATAATACCCTTTAATTACCAGTTTGTAACCTAAAAAAATTGTCCTCGTAAACCACATAAACATGCCCACACATACACACACACAAATAAGGAACTAACAGCAGGTTTTATATCTTCAGGCACCGTTTTTGTCTTGTCAAGATAAATTGGTTTCATCTGAAGGGATTTGGTTCATAATGTCAATGACAAATCCCCAGGCTAAAGTTGCCGATGTGAGATAAACACAGTCAGCAAAATCTCTGCCAGACCTGCTTGGTCTTTCGACCTTAATTTCCCCCTCCAATCAATAAAGTCTGTCTGAGGTTTATTTACCCACATTAATGAAAGTCAGAAGGGTATGATTATTGAAATATTCTTTACTCTCTATGTTTACGGGAAGTTCATAGACAAATATTGATTGATTGAAGTTCACCAGCATTTTAAACATTTGTAGCCAAGATTAGATAGTAGCAAAGCAAATAACTCCACAAAAGTTCCTAAATAAGCTTATTTGAAAGAAAAACCTTGTTTGGCAGTTGGAATTCAGCTCCGTGCCAGTGTGCATATGGGCCTGCGGGCAGGACGGTGGTGATGAGCAGTGGGACCGGCTTATCAAGAGATTAAGGTCAGAGTGATGAAAGGTTATGCTGCTGAGGACTGTGGCTTAACCCCAGGGGACATGACCAGGTAAGACAGAAGTGGATCAAAAAGCAGGACAAACAGTGGGACATGGAAAAGGCGAAAAGAATGCTGCATTATTCCCCTTCCACTATGACAGTGATGCATTACGGCAATAACATGGTATGCAATACCAAGCCTTCAGTCAAAATAATACACATTCTCATCTACTACTACTTCCATAAAATGGGTATATGTGTACATATTCTCAAAATGTTTATTCTGCAAGTGTTCAGCATATGACTTGTTAAATTAATGCTGAGTTAAATTAACCTGCCTGTTGACAACAAAACCCCCTAAAATTCACCAAAACCCCTCTGAAACGAGCAGACAGACCAGTCTCATCTGGCTGGGACACAAGCTAGGAACCACAAACCAGCTTATGCTGGTTTGGAGGTATCATTTAAATTTTTGGGTGAACCATGTTATAATTTAACCACCCTCATGCCTTTCATCTGTGGAACAAAAAAGATACACTCTGTCACCATTCACTTTCATTATATAAAACAAAAACAAAAAAGATGCAATCAAAGCGACATTCTGCCTTTTGAGTTCCACAGAAGAAAGACATTAGGGTGAGTAAATGCAGATACATGTGATTATCCCCTTAGGGTTTGAATTGCACACGTTGTGAACAGTTGTGAATGTCAGCACTATTTTTCAATTGTTTTCATATGTAAAAATGCGCTAAAAACAGTGTTTCACACAGGCGTGCAGCATTTTTTTAGACATTGTGCTCAAGTTAAAACGAACTTCAACTGTTAAAAATGGGATGGGAATTATCGAGTAATTTTGTAGTCTAGTACTCGAACCCAGAGAAAATTAGTAATCGATTACTCGTAAATTAAAATTTATGTTAAAAAGTAACAAGTATGATGCACCTGAAAATTATATTTTGTTTTATTTACAAATGTAACAAAGAATGGGTTAAAAATAAGCTAACTTCAACAAACTATGCTTTTCTTTTGGGAAACAAAATAAAGAAATACAAAATATACATTATCCTAAAAAAGAAAAAATATTATTATACACAGTATATATATATATATATATATATATATATATATATATATATATATATATATATATACACACTACTGGTATAAAATAAAATAAACAGCAAAAACATTTGCATTCACCTGGACCATACATAGAAAGAAAATACTTTGTTAGGAAACGGACATATATAAATTCTGAGTCTATCACATCTTTTTTTTTTATTATTATTTCACATGTAAATATTCCGAAAAAAGTGGTAAAATTTGTCTTTTTATAAAATACACTCTGCCCGTGTTCAGATATTTAATGCACATATTGCTTTGTTAAGTTTACAAGTTTCTCGTACTTTTACTACTCTAAAAGAAGATCCTTTTATATTGGTATGTATGACTTTAAGGCCACTTCCACACAAATACATTTTTGTTTTGAAAATGCATCTTTTTCTCTACGTTTTGGCCTTCTGTGCACACTAAGAAGGCATTGTTAACAGCAAAAAATGCCTTTTTCAAAAATGCTCTCCCAAGTGGATACATTTGAAAACACGTCTTCAAGTTGTAACAGTTGTTGTGACAGTCATGTGATCCATTAAACCCAAAACAATCAAGATGGCCACCCATGTTGTAGTAGCGTTGTTATGCCTGCTATTCACTTTGATGGCGTTGTTCATGATAAATGATAAACCTACACATTGTACAAAGGCTACTGGAAGTTTCCTCGGAATTGCTGTCCGACGACGGAACATGAGGACAATTGCGTTTCAGACCGTTCATGAAATGGCGGTTTTTTTTGTATGCGTAGTAAGGGGATTTAAGAGTTTTCATACTGGAAAACATTTTGGAATAAGCTTGAAAAAACACCAGTATTTACGGAGAGCCTTTTGAAAATGAAATCAGTTTTCAAATGTATCTAAATGAATGTATATGTAGCCTAACAAGAACCGAATACCAACAGAGTACAATCAAATAAATTTACAATTATTGCCACACTTTGCTTTGCTTAAAAAGCACACATCAAAGACACCATGATTTCTAAAGTATGTCTCTCAAACAACACCTTGACGACACACATCCACAGCACCCCCAGGGAACTCAATTGTTACTGCGAGATTCTGTGAGAAATTCAGAGGGTAAGTACATGATAATTCAGAATTGGCCATGGCAGGCAATTGCACAAAAGAAAATTATTGTTAAATATTCTGGCAGTGTTTTTAATAGTAGTCTATCTGGTACAGAATTTGTACTGGATTAGTCGATTACTTGTTCTCGAGACAGCTGTGTTCTGATCCATTTGTTACACTGTGTCTAGTTTTTTTTTTTTTTTACCAAGGCTGCTTTTGGCGTGAATGGCCCCTTTTGGTAACTTGGTTAGAGCAAAAATAAATGAGTGTCACGATTCTGTTGCGTCTCTCAGCCATTTAAATTCCAGTATTTTTCAAAACCATTCTACAATTGTTAAAGGTGCATACAGTGTGTTGAAAACAATAATGCTAAATGTATTAAAAGATAAATCTGCAGGCAACAGATGGTGTGATAAAAGTCATGATAGAAATTATGTTGGCAAGAACATGAAGACAAAAATTGGCTTTAATTGAATAATAGGCATGAATTAACCCTTTGTCATTCTTGAGGATCACTTTCCTCAGATAAAAAGAGAGAGAGAGAAAGAGAAAGATTTAGATGGACAAAGGGTAGAACAGAGGAAGACAATGGCAAACCAAAGCCTTTACAACTTCATATGACAATCCCAATGATCTGACAGACTCTGACAGGCAGATTCTCTCCACTGAAACGTAAACCAGCTTAGGGGGCCATTTTCTATTTCATCCTTAAGCTTCATGACCTCCTACCCTCTGGCCTGCCAGTAACCACCAAGACACCTCTCCCACTCATACATGCACAGATCAGACACTTTACTCAGTTGCCCCCACCACCTCAGATAAGATGCTGAGGAATTCCAGCATAAATGCAGCTGTCAACTTGGCTCTCTTCCTGCCAGACCAACCATTTCATGGATAAAAGGAGAAAGAAAAAGTCAGAGAGGGGGAAAAATGCAGATCCGGAGCCAGGCTCAGATGGTAGCATGGATCCCCCCTGAGGGGAGTCCCTGTGGGCCTCTGTCCTAGCCTGCTTTGGCCTTTTAAAGCCCTTCCTTATCCCTCAACTCCCCCTTTCTGATGGACATCGAGCTAAGAGCTTCAGACAGTGTCCTCAACAAATACTCCACTAGATTTTGATTGCTCAGATCAGTCAATGCTAATGCTGATGTCTTTCAAGTACAGAGTGCCACACCAGTAGGGCCTTGTCTTTTACATGTAATGCTCTTCTGAGGCTAATCAAGGTCCATGGGTCTCCTGTCTCGAAGTTCCAGATCTCAGTATACCTATTCCCTGAAACACTGAGCATTAACTAAATGACTAAATGCCCATGTCACGTTTAACCCAAAATCATATATATATACATATATATACACACTATCAGTCAAAAATTTTGAAACAATTACTCATTCTTTATTATAATTTTTTTCATCAAAACTATGGAATAACATAAATGGAATTATGGGAATTATGTTACTATGTTGTGACTAAACCTTTGCCTAGAATTTGTAGACAATGATGTACTCTTGAAATTTTCTCAACCAACTTCTTGAGGTATCACCCTTGAATGATTTTTAAACCGTATTGAAGGAGTTCCTACCTATGTTGGGCACATAGTGGCTGCTTTTCTTTATTATTTGATCCAAGTCATTCATTAAAAAAATTTTAATATTATTTTATTATAAATGTCGCACGGCCGGTACCCAATCGGCCTGATGGGGCACGCGAGGGATAAAGGCGGTTCAAGAGAGAGAGAATTACGGGCATGTCCGTCATGTGTGTGTGTTTATGATGTTTGTGCTTTTGTTTTGAGATTTCATTAAATTATTATTTATATTGACAAGCCGGTTCTCGCCTCCTCCTTGCCCATCATAACCCCCTAACATTGGTCCAAAAGTCCAAAAGTTTGGAATAAAATACAGAATTTGCTCTTATGGAAAGAAATTGGTACTTTTATTCACCAAAGTGGAATTCAACTGATCACAATGTGTAGTCAGGACATGAACTATTTTTCAGGACATTAACTATTTTGCACTACTCAGATTACAATGTTTACTGGTCGGCGCTGCACTGTCTCTTACTGTGCCTATTATCCTGTTCCTTTTAGTAATTTATTGTACTGTCCCGTTCTTCTTTGCACACGTTTGCACGTGCACTTAATGTAGAAATGTTATTAAGTCTGTGTAGTCTCATGTGGTTCTGAGTTTGTCCTATGTTGTTTTATGTAGCACCATGGTCCTGGAGGAACATTGTGTCGTTTCGCTGTGTACTGTAATAACTGTATATGGTTGAACAACAATAAAAATCACTTGACTTGAATAACATGAAAAATTACTATTACAATTTGAAAAAAAAATTCAGAACTTCTTAAACTACTTCAAAGAGTTCAACTTCAAAAATCCTCCATGTGGAGCAATGACAGCTTTGCAGATCCTTGGCATTCTAGCTGTCAGTTTGTCCAGATACTCAGCAGACATTTCACCCCACACTTCCTATGGCTTTAACACTGGCCATAGATGTGGCTGTCTTGTCGGGCACTTCTCACCATGGCTTACAGTCTAGCTGATCCCACAAAAGCTCAATGGGGTTAAGATCCATAACACTCTTTTCCAATTATCTGTTGTCAAATGTCTGTTTCTTTGCCCACTCTAACCTTTTCTTTTTGTTTTTCTGTTTCAAAAGTGGCTTTTTCTTTGCAATTCTTCCCATAAGGCCTGAAATCATCTATTTTCTGTTGTACATGAAACTGGTGTTGAGCGGGTAGAATTCAATGAAGCTGTCAGCTGAGGACATGTGAGGCATCTATATCTGAAAAACTCTAATGTCCTTATCCTGTTTTGCTGTACATATGGCCTTCAATGTCTCTTTATGTCCTTGTCAGAGCCAGCTGTCCTGTGTCTTTGAAGACTGTCATGTACACCTTTGTATGAAACCTTCAGTTTTTTGGCAATTTCAAGCATTGTATAGCCTTCATTCCTCAAAACAATGATTGACTGATGAGTTTCTAGAGAAAGCGGTTTCTTTTTTGCCATAATGTATATTGTGAAATGTGCATACTGTTTACAATTTCAGTAGGTTAATATTTCATTGTTTTCATGTTGCAGTAACCAGCTTTTTTAAAGATAATGTCATGAAAATAATGTCTTAATTTTTCTAAATTAGGCTTAATTTTTTATATGTAAAATATAACTTTTTATTTGTTTATTTTGATTTTGGAGTAAAATAGCACCAGAATATTGACAGCTTTCGATGGAATCATCCATGTATATCCTTTCTCACTCAGAAGATTTTTCTCCTAAATGCTTTGACTTTCAGAGGTCTTTCAGAAGAGTGGAGGTCCTGACACTCAACTGCAATCCAGCAGGGTTAATGAGGGTTTAGAGAAGGGGTAGCTCTTGTTTGGAAACTT
Source organism: Xyrauchen texanus (assembly GCF_025860055.1). Taxonomy (NCBI): domain Eukaryota; kingdom Metazoa; phylum Chordata; class Actinopteri; order Cypriniformes; family Catostomidae; genus Xyrauchen; species Xyrauchen texanus. The sequence continues at coordinate 37,177,303 of NC_068284.1, forward strand.
GCATTTATGGAATGATTAGGGGGAATTATCAAAAAGCTGGAAAAAACATATCCAGCCTTTGGGCAAGCATTGATCCTGCATGCATGACGTTCATTATTTGCAGGTGAGAAAGATTTGGGTTCATGTGGAAACATGTGATATGTGTGTCCTCTGCCACAGACATAGTCACATTAATTTATAGACAAAGAAGACTTAATTGGTGTGATTAAAGTCTGAGATTTGGAAGCTCAGCAATTGGTTTAGTGAGTTAACACGGTCTTAATTATGAAGCCTAAACAGAGGGCGGTGTAGCCTAGTGCTTAAAAATTTGGGCTGGTAACCACAGGTCGTTGATTAAACCCTGCTAGGGTGATCCATGAGCTACAACCATGTTGCCTGAATAACCCCCACCCCCCACACGTTTTATAGTCAGATGTCAAGATGCTTGCTTTTTTTTTTTTCAATTTATTCGATTTATTGTTTTGCTGCTCACTTCTGATGTAGACAGTAAATACACTGCAAGCCTATTTTTTTATTTTATTTTATTTTTTTATTTTTTTTATTTTACATTTCTGTTCAATTTATTAAAAAATTGTATACGTTTTTTTTTTGTCATGCACTAAGTAGGCCTGATGTACAAAACAGCAGTTAATTAATACAGCTTAACAGTTCTCAGATTGTTTTACACGTTACCACGTGCCCCTATTGATAGCGAGAACCCCTAACACATCTGACTCTACCCTCCTTAGCCGCCGAGCCAATTTGGTTGCTTAGGTGACCTGGCTTGAGTCACTCAGCACACCCTGGATTTGAACTTGTGACTCCAGGGGTGGTAGTCAGAACTAATCTCTAATCGAACTACCCAGGCCCCCCCAAACCTAGTCTTTAAAGGATTCCAACCTACTTTAAAGGGAAAGTTCATTAAACAATGATGTAATCATTTACTCACTCTTATGAGGTTCCAAACCTGTATTTATGCAAACAGATCTTTCTTCTGTGGCGCACAAAAGGAGATGTTTGGCAGTTAGTTAGGCTCAGTTAACATTCCCTTTTATTACATCTTTTTTCTTCCATGTAATGAAAGAGAACGGTGACTGAGGCTGTTGTTCTGCCAGATATAGTACAGTAAATCTTTCTGTGTTTTATGAATGAAAGAAAGGCAAAAGAGTTTGCAACAACATCAGAGCGAGAGAAAAAAAAAGGACTCTTATTTTTGGGTGAACTACTTTTAAGGGCATGCCTCAAGGTTCCTGTGAAAACAAGGTAATGAATATTGTTTTAAAATCATGTCTCCTGCTTTCTCTGCTTCCCTCCCTCTTTATTACTGCATAAGGACAACATTATTGCATATCATCCTGCCGTAATTCCTCACAAACACATTCCAAGAATGAACAAACAATGAGATAATGCTGGAACAAAACTCAAAGAGAAAAAGGGAGCAAGAGATAAAAATAAAAAAAACAGATATTACTTGCTTGTCAGTTTCCAGGACAAGCTAGTAATGTCTTTATTCAAATTTGGAGTGAAGTGCTCCAAAAGTGATTACGATCACCTTTTTGCTGTTTGTTACCCCGCAGCCTGAGAGAGCTGAATCCTGACGGCAGCAACAAAGGGGCCGAAACTCTCACCAGCCTCTAATATCACTAGACAGCAAGATAGATACTGAGACACAGGTTTTGTTGTTTAAGGACTAACAAAAGCCAAAACAAATACAAATGCATATCCCTCATTAAAACCAACAAAAAAAAACATACAGGGCGGGAAGATACGTCTGTTCTCTGAAAAATACCTAGCCCCAGGGCAACAGAGAGCGTGCTTAGTCACAGAGTCAGAAGTCTCTCTGAGAGTGTAGAACTAATGAAGGAGGCAGAAAGACAGAGGCTGTGGGACCGATGATACATTGAAAGTAGCGGAAAGAAAAGAACGATTCCATTAAAAATATGTTTTTTATTTGTTATGCAGTGGTAGAAGTCTTGCGATGGGAAACAGAAAGTCAATGGAGTGAAAATAAAAAGAGATACTTTTAGAAAGTGAGAATGTTCAGCGAAATGCGGCTTGGTGGGCACTCCATCCTACATTTACAAGGAGGATGTGTTATAATGGCATGCTCCATATTGATCTACTCTCCCATGGTGAGCGTTTGCCAAAAAGGACTTTTGCATCGATTCCGAGACCTCTTTGAAAAAAAATAATTATTTAACTGATATAAGCTACAGGAGGCATTTGACTGTTAGTGCTTTAGAAAAGAGTGAGGAAAAAGATAGCCTATATGAACTGTTATCATAGGACCGAGTTTTTCCCTCACAATAGATGGTGATTTTGCAGGTCCCTGACCTTTGAGGACTTTGAGCAAGGCAAATATTAACATACAAATGAACCGGTGCATTCTAAAGTGTAAGCCAGCCAAGCATTTATTGTTAAAAATAAAAAACAAAAAAAGTGTAATTAGAAAGGTAATGTGGTTGACCAGGCGCAAGGCGATCTGGAACATGCAAAAACGGAGTATCCCTAGGCCTTGACTCTCATGAGTCTCATGAGCCTTAAGTACACATAGCACAGTAACAGTTCTTGGTTTATATGGAGTGAATTAATGAATTCAGTCAGCTCAAACTGATTCAGGTCTTTATAAAAAAAAAAAAAAAAAAAAAAGAATTTAAAAATTATTTGCTCTCATGCAAAATTTGCGAGCCCATGTAAACATCTATTTTAATCAAGCTTGTGAGAATGAGAGAGCGCAGGGACAGTTACAATTCTTTGCCTTATTTCAATTCATAGTGGGACAATGCTTGAGGGAGAAATACAGGACAAGGCAGAAGATGAAAAAATTGAGGGAGAGAGAATGAAAGGGGTCGGGAGTGGGGGGCAGAGCAAACACAAATAGCAGTGGAGGAATGAGTCGAATTTGTTCGGCATGACTTGAGGCAGAGTTTGTAAAGCCAAATGTCTTTAGAGAGCAATGATAGGAAAGACAGATGACCAAGGGTGAAAACCAAAGTCGATATGCTTCTCTCTTAGTCCCTCGGGCCTTTGCTGACATCTTTGTTTTGTCTGCAAATATTTTGATTATGTCATAAGTGCAGAGGACAAGAAGAATTAGGGACATTTGCAGCGCCTTTGCATTCTCCAGAGTCTCTGTGTACACCATGAAAAATACAGTCTAATCAAACTTTCATGCCAGACGGTGGATGTGGAGAGTTTTCTTCAGTGGCTGAATATATATATATATATATATATATATATATATATATATATATATATATATATATATATATATAGGAATACCAGGAATCTGTTCAATGTCTTGAGCCGGAGGTTCTTCTAACTCCCTCATCCTCTAAGGCAGTGGTTCTCAACCGGGGCGTGGACACTCTCCTGGGGGGGCGCGAGTAGGCTACGATGGAAGGGGAAAAAACTGGAAAAAAAAAAAGTTTTGGGCACATTTTTTTTATCACTAAACTACTGTCATAAAAAGTTATAGTTTTGTATATACATAACTCCTGAATAAAAATTTAAATGTGTTTGGACTGATTTAAAAAAAAAAGTTTTGAACAAATTTGATTGGTTTGTCAATAGTGAGCGCAAATGCAGGTGATAAGGATAAGCGGTTTCATTAAGTGAGTCATTGAGTCGTTCATTCAAACGATTCGTTCAAACGACCGATTCATCAAGAATGAGACAGATGTTTGTGAATGGGTCATTGAATCTTTGTCTCAACCGATTCGTTCACAACACTGAATCATTCAAAACACGATTGAGTATTGCTGTGAGATGCGCTATGGCTATGCTGTGATCTTTGTTTGGATTCATCGGATCTATTTTCGCTGCTAAAATAGACCAAAACAGTCATTATTTCGTCTAAAATGTAAGTGACTTAATATTATTAACTTGTTTGTTGAACTGTCATATGAAATCAGTGTCACATTTTCAATCATGAGGTGATGGTAAATTAAGTGATGGTCAATTGTCAGCTCTCTTGGTCGATCAGGTCGTGTGATGTATGTTGCTGAACTGTATTCAAATGTTATAAATATAAAAACACCACATTTTGAAATTTAACTGCAGTATGTCAATTTAGTTTATTTGTGTGTGCTGCGCTCATAGACTTTAGAAAACGGCGCTCATTTGTTTGATTTCAACCTGTCTTTGCAAGGCCGTGAAACTCATATTATCGCTCTTTTGCGTGGGTTCGAGATCCGTTTGTGTGCACAGCAAACAAGCTATCAATTGATATGCAGGAACAGCTTATTGAGCTGAAGAGTGACAGTAGACTGAAGGAACTTTTTAGCTCCTGCCCTCTTTCGTCATTCTGGGCAGCATTGATGCAGGAATACCCTGAACTCTGTGACGTCGCCTTGAAGATTCTCCTTCCTTTCGCGTCGACATATTTGTGTGAGGCAGGATTCTCAAAAATGACTGCACTCAAAACAAAATACCGCAATCGTGCACAAATCGAGGATGATTTGAGGCTATGTTTATCAAACATTGAGCCAAGAATTGAGGATCTTTGCAAGGCAAAGCAGGCTCAGGTCTCACATTAACACCACCTACCAGCAAGCTTCTGTAAAAAATGTAGATGATGCCTACTATTAGGCCTAGTAATAATAACAATAATAAAGCATAAATTAATATCAGAGGTCTGGTGCCAATTCCCAATTATAGCAATAGCCTAGTAATGATAATAGGCCTACTGATGATAATAATAATAATAATAATAATAATAATAATAATAACAACAATAAAGCATGTAACCTCATATAATTATATAGCAATAGCCTAGTAATGATGATAGGCCTACTACTACTCATAATAATAATAATAATAATAATAATAATGCCTGCAAGCTCACATTAGAAGTCTGGTGCTACTGCCAATTATAATAATAATAATAATAATAATAATAATAATAATAATAATAATAATAACAACAATAAAGCATGGGGCGGGGGGCACTGGGGCCCCAACTGCAATGAACCAGCTTTGGGGGGGCCCAGCTTGCAAAAGGTTGAGAACCCCTGCTCTAAGGCATTAAAACCTGTTAAATCAATGTATGTAAATGGTTCAGCTATGTCAAGGAGCTGATTTGAATGGTTGTGGCAACCAGAGAGTAGAGGTTATACATGTACACGGGCATTGGAGGTAGACATCACAATAGGGACTCTATGCATGTTACCTGGATCACTGTGTATGCCCGAGGCTCCTTCCCTTGCTCGAGCACTCAAACTAGGGCAGCATCTGAAATCATCCACTGTCCCGGCTCTTCAAGTGCACTGAAGTGTTCCATCTTGAAAGATACCTTGGGTTGGCTTTGCTGAGACATTTGGAGATGTTATTCATTGTAGGGTTGGGCGATGTCCCCTAAATTGGCAGTTGACGATGTTGACAGTAAAACATCGCGATGGACGATGATATCGTGGGTGGGTGGGGGATTATATATATATATATATATGACAAATTATAATTTCGTTATTTTACTAACCCAACTAATGACTCGTCGGCGCTTTATCAGTAGGTTGCACGACACGTGAAGCATTTTTTTTTTAGCTTTCACTTAAGAAGAGTTGTGCACTTTTTATTTTAATATCTCTTTACATAAATACTATTTTCCACTTAAAAACTATAATTTCGTTATTTTACTATCCCAACTGACTCATCCGCGCTTTCCAATATGTTGCACGTAAGGGGGAAAAATATTTCTTCCACTTAAGAAGAGTTGTGCACTTTTTATTTTAATATATCTCTTTACATAGATATTGTTTTTCTACTGAAAAACTATAATTTCGTTATTTTACTAGCCCAACTAATTAGTAGCCTACTCATCCGGGCTTTTTAATATACTGCGACTAAGAAAAAAAAAGTCGTCTTTGGGCCTTCTTGCGAAGAGAGCAGCCACCATTACCTGCAGGAAATGGCCATTGATGGGGAAGAGGACCGGCTGACTTGGTGGAAAACGAACGACAAAAGATTTCCGTTCATGGCAAGATTAGCACGGAAATATCTGTGCATATGTGCTACCAGTAGGCTACTCCATCAGAGCGGGTCTTCAGCACAGCGGGTAGTGTAGTTACTCCAATCCACAGCTTATTAAAACCAGATAAAGTGAATATGTTGGTATTTCTGGCCAGAAACATCGAAATTTAAACATGGTCTATGGTGAAAGATATTAGACTTCTTTACGCATTTTTCAGCCATCCGTTCTGGAGCTATTCGATTTTGCATATTATTTTTTAAACGTTCATTTGTGTAGTTCATATGACCACTTTACAATATTTCAATAACATAATTTATTTTGTAGCCTGTGCTGAAGTTAATTGTGCTGCTAATTATAAGTGAAATGTTAATGCCGAGTTTCGGTCTGAGTGTTGTTCCGTTTTCTTGTTCTTCTATGTTTTAATAAATGTGTGTTATTCATATTCACCTTGTTTCTTTCATTTGATGTGACATTATGGATTTATGGCCAAGGAAATTTTTCTTTAAAAGTATTAACCAGACAAAAGTTATTTGACGTTCGCTGGTCTGGGTTTATCTTAAACTGCAGCTTCAGTGTATACAAGAGCTATGTGACAATGAGCAAGATTTTCTGAGACATTACAACTACTAATAATTAATTAATAAAGGCTATTTTCTTGTAGCCTACAACATAAAATATTTTAATCTAAATGTACAGTGTAAGACATGTAAAAAAAAGACAAGAAGCTAACAATGTCAAGATCAATATTTGTGTAGCCTGCCTGACACGGTATTTTCACAGATTAACACGTCACATCTCTGGCATATACTACAGTATTTAAAATAGCATATGCATTAGTTATATTCTCAATTTAATTTACAGAGCAATCCCTGCAAAGTTTTTAGGTTAACTATAGAAGAGACTAGGATTAGTGAGTCACACTAGCAAGACTCGCAAAAGGGGGCGTGGCATCACGATGGTGACTCTACATCGTGATGTTGGTCAGCCATCACGATGGACGATGATATCGTCCATCGGCACAACCCTAATTCATTGGGAGTGTTGGGGTTTTGTGTCATGACTGAGTGAGACTAAGACATTTGTGTGTTTGATTTAAAGATATGTTAGTGGATGATTCAGATGGTATAAGAAGGATATGCATAGAGTTCCCTTGAGACTGAAATGCCTTCATATGTGGTCTGACTGGTATTTCCACCATAACTCTCTCCTGGCTATTTTTAATGGAAACACCTTGCCTCCAAAAACCAATGGTTCACAACTGGTGGATCACAACCTGAAAATGGGTCACAGGACTGTTCTAAAAGGATTGTGGGGCAATGTCACCCAGCGTAATAATTTACTGCAGACAATTAAATTATTAATGAAGGCACACCTGAGGCATTATCAATTTGAGTGTGCATTACTTTTCAATAACTCAACTGTCTGTTGTTAATTACTTTTTTACTAGTTTACTAATGTATTAATATTATTATACATAATATGTAGCTAGTTAATATTTGGCATATGGACATTTATTTATATATGTGCCTGCCAGAGGTGGATGGGCTTCTCCTGCAGAGTCTGGTTCCTCCAGAGGTTTTTTCCTCATCTACTTGCACCACATCTTAGGGAGTTGTTCCTTGCCACAGTTGCTTTTGGCTCGCTCACTAGGGATATTATGGCACTATTTTCTATAACGCTGCTTTGGAACAATATGTATTGTGAAAAGCACTGTATAAATAAAACTAACTTGGCTTGGCAGTGTCACAAAAGTGCATGAGAAAGAGGGGAGAGAAAGAGGAAGAGTGCAGAAATGTGACAGGAAGAAAAAGGAAACTGCAAGGTTCCCATGTGGAGTTCTTCATTTTGACTTAAGATGACCAGAGGTTAACTTTTCTGACAATTGAACAGTTGCATAAAGAGGAAAATGTTTGATTTTGCAAAGCCTAGAATCTGTTACAAGAACTTCCACGGAAGGAGGAAAGTCCTGCTGAAAATACAGCTTAAACTAGCCTAAGCTGGTTTGCTGGTCTTCTTTTGCTGGTTTAAGATTTAGTTTTTAAAGCTTTTCATCTGGGAGACCAGCTGGACCAGTTTAAGACCAGCTTGGTCTGGCTTGGAAACCTGTTAGAGCATCTTAAAACAATTAAGACCAGAAAGTCTAAGCTATTTATTTTTTCATCAGGTATATGTTACTTTTTCAAACTTTCTCTTTTAAACAACTTATTACTTGATGTGTGTTTGTTTACATAAAATAATACTCTATAACAATCTATAAGTTCTTAAATCAGGACCTCCAAAAAATTGTGGGGGGAAAAAACAGCTTATCAAAACATATCATGAATCTGCATCACTCTAATGTTCCATTCAGTAAGCAATCAAAAATGCTTCTAGGAAAAACAGCAACATTCAAATTGAACAATAATGAAAGCCTCCTGCTCTGCAAAGACAAAAACAGAAACATCTGTGCCAGCCGCTGTAATTTATTCATTTACACTCAGCTGGGAGACAATATTTTGATGAATAAAACAACATTTTCCTCAAGAATGACACAACGACAGAATTAGTCTCACATGTGCCGCAGCGGAGGTTCTGGAGCAGGTGGCCCTGCTCCCTCCCCTCGTAACACACAGACTGTGGGGAAAAAAAAGCTAATGTAGTTCACAGAAAAACAGGAAAGGAGATCCAGCCGAAAAAATATCTGCCTGATAAAATCACTGGAATCTCTCAGATGTCTTGCAGAGCTGCGGAAAATGAACCCTATGTTGTTTGTCATTTCAAATGAGCATTAACTGAAGAGACTGGCTATAACTGCCGGAAGTAGGCAATAAAAGAGACTGGGGATACAAACAAAATGAAACATATTTATGCATAGCCACTCCTCACTATCCCAAACACACACACACAAATGTACTCTGAAGAAAGCAAGGTGATGTGCTTTATCTGTGTGGATGGTGAACAGCTATTTTAGGCACTGGGCAGACACTAGCTGCATCCCAATTCACATATATCCAGCCTAAATAGTATGCGACTTTGGGATTAGTGAGTACCAAAGGATACCGCATTTAAAACAGCAGGTTATTAACATAGGTGCCAAGATGTTATGCTATTTCAAGTGGATATATGAAGTATGCATCTATTTTGGGCAAATATTGCTCACGACCCATTAGGCTATACAGCAGAGGAAAGTTTGTGACAATTATTAAATTTTTCAAGTCGAAAGAGAGAAAAAATGGTGATGAATGAAATGGCAAAGTTGCTAAATGCACAAAACTTGTTGCTAATGCTTAAAACAAAAAAGAGGGTCTAAAAAGTGTTTGTGGTTTCAAGACACAATTTTTTTAAATGGTAGTATGCTCCAATACAGGCAGACTGTCTTCATGCATACTCAAAAGTGTGTACCATCACCAGCAAAGTACATATTGTTTGTATCTATCAGAAGTATGTGAAATGTGATGCCACCAATGTTTAAAGAGGTAGTTCACCTAAAAATTTTAATTTGGTCATCCATACGGCTTTTTTTTTTTATGGAATACAAAAGATGTTAGGCAGAATGTAAGTCCCAGTCCCCACATTTCAAATAATGTGAAAATGCTTAATCCTGAAACTTTGTTTGATGTGAGGAAGTATAGACTTACCACATGAAAGAGAATGAGAGAGGGACAGAAAGATAAATAAGTGAAAGTGTCAAGAGAGACATTAAGGCAGATATATCAGTGTCCGTCTGAATTTATTATTCCGTGATTGTTATTCACACAGGAAAAGGGGATCAGGGGAGGCATGGACAGGGACAAGCTCAAATATCCATCCATAGCCGGGCACCAGCTGACACCTTCACACCCACACAGACATGCAGTCTGTCAACACAGAGAACATTTCAACAGACCAAGAAGACACAATTGTGTACAGGCCAATAATGACCAGAGCGGTTTGCCTCATTAACATCTGTAATGTGACAAATAATGTAAAGAGCATTTGCATCTCTCATTTGAGACTGGAAGCTTAACATATTCTGTATGCAAGAAAATATATCCTATAAATAATAATGGATATTTCCAAGAATACACTCATTCTGTCATCATTTACAACCTGTATGACATTCTTTCTTCTGTGGACCACAAAATAAGATATTCTGAAGAATCGCCATGCTTATCTATTCCATACAATGAAAGAATATTTTAACCGGAGGCTTTTAAGTTCCAAAAAGGACCAAATAAAAGTAGTCCATAAAACTTATGCACTATATTCCAAGTCTTCTGAAGCTCTTCAGAAGCGTGACAAAGACCAAGTCTTTTTGTATGGAATTGACCAAAATTCAAGTTGTTATTGACTGAATATAAAATGTGCATTTTGGAACTTGACATGAAAGGCGCATCATTTCACATCCAGTAGTGGTGTTAACTACCATGCAAATCATTTTAAAACAAAAAAAATGACTGGACATTAATAAATAACATTCATCTGGGATCCAAAATACAAGTGAGTGAAGCTGTAGTTCTTGCACATCCTATTAATTTACAAATATTTGTAGGTAAATATTTCTTTTTTTATTACTGTATTGGTGCCACAGCAGACAATCTGTGATCTGCATATTTGACTTGGCACAGGTTAAACACCGGATGCCCTTCCTGATGCAATCCCCAGTGGCTGGGAGATTCTCACGCATACCTACGGGGCAATTTAGAGTCTCAAATTCACTTAACCTGCATGTTTTTGGACTTGTGAGGGAAACCGGAGCACCCGGAAGAAACCCACGTGAGCATGGGGAGCACATGCAAACTCTACACAGAAATGCCCAGTTGAGCCGAGACTCGAACCCGGGACCTTCTTGCTTTGAGGCGACAGTGCTATCCACTGAAATGGCAATCACTTACAGTAAATGTGATTTTCCCCACTTGCATGCTGAAAGTTGGCCCTCGGATAGATGGTTGCTTGGGGCCTCTGAAATCGTAACCCCACCCCTGTTTATGCCAATGACTTTAAACGGCATTGGTTCCTGCATGTTTCAGTAATGAACTCGGGGTGTCAAGTCTAAATATGCGCATGTGCTAATTAGGGATGTCAAAAGTACTGGTTCTTCGGTACCAAGTTGATAATAAAATAAAAAACTATGTCATAAACCAGTGTTTATGCAGTACCGACTCAATTCGATACCCCACACTGACTTACACAAAATTACTTTGACATATTTGGGGAAAAATTAATGCTCAATTTATTTAGCTAAAATCATGACAAGTGATTATAAAACCGCATAGGGATGCAATATAATTCAATAAATACTGCACACTTTACAGTAAATATGTGAAGTTGCTCAAATGCTAAAATCAGCTAAATAAAAGCATCACACACGCTGTGCCTGTTGTAATAAATGACAGAACAGTCCGCTTATTCCCTGTGAAGCACGTAGTGTAGACTATGTTTATATAATAAAATCGCTGTATTTTACGTTTTAATAATCACATTGGGCCATTTAAACAACTGCTTGTCCTTGCGCCAGAAATTTTAATACTGTATAGTGAAATGTAATATTGACTAAAATGTATATTCACAATAATAATAACTATAGGCTATAGTAAAGTTTAAGCAATACAATACTTTTTGTAAAAAGCTATTATATGCTTAAGAAGACTTGGAATAGAGCACAGGAATAATATGGACTAATTCTATGATAGTTTTATGGTGCTTTTTTGTACCTTTGTAGCTTTACAGCCTGATATGTTTTCATTGTATGGAAAAGAGCAGCTTTTTGTGTCATACTTTTTTTAACAGAACAAACAGGCAAACTTATTTAATCCATGAAGTGATTTACTAGTCTGGATGTATTAAATTTCAGATCCCCTCCAAGAATTCTCATCTGATGTGAACAACACATTACTCTTGCCTCGCTTTTTGTGTCTCCCCAGTCAGCTTGAGTGAGATGGTATTTCAGAGGATGTTTCAACAACCCTAGATCAACCATGAGTCAGAGCGAGGACACATCGCACATCAGAGCAAGCAGTCCCGAATAAAGACAAAAGAGCTTTGTTGAGAGGGTTTCTAATCAGCAGAGAACGACGGCATATGAGTGCAACCGAACGCTTCTCTCTGTCCCAGACTGCATTTAACATCGCTCCTAATTACTGCACCAAAGCGTGACAAAGAGGTGCTTTAGCTAGGCGCAGCAAGGAGGGGGTGGGGGGGAATGGAACACAGCATACCAGCCTTTCACTAAGGGAGAGTGTTATAAAGGGACATGCATATGAAACTCGCCTCCATTACAAGAGCATTTCTGTTTTGTACTTGGAGAAAATAACTGGCCTTGAGAGGGAAAAGATAAATAATTTTCTGTAAATCATAACTCTGTTCTCACAGTGGCAGCAAAAATCATCTCACACTTAAAAAGTTACATATGAATATCTTTGCATTAACTAACAAAATATCAAACTATGCATTTATTTATATATATTATTTATGTATTTTTTTATATTATTTTTTTACAATACTATTTCAATTAAAATCTGTAAAAATGAAAGGTAGAACCAAGGAAAACTACTAAGATATATTTATACAATGCAATTTAAAAATATTTTCAATCATTGGGTAAAGAGCATATCTTTTCTTTGTCATTAAAATAATGTTACAGTGAAATAATACTAATAATTTGTTTGTCGATGCCATTTAGTTTTATATTTTCTATCTAATGCAATGACATTCAGGAATTTATAAATGTGACTTAACTGTCCAAAAGTGGTTTTTGGGACCACTGCATATCTGGAACTTGTGAACATGTGTTTGACAGCACATGCATCTTGCAAACTGCAGATGGGTTCAAGTGAACTACAGTAGGAAAATCAGCCTGCAGTCTGGTCCATTACTCCAACCAACATCTCCAGCTACATGCAAGTTAATGTACCAAGAGCTAGGGGCTGCGAGTCCACATCTCTTCTCGGGCCTAAAAGCAGCCGCTGGCACTTATCTGGCTGTCAAGGCCATGGCAGAGACATCTAAAAGAAGGTGAGATGTTTCAGAGACTGAAGTCGCGAGCCTGTCCACTGCCTCCCTTTAGAAATCATTAAAGTGTCTGTCACAGCGAGACAAAAGGAGGGCTCATTACAGGCCACAATGGTAATAATGCAGTAGTTCTCAACCAGGGGGCCGGGACCCACTAGGGGGCCTAAGCACACTTCCAAGGGGGCCTCAAAATGACTTAAAATGTATTTAAAATAAGACATTTTTTTTTATAATTTAAATAATCCTACTTAATTAAAATGCTAAAAAATACTTTAAGATGTATGCCTACAAATTATTAACAGAATGTTTCCAATTTCTGGAATCAAATGATTAATTATTTTAATCAGACACATCTAGTTTCGGGCAAGGGGGACAGTGGGGGGCTTTGGAGTCAAAAGGTTTGAGAACCACTGTGATAATGTACCATCATGGTGAACACACCCAGTCATTGAGGTTCAAATGAGAAAGGTTATTGGATTTTTCAATTGGAATATACATGTTGCAATTTTATGAGGCAAAAAAAAAACAAAAAAAAACAAATCACACTAAAACCATAAAGGAGCTAAATAAATTATAAAGGAGCAAAAATAAAGGGTAAATTGATCAAATATAACTTGGAAACTAGTTAAAAACACTCTTACATTTAATAGTTTAGCATCCCATTGTAAATCGCAACAATGGTTTCACCCTTGAAAAGAAAAGCTCAAAAGAAAAAGATTTCTTTCTTTAATTTTAACTCCTAAAAAACAGAAAGGAAACTCAGTGTGAAAATTAATAAGTGAAAACACTTTGTTGTTGCTTTTCAATCAGTTCTTCAGTTATGTAGATGAAATTAAAAACATTAGGCAGAAATAAAGACATAAAAAGATTTGTACATTTCTGAAGAAAATGTGAGTGCTATGTGGTTGCTAGGGTGTTCTGGGTAGTTGCTAGGATGATCTGGTTGGTTTCTCACTGGCCCAAGTCAAAAGAGCATACCCACAATCCTCCATGATATTGTGGTCCCTAGATATGGCTCCGAATTGCACATAAGTGCAGCAGCGAAGAAAAAGACCAGTCATTTTTTGAGTCTTAATTAGAGAAAGTGGATTAGACAAACTTCAATGATCTCCAGTGGAGAAACACCTAATGACAGAGAGCCACATGGGAGACATGCTGCCAGAGACGCACACCGGAGCAACACCAGAGCTAGCCAACCATTTTAGCTTTGAGCCCATGGAACTGGGTTGGATTTATGGTTTAGACACCGCAAGGGAATTGACTTAAAAGAAAGGTTTACGTAAATGTCTTTATTTAAGTCTCTGCCAAGTTTCAATAGTTTTATGTTTGACATAAGAAGAAAAATGCCTTTTGGTCCAGGATAAGAAGAGGCTCACACTAGTCAGAAGCACATGTACATCTATGAAAGAGTGCATCATCTAGATTTAGTAGTATTACATTTCATGTTTAATTGTTACATTTTGAAAAAACCTTTTGGGCCAAGAGTCAAATATGTCTAACGTGTTTCATTCCGATCAGCCTTTGTTAACCTTGTCTAATAGCTGAATTGGCCATGTTGGCGGCTAATGACAGCAATGTTCCACAAGCAGCTATACCAGGGCCAAGCACATTATTGGCAGCTTGAGCAAACAAAGAAGCATGATGACAAGTTTCAAGTCAAGATCAGATGAATGCTGTAGGAGGACTTAGAAAAAGTATAATTTCAATTAAATTCAAAATGGTGGACAGGCAATAGGGCACACCATGGGAAATATGGCATTGTCCTTGTCATAACCAGAATGCAAGAAACTGGATGAGACTAGTCTCATTAACATAGGCCAAATTATTCATGATTTTAGGCCACACTATTAAGTAGTTATGAGCAATGAAAGCTGTTTTTCATATTTCTTGACTAATAGGTGGCACTGTTCCGAAACTGCTCAGGTACCATCAGGGTATGATAGCTATCACATGCACCAAGTTTCGTTTTAATAGATCAAAGCATAAAGAAGATACAGCTTTGTTTGGCTTGGTAGCTGTCCAATTCGTTGATGATTGGCCAATGGCGGCCATGATCGTACATATAATCAACTGTCCACATAGTCAATGATGGCAACTCCCACAAAGACTTTTCACATTGTTTCCTGTTATAGCGCCACCAAGTAGCAAAGCCCTGCAACTTTTTCTATGTGTTCTCAGATTGAGCTCTTATATAAGTGCATCAAATTTGGTGAAAATATCTCATTCTGTTTAAGAGTTATATCCATTTACGTATAAGCGGAGATGACTTTTAAAATGGTTGGCCTGTTTCTGGCCATTGGAATCTAAATTGTGCCTTGTTCCTCTCTATATCAAAGAACTTGCTTACAGCTATTCTACTGGTGGTGACTTCGTTCCGATCTGACATCCTAAAAGTAATTCACTAAAGTAGTTTTGGAACAAATTTTAAAATGGCAACAGGCCATGAGGGGAACCATGGCAAATGTGGTTTTGTTTAGCCCGGCAAGTCCTCAGGAACATAATGAGACCGTCTCGTGAATATAGACAAGCGCTATTAAAAGTTATAAGCTCACAAAGTAAAAAATCTTTTGGCCATTAGGTGGTGCCGGACCCTGTGCTGATGACACATGCAAAGTTTCATAACTACAGGGTAATGTGTTCGTAAAATACAGCATTTTACGAAAAAGTTCAAAATGGCAGACATGGGAAAATTGACATTTCACGTGGTATGTTGCACTGAATCTAAAGAGAAGAGTTTTGTGATTTTTGGCCAAACTGTTCGAAAGTAATAAGCAAAAATAGCATATTTGTTTTTATATCTCCTGACCCACAGGGAGTACTACGCCAAAATGCTGCAGGTCACCTCAGGGCATGATGGCTATGACACGTACCATTTCGTCACAATAGGTCACAACATTGTGGAGATAAAGCCTCCAACAAATTCAATGAAGAAAGCGCCAAATTGTGTTTAAGCGCTATTCAAAAATGGTTAGATCTATCAAAATTATTTTAATAACTTTTGTCCTGAGTGTCACAGCATTGTGGTAATACAGCCTCAAACACAATTTGGTGCGTTCTTCGTTGAATTTGTTGAAGCGCTATTCAAAAACTATCACTAAGATCTATCAAAATTATTTGTATAACTTTTGTCCTGAGTGTCCACAGATGATGCATGCCAAAATTTGTGCAAATCGGACAAACGGCCTATGATGAGTTCGAAATAGTAGGTTTTTCTTAAAATTTGAAAAGGTGGAAAATTTAGTAGGCAGAAATTGAAACCATCGTATAGCAAAAACATGAGTGAAACTTTGGACTGTTGGTGACGCTAGATGGTTTGAAATAAAGAACTTGATATGATATCCTCTACATGTGTGCAAAATTGTATAACTTTCATAACCTAATAAAATAAATAGCATGTTTATGTGCACGTTTTATGCTCTAGGGTTGTTCCAAAACCAGCATTTTGGCTTCGGTACGATACCAGCCCCAGTACATCAGTATCCATACTAAATTGATACTATAATAAACAAATAAAAAGCCTCCACAGAAAACGACTTGATTAAAAGAACTGCAAAAATTCTCACAGATACAAATTATGCATTTTCCGTTAAAGTTCTTCTGGATTCCATGTTAAATGTTTTAATTAAATGTTATGATCAAATAGTATTTAATCAAATTGATACATACAGCTTAAGTCAAATAAAAATATAATAATAATAATAATAATAATAATATATATATTTTTTTTATAAAAAAAAATAGCAATTTTATTTTTGGGAAAATAGAGCTGCACAGTATTAATGAAAAAATATCTGATAAAACACTTGCATTAGTGATATTGCTTACAAATAATAATATTCATATTAATAATATAAAATAATAATAAAACAACCATTTAATATTATATAATTTTTATTATGAGTATTATACATTTTGAATATTACTTTTTTGATGGGTTAGTTATATCAAGCTTCCCATTAATTCTGGGACAATTCCATCACGACCGAATATGGTACCGAAATTAGCAACAAGATGATATCGTACCATTTAAATGTTTCTGGTCTCGCGATACTTCGTTAGTACCGGTAAACCGTTCAACCCTATTATGCACCAATCATGCTTAATAAGCAGACAATGTGTGTGGTCATGTAAACACCTTAAATGGATTTTCTTTATCTGTGTCATGAAATCATAATTGGTTTAAGCAAAAAACAGTCAATAGACCCATAATTGACCATTAGCTTAATTTTGCGTTGCATGTAAATACCTTTACCACTGTTCTTACTGGTTTATCCAATGAGCAAAAGTGTTGTATGCCTGTATACATTTTGACATCAAAAGCAGAAAACAGCCTACCGTAATAATGCATGAATTAAAGGAATACTTGAAATACCTAACCTCTATTGTGTAGACTTTTTATTTTATGAACTTTTGAACATTCGACAGGGACAGACTCTAAACAATGTGCAGATAAACGCACATATTGACGGATCACCCAAATTCATAGATTTCAAGCAATGTTTTCACAATCACAGGGAATAATGCACATTCTGACACGCATTCAAATCCAACTTCATAGTCGCAAAGTGCTTCCACAGGGAAGTACCACATCATTCCCTCTACATCTTTTTCATTTCCTGTTAGCATGGGTTTGGGTGGAATGTTCCAGGCTGGCTGAGGAGCAATGGAATACATACAGTACATTCTGGAATAACTGTCCTGTGAATTCCTCCAGGCAACATCTGCTTTTTGTTTCAAGCCCAAACCCACCAGGAAACCATTCCGTAGTCCCCCTAAACTATATGAACATGATTTTCAGTCCTCTGTGGCACCTGCTGCAGGAGATAAACCAAACATGCATCACACAGCCAAGAGTAAAAGATACAGACAGGAGCCATTTTTCTTTTTGGCCATTCATACACTACCAGACAAAGTTTTGATATAATTGACTGAATTTATGTTTCATGTCATTTCAAAAACCATTTAAACCAAAGAAAAATAGCTAAAATGCCATTATTATTATTATTATTATTATTATTATTATTTAATGGATAAGTTGGGACAGATAAGTAAAGATAAAGCAATCAGCAAGTGCCCAGCATGCAGGTATATGGAAATTCCTTTAATACGATTGAAAAAAACACCCTTGGTGGCTAAATAATAAGATATAAGGAACCATTAGCATACAACTCATTGATATTTGTATGTCCCATACTACTACACACCCATCTGTCAGACAAACAAGTGGATTTATCCAAACATACGAGTTAGAGCCCAGGTGTGGGATCAAAAGTTCTGGAAATGATAAGTATAAGCTCTCTCAGCATACATCTGTCTAACACCTCTCGTCTGGAACTGGGAAATCTCCCAGGTTTCCTCCCAGATACCTCTAGCACACCACACTGGAATGTGCATGCAGAGACTGACCGGGGCTGAACTCCCTCCCCATGGACTCTTCCTCCTTTTCTGTCTCATTATGCCTGCCAGAGTCTCACCATCAAAATAATAGACTTATAATACCATCCAGCATGTCTTTAACTTGAACAGACCCTGGTTCTGCATTTAAACGCAGTTGGCGAACCACATGCAGTCAAAGGAATTAATAATTCATAGATTTGTACAATAACAGTTATGAGGTAATCTACACACCTACTCTTATATGCACAAGTAATTACAGAGGCTTAGAAAAATGCTTACTAGTCAAACATAATACAAACAATGCAATGTTCTGCATGCAATACAGTATATTACACCATAGACTTCCTCAGATACAAACACCAAATATTCAACAGAAACAGAAAACAAACATAACAATACAGAAGAGAAGAGAAGTCCTCTGCCAGTCCTTCATAAGGGGACCCCTATAAGTGTTCATATGGCTCCCACAATGCAGCGTTTATTAGTTTTGCCCTTTCAGGAGCTCTGCTGAGGGACCTGCTGTGATTAATCTTTAATGAAGGAGCTGACACCACTTCCAATGCAACCTCTGTCTACCTGAGACAGATACCAAACGCTTCAAGTAATTGAAGTCACAATGAGTCTCCTTTGACTGGGAAGCAAGGGAAAAGAACACCAATCCAGAGAGGAGAGCAGAGAGAGAGAAAG
Organism: Xyrauchen texanus; assembly: GCF_025860055.1. Lineage (NCBI taxonomy): Eukaryota > Metazoa > Chordata > Actinopteri > Cypriniformes > Catostomidae > Xyrauchen > Xyrauchen texanus. The sequence goes on from NC_068284.1 coordinate 37,196,303, forward strand.
AAAAGTTAATTCTTAGAGCAAAAGTGTACAAAGTACAGGGAATAAGCAAATGGATGTCAACATCTGATTTTGCAATTCACAATCAACTGAATGTTTATCACAGAAATGGAGGAATTAGACCAATTAAAAGGTTCCTGCAAGGACTGATAGTTTGATGCTGGCCTCACTTAACTCATTCAACACCGTTGTTCAAATTAGTCTCTCTCTGGTTTCATAGTATACCTCTCTTGAGATGTAAAGCACAGTTTGGATACTACCAAACGTTCCAGATTGAAGTGTGTATACACAGCTGTGCTCATAAGTTTGCATAGCCCTTTTCTCATTAGCTTGCATACCCTTTGCAGAATCTGTAATAAATTGCATAATAGATTTGTAAGCATTTACATCAAGACAAAACTGGAATGGTTACAAAGTTTGAAGTATCTGAAATTATACAAATTATCCTTTTAATTATTTATTATAAGTTTGCATTCCCTAGGTTCTTAAAATATGAGCACCACTATCAAAAAAGTCTTCAGACATTCATCGATTCTTAAAAAGGCAACTCACAATACATTAACAAGAGTATGTAAGGAAGCACATTAGTCCATATAATGCCATATAACTGCTTCTCCAGAGGTGTGAAGTCATCAAAACATCCGGTTTTACACCAAAATGCCAAAATAAAAGCTCCATTTAACAAGACGAGGGATATTGAAAATAATATGCAAGAAGCACTTTATTTGATAAAAGTAATGCAATGGTATGTTGAAAAGTATTTGTTCTGTTTTCATTTGATTACAATTTTATGAATTAACTTGATTAGACATTTTTTTTTTATGATAAAATGTAATTATGGAAAACTCCCAAGGAATATAGAATTTGGAAAACAATAAAACGGATGTCATAGGGCCCTACTTTTAAACAGATACATTTTTGCAATTTCCGTAAGAATTTTGTCTTGTGGAATATATGTAAATATGTGTTATAAATCGCTTTATCATATCCACACATGGCTTTATCACGGCAGTATTAAATAAAAAAGAAAAATGCAAATTTGATGATTCCTTTTATTTGTTTAAAAAAATATCTTTCATATTCTGTGCAGATTCACCAAAACATCTTGCAGATTCTGGAAGGGGTATGCACACCTATGAGCAGCACTGTATATGTGTATGCACCATGTAGGCAGTGAATCTTCGGTTCCTGCAGTGGCCAAAGGTTAACAGCTATACAGATGAATAACTAGCCCCATGACAGCTAACTTTATGATTATAGATCTCAGCCGATGCAGGAATTGACAGTGTGGGCTTTTGGTAGAGGTTGTATGTGCAAGGTACAAATGCCCTGCTTCTGATTTAGTTAAGGTCTGCATTGATTCAGTCTGGAGAAGTCCTGACTCCAAACAAGCAGAATAAAAACGACAGACAGGATTAAACTGCATTGCACTTTGATTCATTTTAGTTCTGGGATAATGCCAACTGTTTGTAATCTTAAACACAGAAAAAAACCTGAAACTCATCCCAAATCCCTTGTGCCTCATTCGATAAATTCTACTTTGAGCTTTGAGCTCACTTCAGTAGAAACACACAATACAAAAGGAGTTACACAAGCATTGCTGCATTCTTTACATTATTCAATTTATAGTGAATAGGTACAAATGTATTGATGTTGGCTACATTTCCAGTGCTACTGTATACATTACTTTATTATTATTATTTTAAGCATGAAATAACTGCATACATATTATTGTATTACACAGAAAAGAAAATAATGTTTACAAGATTTCAATTATATAGTCAATATGTTCAAATCAGTGCTATTGGAATAAAATTGAGAGATTTGGTAAATAAATATTTCAGGTTTAATACAAGTTAAGATCAATCGACAGCATTTGTGACATAATACTGATTACCAAATATTTTTTATTTCAACTTGACCCTCATTTTCTTAATAATAAAAAAGAAATCTGGGCTAGAGCGAGGTACTTAAAATGGAAGTGAATGGGGCTAACCCGTAAATGGTAAAATTCTCACAGTTTCAAAAGTATAGCCACATAAAATTATTTGCAAACCTTTTCTGTGTAATGTCCAATTTTCCAACTTTGTTGCCATGACGACATATCATCAGAAACTCTAAAACCTTAAAACGACTGTAAAAATGAAATTTAAACAACTTTACATCTCAAATAATACACATATTTAACAGAAGAATCAATGTAAGTGCATTTATAAAAAGATAAGCATCCCGTTTCTGCCTTTAAACCCAAAAATTGCCCCATTCACTTCCATTGTAAGTGCCTTGCTGTAACCTCAATTTGAACTTTTTTAAAGAAAAGGAGGTTTAGTTTTTGATGACAATCAACATTGTGCCACAAATGCTGTCGACTGAGCTTAACTTGTTTGAAACCGAAATACAGGTAAAGGTAGTGGCCCAAATCACAGATCTTATAGTAGATGGCATGTTTAACTTGACACAACTTAAAACGAGGCTGAGAGGTATAGAAGTACAGTCCTTTCAATAGGATGTACAGTTGTGCATCAAGGTGTTTTGAGAATTGAATCAGTTTCGAGCAATTGGGCAGTTAGCCTGATCAGCTCGAATCCCTCTTAAAATAACAAGGTCTAAAATAACTAAATCCTATTTGCATTTAACACCAATAGAAGCAAATTTAGTATCCTGGTTTTTGGTCTGTAAAATGATCTCACCCGGCAATATGGTGGAACATTCTTTGTTCCTGTGAGAGAGCAGAAAGTCTCACAGACTCTGTGGTTCAGCGATGTCTACAGACCCCGCTAAGCTGTCAGCAAGCCCTCATTTTCTTCTCTCATTCATTCATCCCCATCCCTTCTTTTTTCCCCAGAAAAAAAGTACAAAGCAGCTCTGACTCCATGTGGTTTCACACACATTTGAAATAAGAAGAATGTAGGTAGGAAGAGCTAGAGCATTGTATAATGCCTATGGCTCTGAAACACAAGGTAAACGAGTGTTGGAGTAATGGACAACTGCTGATAGCTGATGTGGCATGAAGATGTTTCTCTGCAAGATATTGAGAAAGTAAAGTAGGATTAACGCAGAAGAGGTATCCCACAAAACACACCTGTTATAGTCCTCTCTGGAGAAACCTTGGGATAAGGCTTTCTCAATCTTTTCCCAGATGCTATTCTATTCCCATTAGACTACCAGCATCCCAAAACTCAATCTAAATTTACACAAGTACATGCATACTCACATTAAATGTTACAAACACCAAAATGGGCTGCCTCAAATGGCAATAAAAATTAAAAAGATAAACAAGTGTACCATGTTGACTACACCGTTTCTATATTCCGCAATCTCTTTGTCAGTCTCTTTTTCAAACATTTGCTTTCCCTTTGAGGGCTGTCTTGCCACTGTAACTCAGTCAAACAAGACAGCTGTCCTACATATACAATTCTGCTAGAAGAAATACACTTCTGACAACTCATGTGAGCACGTGTCCATCTGGAAATCCGCTTAAAGACCTTTGTAAATTGTGACAAAGACATGGGCTCCAATTTCCCCTAATATCAGAACAATATATTTTACTGTTCGCCCCATCAATGCTGCATTTGAGTATATGACCCGCAATCATGGACTTGCTGTTTTCTCTGCAGAAAGAAATTGGGCTAGTCAAATTAGCAGGTTTCATTCCATCAATGTTCATGATTATTTCATATTCCGCTGAATATTTCAGGCAGGGTGGAGGCCGCCAGGGCATTAACTATTAACACACTGCTGTGGCTCAAATGCAAAGTGCTTTTATTCGAAGCAGCATTCTTGAGCTTGCAGTCTAGCCTACCCGAGATAGGTGCCTGGGGAGCTGTCACAAGCTTCAAGAATGAGGCTAACCTGAATGGATGGGGAGAGAGGGGCTTGAACGGAGCTAATGACACCACCTCTGGGATGATCCTCATTGTCATACGTGTTTAAAAATGCATGCACATGCGTACAGATGCTTACGCGCAAACACGCAGACACATCTATCAGCTGAATGCAACAAGCCAATAATGAGGTGTCTATCATTTCAACAAGCACTTTGTGTATGAGACCTGTTAGTTCACGTCAGAGATCAGAGATTTAAGGTGAATAAGTGCAAAACAGAGCTAAACAGGTCTAAAGCTATGATGCTCAAAAATGCGGTAAAAATGTGATGCTAGGTCACCATTCCTCAATTCAATTCTATATTTATCTACAGCCCCCTCTATCCTCTTATGTCTACTGTAAAGGCAGTGTTTGAAATAAGCATTAATCGGTACAGCAGTGTGTGTGCTGAGTGGTATATTATGTGATTGTGTCTATTCACCTCAATTTGTCAGTCAACACTGTCTCTCACTATCCTGCCCAATAAATTATCTCCCTCTCGCCTGAGGATGTGCAGTGCTGTGGTCTCTTCTCAGATGAGGAAGAATAAAAACACATAATTGAAGCAGCACTGTCAAGCCATGTTTAACCATGATGACTACATACAGTGCTGCATCTTACAGTCTTACAGAGTTTGGTACATAGCTCCAGGGGCAGACTGGGACTAAAACTGAGAGTGTCTTTCTGGAAGACATTTCTATTGACTGCTGGTAATGACACCGGGCCCCACCAAAAATGGCCATAACTTTAAAACATATAAAACTGGATTTTTTTAGAGAAAACACTAAAATAACAATGTGTAAATGTTTATTTAAAAAAAAAAAATCAAAAACAAAGTTAGCCAGAATATGCACATATATAAATATAAACAAATATAAATATACTGGATGTTAAAAAAATAAATACACATACCTCTTAAAGTGCAGATCTTTGCAGATATTTAGCATATTAATTGTTAATATTTTCACTTTACAGTATGTGTGTTTGTTGTGTATTTATATCTGCAGTGTTTCAATTCCTTCCCCCGATTATCTCCTATCGTTTAAACAAAGAAAGCAGCAAAGATGGAAATTGCCACTAAGTAATCTTATTTTCTGTATTTTTATCAGGTGTGAGTATTATTCAGCAAGCCGCACATTAGCTCTCAGTGTTATGAATAAATTATGCAAACGACTATGTACTGCTTATAGCTTTATTGTTTGCAAATTTTATATACACTGCTGTTATTTTATTTGTTGTAACTTGCCGTTATTTGTCATTTTGTGATTATTCAGAGCTCATCCTATACTTAATATGTTGTCTTTGGTTGTCACCGTTATTGTGATTTGTATGTAAAAAAAAATAGGTCCACACGAGGTACAGAGTTAGTGCGTTCAAACAGAAATGTGCTACAATGTGCAAGACATTTCAAAATAAAAATCATAAAAAAAATATAAATAAAAAGACATTGTATTGGCTTTACCTTACAGAGTTCACTGAATATTTTCTCTGTAATGGAGTACGCGTGGGCATGATGGAGCCCAGGGTGGCTGCCTATTTCGCTTGTAGGACGGGCCGGTAATGGTCTAGAAACGGGCCGGCCTAAATTACCCAGCGGCCCACCGGGAAAACTCCCGGTGCTCCTGATGGCCAGTCTGCCCCTGCACAGCTCTTACGTGTGTTCATGTGTGTGTTAGTGGGGCAGCAGGCCCACATACTCAGACTTTTGACTATCGGCATCAAGTTGTCAAAATTGTCGCAGAGGAATCGGGTAATCCAATAACATCGCCGGATTGAACAGCAGCTGAGTGTGCGGGGGATCCAGCACATGAGGTGGAATGGTTCTTCTGGTAACTAGTAAGCAAAAAAAAACATATTCTGAGTATCTTTCTAATTTATCTGGAGCTCGACAGTAATGAGCTAACTTATGGGGCAATCCCTTGAGTGTGGCTTACGTGTCGCAAAGCAACTCTCAAGACACTTACGTGTCGCAAAGATTTCCCTCAAAGTCCTCCACCATGAAAATAAAGCACAAGTGTTCAATTAGGTTTTACTCTGTTCTGTCTCTGTGTCTTTTAGCAAGTATTCAAATTTGTAGGCAAAGCTAAATTTATTTTCCTCTGTACTCGTCTGCCATTGATGTTCATATTCTCCCGGCTGATCATCTTACACCAAATAGCGACAACCCAAACTACCCACGACCCACATAGAGCTAGAAAGGGATGGGTGGGGTTGAGCAGGCCGCTCAAAATATAAACATCAATGTTTTGAATGTGCCTGAGAGTCTCAATGTTTATACTTTTGGAGAATGTAAACACACAAATGGCTTGAGTTGTCAACGAACAATAAACTGGGACAGTAGAATGTATTTTGACATAAAAAAAAGTTACATACTTCACATTTAAGGACAAATGCATATTTTCCATTTCTAATATTTTTTCCTTGTATCGGTCCATCATCCATGATGCCATTATTGCTGTGATTGAGGAAAACTAATTGGGTTTCTCTGTGACAGTGTCACTCACTTACAGATCCAGTTTAAGATAAAAAGCCAAAATTGTGTGAACGTGCAAGAGCACACTTTTTCTCCACGCCAATTTCTCTTTCGACCAAAATGGGCATTTTATGGCATTTTCAGCATTTAATTTTCAGTGGCTGAAATGTTAGTGCCTCTCTAGCTCTTGCCATTTTTGTGTGCAACCTGCATCAGACAGCCAATGCATGGTCCTTTGAAAAAAGTGAAAATACTGCTCACACCTGTTAAAACATACCCACATATACACAAAGCACACAGTGTTAATTGAAAATAGGAATGCACACAACCACACAACGTAATGAGCCCCACAGCTGTTCAGTTTTTGGCTTGGGTGTTGCTCCTACTAGTTGGGGTAGATTTTGGCGAGGTCTCTCTTACCTCTCTACAGGACCACAATTAAACATTCATCTGTTTGCACACCAGCTGTTGCTGAAACAGACTCCCTTTTGCTAAGTGCACGTGAGAGCTAACCTGACACAATATGCTTTGCTAACACATAGGGTCACACACACAAAAATAATGAGGTATTAACACGCAAAGTACATGTTTCCTTCCCAACAGAAGCTTTACCTTGAATACAGAAAACATCAATAACTTGGACTAATCTCTTACTGCTCTTACTAATCTCACTTGGACTAATTTTCCCTTCCCACCATGAAAGTTGCTCATCAAACAAATTCAAATCTGTGTTTTCATCAAAGTACACAAGCTGTGAAAATACTAAACACTCAGACAGGAGAAAAGATCAAACAATCGGTGTGTATACCTGAGAAAATTACCGTGTACAGGCAGTCATTCACTCATTGTCATACTCTTTAGATTCAGCTCTCTTGAAGGTTTGGCTCTCCAAGCTTTCTTTTCACAAGCATATATAAGTACTTTAAATCTCGCTTATAATGTTTCCCTCAAACAAAAATACAAGGAGCATCTTTGTTCACACTTATAACTCCCATAAGCTCAGAAACCTGGAGCTATTCGCCAAATGTTCCTCTGAAGCAGTCTGAAAGAATTGTAACCAGAGTAACTGCTGAGGGGAGACAGGGACAAGACAATGTGTGTGAGGTGTGAAAAAATAGTGTGTGAGGACAATTGAATTTCTTATATAAAGCTAACTATAATTTGCTTTGTATAAAAAAACAATAGAGATGATACGTTTCCATTTAGATAGCAATGCAAATGTGTGCATCTATAAGGTTTTACCACGGTCAGAGCTGATATTCTTAGCCTAGCACACACTACACAACTCCAGCTCATATCCCTTACTGGATACGTGTGGATTTAAAAGGAAATAGCCATCCGATTGAATGAAAACATGAGAGTATATTGTCATGCACGAGAACTTTACAGATCTTCTTCAGTATTTGTCTGATATCAACATGTAGTGACACAGATGAGGAGCACACACATCTGACATTTAATGCAGGTATTTCACTAGCTCAGAATTCTGCTCTAAACATCACGTTTGTGCTCATAATCAGAAGCATAATTTAGAGAAATTTTGCGCCGGTTTACAGAGCTTTTTTCTTCTTTTATAATTTTTTATTTTTTTATTTTTACAAGTGGTCGAAAGATATGACCAGGTCTATTTGAATGACCAATTTACAATTTACATGTCAATGCTTAATGTCGAGCCCTGGCTCAAATGCTAGTCAATTTTGTGTTTTGACCATTTGTGAAATGCGTTAAACTCCATCTCATTTATGCTTTGTGGGTGTGACCACAAAGTGGACACGCCGTATCGTCACCATTCATATCTATACAACCAATGTGTTTATGGTTAAATTACTACAAGAGCACAACATTGTTTACAAGAGCACAAAGTTCTTCATAGATCTAGCCTCTTAATTTTGCTCTCAAAGAGCACCAGATTGATGCATTTAACTTTAAAATGTACAACATTTTCTTCCAGGGTACCATGCCGCCTAAAGGGTCTGAGGCCCACCCACCACAGTGTCACAAAATCCTGTGGGAAACACTGTCTCTATTATTTGTTTGACACATAATCGTCAGCCAAATTTCATAATTGTGACAGCCCTAACTGTGCGCTGAGAGGGGCGTATAAGCTGCATCTTAGCAGCCACAGGAAGGGGAATTAGAAAGGAGAGGGACACATGGTGAGGCAGGAGCAGGTTGGTGGGAGGCCTGGTTGACTGTTAATCCAACATCAGTGGGGATTCCCTTGTTTGACTAGTCCATCCCTGCTGAGTACAAAGTGCCACCCAAGGGAGGGATTACACTTAAGACTTAATTTACTGAACAAACACATACTCACACTATTATAACCCAGCAGTCCATCAATGCAAGCAGGAGAACATTCTAACAGGATCCCTGTTAACCAAACCACATAGCAGACCATAATTAGTTAAACATGAACTGGTTTAACTGGTTTGAGAGATAATTAATTGATGGTAAAGACCTTCAGTACAAATGTCCTTAGATGTACTGTCACACAAACACAAACGATACCACAGGTCCACAGTTAGTGTTTTGGTATAGACCCCCATATTAACAGATTTTACTTTTAACTATTGGTGTTCTCCTTTTCCTAAATACTTAACAGAAGCGTTCAATACTGCTATTTTGTATGAACTGTGAATGAACATGTACTATACTCTGCTGCATTGTGAGCATAGCCTCCATGACTGTAATACTTTCTTTATTTCCCCATTTATTCCACACCACTATCTTCTCCTCACTAACACCCCTCCTCTCGCCTCACTCCTCTCCAGCATCCTTTCACACTTATCAGATTCACCTGCAAAATGAGACACTGCTGAGGAGTGTTTTTATGACCCCTATTCCCTCTCTCTCTCTCTACACACACACACACACACACACACACACACACACACTCAGTTAAACCTTTCTCTTAAGCAATAAACAGTACAAAAACCAACAGTAAAGCTTGCATAGCACAGAACAGCAAGTCTCTGATTAAATCAACAGATAACACAGAGCTCAAATATCTGACAACAAGCATTTATTTTGTGACTTTGCTCGCTACTTTAAAATATGAACACAGAAATCGATGAGAACATAAGATTACAGGAATACAGCATCTTTAGTGAAATAGGTTAAAAAAAACACTCCCAAAACACAGCATGAACCCAAATTCTATTGCGTGAATAGGGCTGCTCCATATATTGAATATTTATGCGAATGTATTTTATAAGCAATATAGGTTTACATATTGCCAACATATAGTAATAGCTATGAAGTGAATCACCTGTTCACCATAACACTGCGCAGCACACATTTTGTGCATAGGAAGTCAGGAATAATATCTTCTTGATGGTGAATGGCAAATATTGTCCATAAAATAGGAATTAAAAATGCTATTTAGGCTTAAAAATTTATCCAAAAGAATCATGAGGAGAAATGCTCATTGCCACATGGGGTTACTGTCAAAATATCAAATGTTGGTTGATAGCAAAAGATCAAGGCACTCAATCTCCAATGCAGAGTGTTTATTTCATAGGCAACAAAACATTCAATGTTCAAGTAAATGCACATCAGCAGACTATGAGACTACACATACACCAGTTCCTTATTTAAGTGATACTCAATTGGCAGCTGCCAATGATCTTCAGTCATTGATCAATCATTCAAATTAGTCCAATTAGTCTAAAACTGTGAGTATATCAATATCTACATAATACAATGATCAATCAACAACATTTACAAAAACTCACTTAGCAAATGTCATATACTCAACAAATTTTTTTTTGGAAAAAAAATCTTAATTGATAATGATATGTGGCAAACAAGTTAAAACACACAAAATTACCCCAGATGATAGAGCATGTTCCATATGAAGATGGATTGAGTCCACTGAATTTTCAAAAAACCTTGGTAAATCCTAAATAACTAATAATAAAAAGGGAGTTAAATCCAGTTCACCATTTATACCCAGATTCACTGTGGCATGGAATGAGTTGATTCAAAAAGACTCCCTTTGTAGTAAATGTTTTAATCTCCCCCTGTCAATTTTCCTTCACAACTTCAATTACACTCACTTTCAGAGATTCAGCACTACCATGTCCTGTCTCTTTATAGTGTACTTTTAGGCATAATTTGGTATGTCAACAATGAAAATTTTGCATTTACAACACTGCAACCTGTACACTACATTCTAAGATGTCCCGAATGTTATGTGCTTGTCTAAACCTGATTGTTGGTGGCTCAAGAAACACTTCCCTTAATATAGGATCAATTTGTACTATATCCCAATTTTGATGATGTTTTTTTTATTTTGTATGCCTCTGTACTATACTGAGAAACAAAATAAAGTTGATGCATGCATCTATCTGGACATTCAAAGATGTAAATGTCTGTGTAAACCTTGTGATATCGTCTCTGTCCTTCAATTGTCTGACAGTGTGATCGCATACAAGTCCAATTTCGGCTCTATTTCCATCATATTTTATTTTTTATTACCATAGTTTTGTTTTTTCTTAATGTGGTACAAAAAAATATATACGGTTACTATAGTAAAACCATGGTAAATTCTAGTTCAAATATGGTTACTGTAGTAAAGAAATGGTTACATTTCTTAAGGGATGGATGAAGCTATTGCAAGAGAACCAAAACTAATTCTGATGAAACACAAAACTAAACTACTGTATTGTTATTATGCCCTGCTAAAACTACAGCAAAAGATTCAATATATTCCCAGCCCACAGCATACCGAACACACTTCACAGTGGTAAAAAACCTCTGCTTTACCACTACTTTATTTCTTGAAATCCTTTCCCTCTCTCAGCACATATTTCTCCATCAAAAATAAATAAAATAACAGCATAGGTCTGAAAATGTTTTCACAATACAACAAAAACTCAGACCAGAAAAGCCCACACCCAAAGTGCTACTTTATATGACCTGTCCAAACAGGTTTTTCTAAAGAAAACAATCTGAAAGTTTCTAGTCATTTTCAGAAGTTTCAGAAAGTTCTCCATGTTTCTGTGGGTGGAATCAGTGAGCTCAGATGATACAAGGGCATGGAATTCAGACTTCAAACCACAGGGACATAGAACATTGACATTTAATGAAACAAGGATGGAGAGGCTTACCTGTGAGTCAGCCAAGGGTCAATAGCAGAGGTGGGCAGGACAGGTGCACATAAAGGAGAGAAGGAACACAGAAAACAAAGTTAATGGTTTAATGCAAAGCTTACAATCAATTGCCAGGATTCTTTAAAATAACGCATGACAGAGTATTATACACTATGCACTCAGTCATCTAGTGTATTTCCAATGTGTAGTACTGTCCCAAATGGAAAACTGGGAAACATTATTTTACTACAAGGAAGCATTTGCTGTTTTTCAGCTGATGGAAGTGATGTTTCTTTGTTGCATTTTTGATGTAGAATAGTGCAGAGGCATGCAATTTGGCATGCACCTAAAGACTTTTTTTTAATATATAATGTATTTATTTATTTTCACTTCCTGTTTTATTTTCCTTCTTAATTTGTTTGCATTATTCTTTAATTTATTTATCTTTCTTTACTTCTTTTATTCTGTTTTACTTGTTATTAATATTTGTTTCTCTATTTGCATTCTTGGATGATTAAAAACTTCACAAAATCAAAAGAAAAAAGAAATTACACATTGCATTTAATATTACATTTAACAGGGCCATTAATAGCTTTTTACATTGTAACATTATTTAATGCCAGTTACAAACATTACATGGCAATGTGAAAAAAGAACAAATTGTAAAGTATGTCTATCATAATAATACTTACTTAGCATTTTTAATTTGTAAAAATCATTGTACAGCAACAACTTTTGTATTGTAATAATGTAATACAAATTATGGTAAGGAAAATAATGATTGAAAACTATAGGGAATAGTACAAATTTATATTTTCAGAAGATTTATGGTAATGAGAATTGGGGAGTAAAATGTGCTGTGAAGTGTCCTGAAAATAATGTCACAATTCAAAAAAACATAATGGTCCTAAATGTAGGCTTAATTTTCTTTATGCAAAATATTATTTAGTATACACTGGCAGCCAAAATGTTGAAATAATGTAGATTTTGGAATTCAGCTGATCACAAAGTATAGTCAGGACAATACTGATGTAAAAAACAGCACCACCACTATTTGAAAAAAGTCATTTTTATCAAATCTAGACAGGCTCCAGCAGCCATCACTCCAACAACTTATCCTTGAGCAATCATGTTAAATTGCTAATTTGCCATTATATCAAACACTGCTGATAGCTATTTGGATTGTTAAATTAAGATTTCATACAAAGGTGTGCACTACAGTCTTCAGAGACAAAGGACAACTGTCTCTAACAAGGACAGAAAGAGATGTGGAAGGCCAGATGTACAACTAAATAAGAGGATAAGTACATCAGAGACTCTATATTCAGAATAAGACGCCTCAAGTGTCCTCAGCTGACAATTTCATTGAATTCTACCCACTCAACACCAGTTTCATGTAAACAGTAAAAAGATGACTCAGGGGTGCAGGCCTTATGGGAAGAATTGCAAAGAAAAAGGCCACTTTTGAAAGAGAAACATGAAAAAGTTAAAAGGTTAGAGAGGGCAAAGAAACACAGACATTGGACAACAGATAATTGGAAAAGAGTGTTATGGATCTTAAATCCTTCATGCATGGTTCCAGTAATCCATGTCCTTAGTCTGCTTCTCTTCAGCAAACTGTTTACGGGGTTTCTTGTGCATCATCTTTAGAAGAGGCTTCCTTCTGGGACAACAGCCATGCAGACCAATTTGATGCAGTGTGCGTTGTATGGTCTGAGCACTGACAGGCTGACCCCACACTCCTTCAACCTCTGCAGCAATGCTGGCAGCACTCATAGGTCTATTTCCCAAAGACAACCTCTGGATAAGACGCTGAGCATGTGCACTCAACTTCTTTGGTCGACCATGGCAAGGCCTGTTCTGAGTGGAACCTGTCCTGTTAAACCGCTGTATGGTCTTGGCCACCATGCTGCAGCGCAGTATCAGGGTCTTGGCAATCTTCTTATAGCCTAGGCCATCTTTATGTTGAGAAGCAATTCTTTTTTTCAGATCCTCAGAGAGTTCTTTACCATGAGGTGCCATGTTGAACTTCCAGTGACCAGTATGAGGGAATGTGAGAGTGATAAAACCAAATTTAACACACCTGCTCCCCATTCACACCTGAGACATTGTAACACTAACAAGTCACATGACACCGGGGAGGAAACATGGCTAATTGGGCCCAATTTGGACATTTTCACTTAGGGTGTACTCACTTTTGTTGCCAGCGGTTTAGACATTAATGGCTGTGTGTTGAGTTATTTTGAGGGGAGAGCAATTTGCACTGTTATACAAGCTCACTCACTACTTTACATTGTAGCAAAGTGTCATTTCTTCAGTGTTGTCACATAAAAAGATATAATCAAATATTTACAAAAATGTGAGGGGTGTACTCACTTTTGTGAGATGCTGTACATATATATATCAAGGTCAAAATTGTATAATATAACAAGGTTATTATACCAAAAAATACTTATTTTGAACTATTCACGCACTCTTTTTGCGACTGTAGAGAGACTGACAAACCCCCCAAGCCAGATTCCCAGTGAAATGTTCTCAGAGAGCAAGTGCAGTGAGTTTGCTTCTTTCTTCTCTGAAAAAATCAATAATATCAGAAAGGTGATCAGCACATCCTTGAGTTGTGCTGGGGTCAGGCAAATCAAACCACAACCTGAGAAAGTAGTTACTATGTCTGATTTCAAAGAAATTGATGGCAAAATTTTGGAAGAAACCGTACAGCACCTTAAAACATCAACCTGCGCCCTTGATGCACTTCCCACATCTTTTTTCAAAAGTGTGTTCAACTGTTTAAAAGCAGATCTCCTAGAAGTGATAAACTCCTCACTTCTCTCTGGGAGTTTTCCAAACTCCCTGAAAACTGCAGTTGTCAAGCCCCTCTTGAAAAAGAGCAATCTGGATAAGACCATATTAAGCAACTATAGACCGATCTCAAATCTTCCTTTCATAGGCAAGATCATTGAAAAAGTTGTCTTCAATCAGCTGAACAAATTCTTGAACTCAAATGGATACTTTGACAATTTTCAATCTGGTTTCCGATCGCATCACAGCACAGAGACAGAGCTCATAAAGATAATAAACGATATTCGCTTAAATACTGATACAGGCAAATTATCAGTACTGGTACTACTCAACCTCAGTGCTGCATTTGACACTGTTGATCACAACATACTTCTTGACAGGCTCGAAAACTGGGTGGGGCTTTCTGGGATGGTCCTAAAATGGTTCAGGTCATACTTAGAAGGGAGAGGTTATTATGTGAGTATAGGGGACCACAAGTCTGAGTGGACGTCCATGACATGCGGAGTCCCTCAAGGCTCAATTCTTGCGCCACTCCTATTCAACCTGTATATGCTCCCAATGAGCCAAATAATGAGAAAGAACCAAATTGCTTACCACAGCTATGCAGACGACACACAGATCTACTTAGCCCTATCACCTAACGATTACAGCCCCATTGACTCCCTGTGCCAATGCATTGATGAATTAAACAGTTGGATGTGCCAAAACTTTCTTCAGTTAAACAAAGACAAAACTGAAGTCATTGTGTTTGGAAACAAAGATGACATTCTCAAGGTGAATGCATACCTTGACGCTAGCAGTCATACAACTAAAAATCAAGTCAGGAATCTTGGTGTGTCTCTAGAGTCAGACCTTAGTTTCAGTAGTCATGTCAAAGCAATAACTAAATCAGCATACTATCATCTGAAAAATATTGCAAGAATTAGATGCTTTGTTTCCAGTCAAGACCTAGAGAAACTTGTGCATGCCTTCATCACCAGCAGGGTGGATTATTGTAATGGACTCCTCACTGGCCTTCCCAAAAAGACCATAAGACAGTTGCAGCTCATACAGAACACTGCTGCCAGGATTCTGAGCAGAACCAGAAAATATGAACATATCACACCAGTCCTCAGGTCTTTACACTGGCTCCCAGTTACATTTAGGACTGATTTTAAAGTATTATTACTGGTATATAAATCACTCAATGGGCTAGGACCTCAATATATTGCAGATATGCTCACTGAATATAAACCCAACAGATCACTCAGATCATTAGGATCACATCAGCTAGAAATACAAAGGGTTCACTCTAAGCAAGGAGAGTCTGCTTTTAGCTATTATGCCAGCCGCAGCTGGAACAGCTTCCAGAAGAGATCAGATGTGCTCCTACATTAGTCACATTCAAATCCAGACTCAAAACACATCTGTTTATCTGTGCATTTACTGAATGAGCACTGTGTCACTGTGTGTCCGACTGTTTGTACTGTATTTTATTTTATTTTATTTTAATCTAAACTGTTTCAATTATTCTTATTTTTTTTATTCTTATTTTAATCTCTTCTATGTAAAGCACTTTGAATTACCATTGTGTATGAAATGTGCTATATAAATAAACTTGCCTTGCCTTGCCTATTCTGCATATGATTTTCAATGTAGTGAAAGAAGAGAAAATAAATAGTTTGAAAATTTTGCACTACTGTTATTTAATTAATTCATATTAGGGATGTAATTATCCATCGATCTGTATCAAAAAAACAACTGTGGAAATTGTAGCCAAGAAAAATGGCGGATAGCACATACGATCTTGTCAGAAACAAGTCATGGGTATGTAAGTATTTTGGATTGAAAGACTCAAAATTGCATCGCAACAGACTTTGATGTAAAGTGCAGTGATCATCAGATCACTAGCTAAGAAAAGATTGTATCGTTATGAAACTTGAGATTTACACCCCTAATAAATAATATCTTGTGTCCTCCATTGTTATTTCACCTTAATTTAAAAACCTGCAAATGTTTTGGAAATCTGGAAAGAGTAAATGAGAGATAGTGAAGGTAGAGGGGGTTTTCTAAAGGGTGGTCTAGGAGAGTCAGTGTGAGAAATTGGAGGTGTTCTTCCAGCAGGCTGCTCCCTTTCAGCTGTCATCGGTCTCTGTCAATGCGTGAATCCTCATACACATACAGCACTATGAGCTCAGCAGAGCACAGCTGTCTGCCCTCTCTTATGACAAGCAGCAGGAAAGCAAGATCACTGCTCCAACACACACATGGATGGGCGCAGCACCTGATGCTGAAGCCACAAGGGATTCCCGCACAGAACCTACTTACATTTTTAACATTATCCACACCGATTGTTGGGGAAAAATCTGAAGAATTCTGTGAAACAGATTTATATGTGATGTGTGTAATGTTTTCGCAAGCCATTCGAAGGTTTCCTCAAAAATGTTAAACATTGTAAAAACCCGATTTTTGCAACATTGTCTCAACCAATGGCATGAGATCGGGGTGGGATGACTTTTTTGTCCGAAGAAGCTTTCACAATTCCATTTGATTTTGCTTGTTCAACACACTTTTTGGTAGCTAAAAGCATCATCAAATTAGCTAAACTATTTGATAAACTAACATGCAAGGGGCAGGGGATGTTTACAACTTCGTGAATGACAGCTGTTTGAATTCTGTAGAAATCTGCTGATCTTTCTGCGTGCAAGCCTAGGTATGAGCTACCCTCTAACCATATAAAAATAATCCGTAATAAGTATGATTTGTAAAATACAAATCCAGATTATATTCTCATGTGCACTGGCCTATAGGTTAGCACTGTCAACCTCACAGCAAGTTCCGGTTTGAGTCACGGCTCAACTGGGCCTTTCTGTGTGGCCATTCAGTTTGCATGTCCTTCCTGTGTTCGTGTGGGTTTCCTCTGGGTGCTCCAGTTTCCCCCACAAGTCTAAAAACATGCAGGTTAAGTGAATTGGAGACACTGAATTGCCCTGTAGGTGTGAGTGACAGTGCCCCAGGGGGTTGCATCAAGGAGGGCATCCGGCGTAAAACCTGTGCCAAGTCAAATATGCAGATCACAGATGCTCCAATGTGGCGACCCCTAATGGGAGCAGCCGAAAGAAGAAGATTCTCATAAAAACTAAAGAACAGCATTTCCTTTTCAAACCAGGTCAATTCTTCATTCTCCAGCTCCACCCCATAAATATCCAAACAAAACAGGCAAAACAGCTATTACAAAATCCTAAACAGCTCTATCTACAGCCTCACATCTATAATGTTTATAAAACATAGTCCAAAAAGAGAAAATACCTCAATTTCCCTGTGTTTGGCTCAGAGCCCTGTACAACATGCTTTAGCCAGACCTTGTGGACTTTACTGCATAATTACAGTGAAAAACACAGGGGCTGAAGTATTAACAACAGCTACTGCTGGGCCATGACCTTCTCACTCCTTTTGAAGTTAATAGTGAGAGGAAAAGGGAGAAGAAAAACAGAAAGAGAAAGCATGAGTGAAATTAGAATTATTTTGGGAAAGGCGCAGGTATGTGCACTGTCCCTTGAGCGAGAGACTGACAATGTGCAACAACCAATGAAATAAAGAGAGATCGCGAGAAGAGAGCAATGTATTGGGAAGCAGGAGACAAAACAATTATTTGAAAATCCAATAAAATATTACCTACATCTCCCTATTTTCACTTAGGGGTGTACTCACTTTTGTTGCCAGCAGTTTAGACATTAATGGCTGTGTGTTGAGTTATTTTGAGGGGAGAGCAATTTGCACTGTTATACAAGCTGTACACTCAATACTTTACATTGTAGCAAAGTGTCATTTCTTCAGTGTTGTCACATGAAAAGATATAATCAAATATTTACAAAAATGTGAGGGATGTACTCTCTCTCTCTTTCTCTCTCTCTCATATACACACACACATATATATATATAGTCTGTAAAGTGACAAATTTCAGCATAAAAAAGTAAATTTCAAGTCAACCTTAAATTACCCCTTTCCTTGTTCTTGCCGTACCATATATTAACACACTAATTGTAAGTTACTGACCATTACTGAGTCAAGCCAAAAAAATGTACTCAGACTCAGATTTACTCAGAACAAGTACTATTAAAAATATATAACACTGAGCATAAGCAACACTCTAGAATGAAACATTGGCTTTTGTGTCCAACATCCTGAAAGCAATAAAGTATTACATTTACAGGAAATGCAGCAGTAGGCATGGAGTTTTTTCTGTGCAGACAGACCGTTGCCTCAGCCGAACCAGTTAAATTTACAAATATTTAGTAATGTTGCAATCTATTGTCCTTTTCTTATCTCTACAAAATTATTAACATGTAAATTGAAGAAAGTATTCAGACCACTTGGAGTCCAAATGTGGCAAATTCAATTGATTGGATATGATTTGGAAAGGCACACACTTGTCAATATAAGGTCTCACAGCTGAAAATGCATATCAGAGCAAAAGACAAGTGACAAGGTCAAAGTGACAGCCTGCAGAGCTCAGAGACAGGCTTGTGTGGGGGGGCACAGATCTTGGGGAAGGCTACAAAAAATGCATTGACATTCTTAAACGGAAGTTTGGAACAACCAGTTCTCTTCCTAGAGCTGGATACCCAGCCAAACTGAGAAATTGGGTGAGAAGGGCCTTGGTAAGAGAGGTGACCTAGAACCCTATGGTCACTCTGGTTGAGCTCCAGAGACCATGTGTGGAGATGGGAGAAACATGCAGAAGGACAACCACCACCAATCTGTGCTTTATAGCAGAATGGCCAGACGGAACCCTCTCCTCAGTGCAAGACACATATAAAAGTACCAAAAGGACTCTCAGACTGTCAGAAATAAAGATTCTCTGGTCTGAGGAAACTAAGACTGAACTGTTTGGCCTTAATTCCAAGCATCATGTCTGGAGGAAACCAGGAACCGCTCGCCACCTGTGCAAAACCATCCCAACGGTGAAGCATGGTGGTGTTTTTCTGTGGCAGAGACTGAGGGACTGGTCAGACAATGCAAGAGTGGCTTAGGTACAACTCTGTGAATGTCCTTGAGTGGCCCAGCTAGAGCCCAGACTTGAACCCAATTGAACATCTCTGGAGAAACCTGAAAATGTCTGTCCAATGATGTCCCCATCCAATCTGACAGAGCTTGAGAGGATCTGCAGAAAATAATGGCAGAAATTCCCCAAATCCAGGTGTAAAAACCTTGTCATATCATACCACAAAAGAATTGAGGCTGTAATCTAAGTACTAAGTTAAGGGTCTGAATACTTAATTTATTCTTTTTTAATAAATATGCAAAGTTATCTTTGTATTTGTGATTATGGGGTATGGAGTGTAGATTGATGTGAAACAAAATAATTTAAAGCATTTTAGTATACGGTTACAACAAAACAAAATGGTGAAAAAAATGAAGGGGTCTGAATTCATTCTGAATGCCATGTATATACATGGAAAACCTTTAATAATCTAACATTGCTTTGTAACTGAGTACATGATCTTAATCTGTTCATAGTACACCAGTCAAAATGTGACAGGCAAACACTTTCATTTACATTACTGTATCTAACCTGTTATTATTGCGCAAATGTGGTTGAGTAATAATAATGCTGATTTCCTTCATTCAATCACTCTTCGTTTCGCTAACCGTCTGAGCAAGGGGGTCCGGGGCGGGCCAAAATGTCTCCCGGCTGCTCCCAACAGCTGTAATTTGAAACTGTTTGCATGTAAATTGACTTGCATTTGCAAGGTGTGAAATCAAGCCGGTCGGACGGCCCCTCCTGCCAAATGCAATTGCATTGGCTAACGTGTCAGCCGAGCCGGAGCTCCTTGCTAAACGGCAGCCTGGACTAATTGCACAGAGCTGTAATGGAACCCAAGATGAAGGAGATGTATGAGCAGGATCCTCTGAGCTAAAAGCATTCAGTTAGAAATGCAATTACAGCAAGGAAGGGGATGGACAAGCAGACAGTAGAGGTTACAATGACTGAGGTACTTGGTGTATGATAGCCTATTACGCCTCTATGATAGCTTCAATCAGCACATGGATGAGATGTGTCAGTTTATAGAGAAAAAGATGTGTAATGTTGGGCCCAGTGAGTAGTTTCCAGAGACTAGTAATACACAGACAGGCTGCAAATTAGAATGGTTTCTCATGACTTCTACCTAACTATCTTAGGGATTTTTTTTTGTTTTTGTTCTAGTTTTTGCCACAGTCACCTTTGACTTGCGCAGTGGGGCTATTAAGATACTGATTTCTTTCATGTGACAACTTGGGCAGAAATTGTAGTAACTTGCAATGATTGCCTTCTGCCTGCAATTCATACACTCACTGAGCTCTATATTAGGAACACCTGCAAACCTACTTATTAATGTGATTATCTAATCTGCCAATTGTGTGGCAGCAGTGCAATGCATAAAATAAGATATAAGTCAGGAGCTTCAGTTAATGTTCACATCAACCATCAGAATGGGAAAAATATGTGATCTAAATTATTCCAACCATGGCATGATATTTTGTGCCAGATGGGCTGTTTTGAGTACTTCTGTACCTGCTGATCTCCTGGGATTTTCACGCACAACAGTCTCTGGAGCTAAAAACAAAAAACACCCAGTGAGTGGCAGTTCTGCAGATGGAAACGTCTTTGTGACAAGGAGGAGGGTGTGGCCGGGTATCCATCGTTACGGCCCAGCCACGCCCTCCTCCTCGACACAGCCTTGTTGATGAGAGAGGTCAACAGAAAATGGCCAGACCTGGTTCGAGCTGACAGAAATGCTATAGTAATCAGATAATCACACTGTATAAATGCACTACATGTGTACATTTGTACAGAGCTGAATAGCATCTCTGAATGCACAGCACATCAGATTAGGCAGATGGGCTACAACAGCAGAAGACACGTCAGGTCCACTGCTGTCAGCCAAGAACAGAAAGCTGAGGCTGCAGAGCTGGACAGATAAAGACTGGAAAAATGTAGCCTGATCTGAGGAATCTCGATTTCTGCTGAGGCTCACAGATGGTAGGGTCAGACAATGGTGCCAACAGCATGAATGCATGGACCCAACCTGCCTTGGGTCAACAGTCCATGCTGGTGGTGGTGGTCAATGGTGTGGGGAATGTTTTCTTGGCACATTTTGAGCTCGTTAACACCAATCAATCATTGCTTGAAGGCCACAGCCTATTTGAGTATGGTTGATGACCTTGTGCATCCCTTCATGGCCACAATGTACCCATCTTCTAATGGGTACTTCCAGCATGATAATGCACCATGTCACAAAGAAAAAGGTTGCCTCAAACTGGTTTCATGAAAATGACAATGAGTTCACTGTTTTTCAGTGGCCTTCCCAGTCAACGGATTTGAATCCAATAGAACACCTTTAGGATGAGGTAGAATGGGAGATTCGCAGCATGAATGTGCAGCAATCTGAAGAAATTATGTGAAGCAATCATGTCAACATGGACCAGAATCTCAAAGGAATGTTTCCAACATCTTGTGGAATCAATACCACAAATAACTGAGGCAGATTTGAGAGCAAAGGGAGGCCCTACCCATTATTAGTATAGTGTTCCTATACTAATATATGATCCCTTTCAACAAAGCTAATTTTTGTATTTCAAGACAACATGAATCAAGTTCATGTTTTCATCTTTTTTGTTTTCCTGCTGGTGTAACCAAGGCCACAAGGGTGGGGAATGATGATTTTAAACATTACATCTTAGCCTACTTTCCAAGATCCAATCAGTTGCTGATAGAGTCCGGTCTCATTTTATTTTTCCACTGAATTTTTGTTTTCTCTCAAAAAATATGTACCATAAATAATGATAAATGGGTTTTGAATGCTTTTTCATGTTGTTCTAGGCCTGCATGAAACATGGCAAAGCAGTTTGCCAACAATGTACATAACGTGCACCACAGACCAATGTGGCAAAAATCTACAAAGACTACCTCTTCACACTGCGATTCACATGAACCGAGGCATTATGATGTACAGGGAGCCCAAAGAGTAAAGAAAACAAACAGCAGTGTGCAAGTCAAAGCATGCCCTGGCATGTGAGTGCTAAACAACAAAGCACAAAGAGGTGAAAATGACCCCAGAGACCTGTCAGAAGCAGCAGGCCTGTCTACGTCCTTCCTCCACCCTTCACCTCTGATTTTTCCAGTTCTTGTACTTTAAAGAGAAAAGATTCCTGAGAAAAAGCAAAAAGCTCTTCTATGAGAAAGAAACATTTTGACAACTGAAAGTCAACAGCTCTGTAAAGAGCTCATCCTCTTTTCGCTCTGATCTTAAGTCTATGTGGAAAGTTCTTGAACACATGCTACCCTTGACTATTTGCCTCAAGGCACAAGTATGTAATTGTTAGGGGTGTCTGCTATAGTTTGCTTTGACCAAGGGGGTAAATGAGGGTAATTCGTGGCATTGACAGAAATGGGAAACATGAAAAAGCGTTTGGAGGCCAGGTTTTGTATGTTACTCACATTTGTCCACTATTTTTGCCAATTAAATCAGTTGTTGGTTTAAGAAATATCTACTTGAAAACCGCAGGTTATTTTTTCAGGTTTCATCAAAAGATGAGAGTAGAAGCCATATTTTATTTAACAGAAGCAAATTTAGGCTTGAATTCAAATGTAAGAATGGTTTTACAAACAATTTACATAGAAATTAATTCTATATGTGTTTTATTAATGAGGCCCAATTTATGTACTGATGTTGTGTATGTGGACGTTAATCATTCAGCAATTCAACATTAAAATATTTTAGGAATTTTGAACAACAGCAGACAAGGACCATATTCGGAATGCTGCTTTGAAAACATTGTTTATTTTTGTAATTCTGTTTTAATGCAAAATTGAATTGAGCAAAAATGTCGCTATAGTCATGTAATATTCATAAGATCAGGCAGGTCTTACCACAAATTTTCAGTTAAAAAAAATCCAGAAAACACAAGTTATGAAATTCAGATGTGGCCTTAAGATACTGCATCATACCAAACAGACGGAACAAATAAATATGAATAAATAAAGAGAATATTCCAAAACCTTGTCATTTCAAAACGGAAAGAAAAAAGACATGAGAGTAATCGAATCATGGGATAAATGTTGTTTGACATGTGTGAGTGTGTGCTTGTGAAAAATCTGTGACCTGTGTTTTGACCGATCCACATTAGTATCACAGTTCACGCAATGCTAACAGGATTGTGGACAGATTATAAGGTGCAGAGTTTAACTGTGAGATCTGTAGTCAAACATTCAACCACAAATAACCTCAGATTATGCCTCCTGTCTACTTCCACCTGTATATCACCCGTTACAACAGCCAATTACACACTCTTGCTGAGGTTATAAAACAAACAAAAGAAAAACAGCCACATAACCAAATAATACACTGCTGAATGTGTAAACACACTGTGGCGTCTCTGTTAGTAGTTAGCAACACTCAGCACTCTGTGCGGTCCTATTTGTGATTTGTAAGATCTTTTTTTTAAGAAGAGTTGCTAATTTGTGTTGTCACAATGATGCTTGCTAAATTGTAGTGCTTACAAATCATGCAGAGAGGAAAAACGCAAACTCATGGCAGCGCTTGGCGAATGCAAAATAAGAGCTGTTCAGATGATCTAAGCACTCTTTTTGCTCAATGTCCAAACAGATGGGACAGAAAAGGATTGTGGGGACACAGCCTCTCCCCCATGTTAATCTGATGTCCCTGCTAATACTCTTGATCAGGATCAACAAGAGGCTAAGAACCTTTATTATAAGTTGAGTGGTAAGCACTCTACGGGACAGATATTGCAAAATGATTATCTTGTGTTTCTTCAGAATTCATTCGGCAAAGGGAGAGCAGGAAACTCACATTGATACAAGAGAAATGTTGGAGTATATATTTATTTTTTTAAACAGCCATACTTGATTCTGATTGGTCAATCAAAGCATTAAAGGAATAGCTCACTTAAAATTACTCGCCTTTTTGTTCCAGTTACTTTTCAATGTAAATAATACATTAAAATAAGTTTCCTTCAAGTGTATCTCAATCTAGGATGCAATGTAAGTGTTTTTAAGTAGCAAACTGCTGAAATCTGTTTTATTCTTTACCAAATCCTTTTTGGTATTATTATTATTTTCCAGAATCCCATGTTTTAGTTTAATTTAATTTCATCATAAAGAGGGTGTCTAATCAATTAATTCTTAAATCGTTTAACAAGTGAAAATAGTCATTGAATTTTATTTTGCCAAACTTTTATTCAATAGCAGTCTTGCTTGTGATATATTGCTTAATTATTACTATAATTATTATTATCATTACAGTGAATATTACATTTTACTATACACTTGTAATTTATTTCGGTCACAATTTCTTCAATTTCAGGGCTCTAGCTTATATTTTGGAACGTTTTTACGTGTATTTTTTGCCTAAATCTTCACTTTCCGGAGAAACAGTGTGCGACACTATTAAGTAACGTCTGAAATCTCATCTCTTTACACTGACCTTTGATTCTGACAAATTAAATGTAGGACACAATTATGGAGTGTTTGTATTTTAGATTACTGGTGTTTGTGTATGTGGTCATTTTTAAATGTTATATTTAAATTGTATTACAGTGAAACACTTTGATCAACTCCAACTCTTGTTTTGAATGCTTTATAAATAAAGTTTAGTTGAGATCAATCAAATCAAATCAAATCACTTTATTGTCACACTACCATGTACACAAGTGCAACAGTAGGTGAAATTCTTGTGTGCAGTTCCGAGCAACATAGCAGTCATGACAGTGACGAGACATATACCAATTACAATAAACAACATACTTACACAACACAATTTACATATCAAATGTACACATACTTACACAACACGATAATTATATACAATACACACAATATAGAATACACAATATACAATACAATAAGTAAGGAGTATATGAAATATATATATATATATATATATATATATATATATATATATATATATATATGTATATGAAGTAGTATATTGAGGAGAATATGTTGACAGTCCAGTGTGAGATTATAGATTAATAAAGTGCAGTGCTAATTATTGATCCTGATAGATCAAGTGTTCAACAGTCTGATTGCTTGGGGGAAAAAGCTATCATGTAGTCGGCTGGTGCGGGTCCTGATGCTGCGATACCGCCTGCCTGATGGTAGCAGTGAGAACAGACCATGACTCGGGTGGCTGGAGTCTCTGATGATCCTCCGAGCTTTTTTCACACACCGCCTAGTGTATATGTCCTGGAGGGAGGGAAGCTCACCTCTGATGATGTTCCTGGCAGTTCGCACCACCCTTTGCAGGGCTTTGCAGTTGTGCGCGGTGCTATTGCCATACCAGGAGGTGATGCAGCCAGTCAGGATGCTCTCTACAGTACTGGTGTAAAACAGTGTGAGGATGTGTTGGTTCATTCCAAACTTCCTCAGCCGTCTCAGGAAGAAGAGGCGCTGGTGAGCCTTCTTCACAACGGCCTCAGTGTGGATGGACCATGTGAGTTCCTCAGTAATGTGGACACCGAGGAACTTGAAGCTGCTGACTCTCTCCACCGGTGCTCCATTGATGGTGATGGGGCTGTGTTCTCTGTCTTTCTTCCTGAAGTCCACAACAAGCTCCTTGGTTTTACTGACGTTGAGGGAGAGGTTGTGCTCTTGACACCAGCGTGTCAGAGTGTGCACCTCCTCTCTGTAGGCTCTTTCATCATTGTCAGTGATCAGACCTACCACCGTCGTACCATCAGCAAACTTAATGATGGTACTGGAGCTATGTGTTGCCACACAGTCATGCGTGTACAGGGAATACAGGAGTGGGCTGAGAACACAGCCCTGCGAGGCTCCAGTGTTGAGGGTCAGTGATGAGGAGATGTTGCTGCCCATTCTAACCACCTGACGTCTGCCTGACAGGAAATCCAGGATCCAGCTGCACAGCGAGCTGTTTACGCCCAGAGCCCGGAGTTTCTCATCAAGCTTGGAGGGCACTATGGTGTTGAATGCTGAGCTGTAGTCAACAAACAGCATTCTCACATATGTGTTCCTTTTTTCCAGATGGGAGAGAGTAGTGTGTATTGTAGATGCAATGGCATCATCGGTGGAACGGTTGTTGCGGTAGGCAAACTGCAATGGGTCCAAAGAGGGGGGCAGAACAGAGCAGATGTAATCTCTGATTAACCTCTCGAAGCATTTGCTGATGATGGGGGTCAGAGCAACAGGACGCCAGTCATTTAAGCAAGTGATTGTGGCTTGCTTCGGAACAGGCACAATGGTTGATGTTTTGAAGCATGTGGGGACTACAGACAGGGAGAGGGACAGATTGAAAATGTCCGTAAAAACACCAGCCAGTTGATTCGCGCGACGCTCTGATGACGCTGCCCGAATGCCGTCTGGACCCAGCGGCTTTACGGATGTTCACCCGCCGGAAGGATCGGTTTACATCCACAACAGAGACGGAGAGTGAACCAACCTCTGTAGCGCCAGTCGCGAATACTCTCTCGCGAGGGCGGAGTTATTGTCCTCAAAACGAGCATAAAATGTATTAAGTTCGTCCAGGAGAGATGCAGCGGTGTTCATGGCGGAAACTTTATTCCGTTTGTAGTCCGTGATTGTGTTAATTCCCTGCCACATACTTCTAGAGTCAGTGGTGTTGAACTGACCTTCAAGCTTGTGCCTGTACTGGCGTTTGGCTGTACTGATAGTGTTACGGAGGGCATAACCGGCTTGTTTATGCTCCTCCGTGTTAGAAGAATTAAAAGCGGAGGTCCGCGCGAGTGAGTGCCGCTGAACATCGCCGTTAACCCATGGTTTCTGGTTGGGGTATATCCAGTATAGTTTTGGTCGGAACAACGTCCTCTACGCACTTCCTGATGAAACACGTTACGCTGTCAGCGTAAACCTCGATGTCGCCATCAGAGGCGGACCGAACATCTCCCAGTCCACGTGATCAAAACAGTCTTGTAGCGCAGAATCTGATTGGTCCGACCAGCACTGGATCGTTCTGAGGGTGGGTGCTTCCCGTTTTAGTTTCTGCCTGTAAGCAGGTAGAAGTAGAACGGAAGAATGGTCCTATTTGCCAAATGGGGGGCGGGGGAGTGATTTGTAGCCTTCCCGGAAAGGAGAGTAACAATGATCTAAAACCCGGTCCCCTCGTGTGTTGAACTTTATGTGTTGGTGGTATTTTGGAGCGATTGTTTTGAAGTTGGCTTTGTTAAAGTCCCCGGCAACAATGAACGCAGCCTCAGGGTGCGTGGTTTCCTGCTCACTTATACTCCCATACAGTTCCCTGAGTGCCCGGTCTGTGTCGGCTTGTGGGGGGATGTACACAGCTGTGATGATGACTGCTGTGAATTCCCTCGGCAGCCAGAATGGTCGACAAAGAAGCATGAGAAATTCCAGATCAGGAGAGCAGAAAGACTTGATTAAATGTACGTTCTTCTGATCACACCATGATTTGTTGGTCATAAAACATACACCACCACCTCTGCTTTTACCGGAGAGGTCTTTCGCTCTGTCCGCTCGGTGCACGGAGAAGCCCGTGATTTCGATGGCCGAGTCTGGAATCTCCGCAGCCAGCCAGGTTTCTGTAAGGCAGATAACACAGCAATCTCTCGTCTCTCGTTGGAAAGAGATCCGCGCTCTCAGCTCTCAAATGTTGTCCAAAGACTGAACATTTGCCAGTAGTATACTGGGTAGCGGGGGTCGATTTGCACGACGTCTTACTCTGATGAGAACGCCGGCTCGTTTTCCTCTTTTCCTTCTGCGTTTCCGCGGCCGGGCAGCCCAGACAAAGGGCTCCGCCGGCGTGTTTGTAAACAGCGGGTCGGCATTAAGGAATTTGAAGTCCGGTTTTCGATGTGTAATTGTAGAACCAATGTCCAAAAGCGTTTGTCTGTCGTAAACAATAAGGCAGACAACATCCAAGACAAAAAAACAAAGAACTGTAAACAAAACAAACAATAAACCGCAGTGTTGTAACGGAGCTCGCAACGCAGCAGCCATACTCGGCACCATCTTGAGACATCTACACATTAAAGTGTAAATGCTGTGATTTCATTGTATAGATATATAGTTTACATGTGCTGCATGGTTCACAGTAGATTAGTGCTCTTCTCTGTCATTTGATAGGTATTGTGAATAATTCTCAATATGTATTAGCGGTCAGACTTATGCATTAATTTAATACATAATGCTGCTCTTCCACACTAAGATTGAAGCCTTTAGAGGTTTAATAAATCACACTAGGACATATCACTATTTTAATTAGATTAATTGTCCATTTCAGTGTAAAGGAGTAACAGTGCACGCTCTCAAAATGAAAATTTTAAAGCAGTCATACTGTGCGCTGTACCGGACTGAGTCAGTGTTCAGTACTGCAGAAACAGGTATCGTTACATCTTTTTTTGGTACGTTGGACTTGGTACCGAATACTGGTACTTTTTACAAAACTAGTATATAATACCAAATAATTACTGCTTTACTGTTGTAACAAAAGCTGTAGTTAATGATAGTTTGGCTAAAACTATGGTTACTATGGTACATTTCATAAATAAAGCCAAGATGTGTCTTTAATTAGCATAACAACATCATATAAAATTTAATCTGTTGCAGCTGTATCTTAACAAATATATTTCAAGTGAAGACATTTCTGAATGCAATAAACAAACTATTTGAAGACTGTAAAGATGTAAACACATTCTGTTACATTTTCAAAGCATCTGTATTAAATAATACAAATAATACAACAAATGAGTCATTCTACTTACGGACAACATTCTAATCCAACCAATAAAAAAATGGTTTATGCCTTTTCATCTTAAAACCATATGCCACCAGGCACGGCAATACACTGCTAAAATATGTACATGTGTGAACTTATTTCTGCTCTGAAACAAACAAGACATAGAGATCAGCCTGCATCAATGCATCGCGATACAGCACACACACACACACACACACGCACACTCTGGACCTGTAAAATGCAGCAGGCAGCCTGGTAATTAAATATTAGGGGGATACTTAAAATAAGGAAAATATATATATTTTTTTAAATCCATTTGTTGCGTTCCAGAAAGCCTTCCCCTCAGCGCAGAACCTTCAGAAGACTCGCCAGCTCTCACGCAGGGCGCAAGACAGCAGATGGAGGGAAAGGGAGCTCAAAGGAAACAAAAGATAAAAAGAGAAATAAGGGGATGAGAGAAAGAGAGAATAGGACAAAAGCACACAGATGGAGCATGGAATAGAGGGCAGAAAGAGAAATGGGAGTACAAGAGCAAAAATAAAAAATAAGTGAGTTAAAAAGAGTTACATCACAAGAGGGAGTAAGATAAAGAACGAACAACAGCATTGCAGAGTTTGGAAAAGTCAAGCCTTTAGTATTGGGTAAATGATGGCCAGCAAGTCAGTTTGTGTAAAGAGGACAATTGTTTCCTTTCCCCTTCTTACCTCTAACACACACCTGTTCATGTTGCATTATTAACCACACTTCAAAAAAAAAAAAAAAAGAGACGAAAAGTTGGACAAGAAATTAGGTGGGGTTTTTCAGAACCGCTTTATTCCTCTTATGCTTTGTGTATAGAGAAGAGAAGAGATGGGAAGAGACAAAATCTTAAGATACTAAAAGAAGAGACTAGGAGAGACAAGATGTTTGAAAATAGATACAATGTTTATGAAAAGAGGAGACAAGCTGTTAAGATGAAGAGACAAGAAAATATGAGAACAGACAATATATTCTTGAGACTGAAAATGATAAACTAGAAGAGAAAAGATGTTTGTGAGAAGAGGAGACGAAATGAGATATTATTGAGACAAGCTATTATTGAGAAGATTAGACTAGAATAGAAAAGAAGTTTGAGATGAGAAGAGATATTTGTAAAAAGAAAAGAGACAAGATGTTTGTGAGAAGAGAAGAGAACAGATATTTGTGAAAAGAGGAGACGGGAAGAGACAAGATCTTTAGACAATAAAAGAATAGACTAGAAGAGACAAGATGTTGAGAAGAAGAGACAAGAAGAGATGGGTAGAGACAAGATATTCTTGAGACATAAAAAGAATAAACTAGAAGAGAAAAATCTTATGAGAAGGGAAAAGACAAGATGTTTGTGAGAAAAGAGAAGAAAAGAGAAGAAAAGAGAAGAGATACAATTTTTAGAAGATAGCATCCTAGAGAGGACAAGAAGTGGGAAAGTGAGAGATGAGGAGGGAATGGCTGTGTTTAGAGGATATCATAATTACAATCTGGACTTGAAGCATCAGCAGTGAAGGAGCGATCTCTGCTCTATTAGTATGTGTATGTGTGTGTGTAAGAAATAACCAGAGGGTATCTTCAGAGGGCCGACACCAGCTGGCACATTGCAGTTGGGCAAACTCAGCAGTATGTACAGCACTTTCTTCAAAAAGAGCCCATAATAAACACAGTGCCAGCAGGCCTATTACACACGCACACACACACACACACACACACACACACACACACACACACACACACACCCTTGTCTGAAGACCAAGTCCAGATGCATGTCAGTTGTGTAAAAGGAAATTACAGTCCTCTTCAATAAATAATGCCCATCAACCAACAGCTAGTTATCTTGTGACTGTTTCCTTCACACAGTATCAAAGGCCCATCCAACTTTTCCTGCCCCATCCACACACAGGTGCACTCTATAGGGTATGACCCACCCAGAGGGGGTATTTAAGCTAAGGGATATTTGAGATTAGTCTGGAGGAAAGCTCAAGGCTTCAGACACCAGCTCCGGCACTGCTGCTGATATACTAGAAAGGTATTTTTGCAGCCAAAACCTCCAGATTATTGCCCCAAATCCCTCCCTCTGATTCTAACTTTGGAAGCTAACTTTAAAAAACTTCAGCATTTTCAGAAAAATTATACCTTTTTTTAATTATTATTTCATATGTTTTGCATTGTTTGTAATGACATATCGGAAATGGGCAAAAGTAAATCCCTACAAATGAACATATCTTTCTGAACTTCAGAACTGAAGTGATAAAAGAGTGGAAACAGAATTCAATCTCAACGATGAGAGAAACACCAATTGTAGCATTTTCTATTCTGTTTCATATCCCTTGTTGTTATTGCAACAACGGAATTGGGGTAACACGATAAAAGTAGTGTGTGCTCCTTAATCAGATTTCTTTTTTTGAGTAATGAGTAAAGTAAAAATACATTTATTTTATTTTAGACCATAATATTGTAGTTACTTGTTGGAGTTGATGCCAACTCCAACCATAAGACATGATATACTTCATATGCCATTGTCTGAACCTTGGACGGATCACAACGAATCTCACCAAAATGACCGGCCAGGTTGAACCGCGATGCACCTCACTGATCTCTGCCTGCATCACCTCGTTCTATTGATGGACTACACTCTTGAAATGGAATATATAGACTATCAATTGCCAACAAAACCCTTCATCAGTCAATTAACAAGGACAATTGCATCTATGTGAACTTCTGCAGTTAAAATAGGATGGACTTCAAAGACATTCACATCTTACAGTTCATACAAAATCTATGTTTAAAAACTGTCCCTTAACAATTACTTAGTTTAATCATTTTAAACCATGACGTGCACTATACATAAGTAATATTGGCATTATATTCATGATGTTAGCCAGAGGGGAACTGGCCCTCACAGTGAGCCCGGTCTCTCAAGGTTATTTTTCTCCCATTAACCAACGTCTTATGGAGTTTTGTGTTCCTTGCCACAGTCGGCTTTGGCTTGCTCACTGGAGCTATAAATACAATTATTATTCAATTATTTATGTTTAAACACAATTCAAAGTCATATTTTATCTAATTACACAATGATGACTCATCGATATTACAGACATTACAGTTTTATCTTCTATTAATGCCTGACTTTCTGTAAAGCTGCTTTGAAATGATGTGTAAGGCGCTATACAAATAATATTGACTTGACTTACTTTTTAAATAAAGTAACGCATTGCTTTTGTACATCTCTACTGTCTCTGTATTGCGAGGAGTAAAAATGTGCAAATTTCGGGGAGAAGTAGTGCATGATTGGCATTGTAGTTCTATAGAGTGTGAGGCCAGAGACAAATTAGCAGAGATGAGTCACTTCTATTTAAATGTATGGGAGAAATTTGAATGACCAACCAAGAAGCTCTAGCTCCCAAGAGTCAAAGGACGTAGAAAGGAAGACCCATCTTGCAGATAAAAGCGCTAATCGCCTTTTAGACATAGAAATTTGTGTTTTAGAGTAATATAAGGTCAACATTCAGTTGAGTGCAATGCGATTGATTCAAGTGTTAAATACACACTGCATTAAAAAAAATCAGTAAATGCATTTAGACAGAGGAATTATAAGACGTCTTCCAATGGCCATGACATGATACACAGGGTGAAATACTTGCTCAATTCACTGACTTATGCAGCCGAACTGCTCCGTGTTACAGCTCCCCTGTAACTGGGATGAGAAAAGACTTTGGATCAGTCGCTCCGAGCAATGTTCTACGTGGTTTGTGTATGCAGATAAAATGTCTTAGTTTCTAAAAATATTCTACATTTTTGTTTTACAATAAACAAGTTGTTTCATTCATAAAACAAGTTTGATTTATGATATTTTGGTATAATTTAAAAACTATTTATTTCAAGTTGCATCAACATGCGCTTTTGAAGTTTGCATCTGTAGTAGGGCTGCACAATTAATCGAATTTCTAATCGCGATCATGATTATGGATGCCACGATTACGTAATCGTCCAAAGCCACGATTACAAGAAAGAAAAAAAAATCTGCGTGCTTAAGGGGCGTGTTTAGATCGTGTCACGTTGTGACAGACAGGCAAATCAACACTTTTAATACTAGTCTGTAGGCGTGTCCTTACACTATCACATCTGTATCTCCATGAACATGTCTGCAGATAAAGAAACATCTGATTCCGGTAACTTACAAAGTGTTGCTCAGAATCCCCCACTTGAACCGAAAAGAAAAGCTACATCTGTGGTCTGGAATTATTTCGGATTCACTAGAGATGACGTCGAGCAGCGTGTTATACTATGTAAGTTGTGTCGAACAACTGTTTCTGCTCCATCAAGCAACACCACAAATTTATTCAACCATTTCAAATTCAAACACAGAGTGCAATATGAGGAGTGTGTCAGCGTAAAAAAAAAGCACCAAGTGACGCGAGAACTGCAATACAGACACCCATAACGAAATCGATGTTTTGTTCTTCTCCGTACCCGGCAGGTTCCCAAAAGCAGATCGAGGTAACTGAAGCGATCGTGCATTTTATAGAAAAAGACATGGTACCAATTAATACAGTTTGCAGCGCGGGGTTCAAAAAACTCATAAGCACACTGGACAAGAGATATGTCATCCCCTCCCGCAATTATTTTTCTCAAGTTGCGCTACCTTCACTTTATGCAAAATGCCGCGAAAGCATTGAATCAGATCTGCAGAAAACTGAGTTCTATTCTACCACGACTGATTTATGGTCAAGTAGAACTATGGAACCATATATGAGCTTAACAGTTCATTACATTGACGACGAGTTTCAACTCAAAAGCAGATGCTTGCAAACGTCCTATTTTCCGCAAGATCATACCGGGGATGCGATTTCTCAAGGTTTGAAAGAGATGTTGGATGCCTGGAATTTAAAGGAGGAGCAACAAGTCTGTGTCACAACAGACAACGCAGCAAATATAGTGAAAGCTGTTGCTATAAATAAGTGGAGCAGACTTCAGTGTTTTGGACACAGGCTGCACCTAGCAATTGGTGAGTAGCCTGTTATTACTTAATATTTTATTAATTAAGCTAAAAATGTAAACATGATAATACCATTATTATTTCACCCATTAGTTAAACTAAATTTTTGTCTTTGTGTTTAATTAAAAGCCTCCACCATCTGTGACTGTTAGAGTGGAAGCAGATGACCAAAATGCACCAGCACTAAAGAAGACCAAAAAAACTCTGGGCAGCTTCTTTAAAGTGGATGAGGACCAGAGGCCAGCATCGCCATCTCTCTCCAATGTCCAAGACATGACCATTACTGCTGAGCTACAGTCTTATTTTCTCTCTGCTGCTGTTGATAGTGAGAAGGATCCGTTGGTCTGGTGGAAGGAACATGCAAAACAATTCCCAGCACTATCCAAGTTGGCACAAAAGTATTTGTGCATTCCTGCCACAAGCTCTCCCTCGGAAAGAATATTCAGCACTGGAGGAAACATTGTGAATTGTTTGCGTGCATCCCTAAAACCTGAAAGTGTGGACAGGCTTGTGTTCCTTGCCAAAAATCTTTAAAATTCTAACTTAATGTTATTCATTCCTGAAAACTCGAAGTATTTTTATGGCTTGTGTTCTAGGCCAAAATACTTAAGGCAATCTCAGTTTTTTTCTTTCTACAGGTTATCTTGAGTTTTTCCATTGTTTTAATTTTAGTTTTAGTATAACAATTATACCATGCATGCTATTGCATATTTGTACTTTTTTTATTTAAAGAAACCAAACTAATGTATCGTTTACATTTGTGGCAATGAGAAAAGCAATAAAAGTTTTTCAGGAAGAGTATTTTCAGCTTGTTTTTTATTTTTATGTAAAAATATGGCATGATGTTGCTTTATACATGGTATAAAGCTATTTAAAACATCTGTCAATGTAATGTATGATAATCGTAATTAATAATCGCAATTACAATTTCAAAGGAATAATCGACAATTATGATTTTTGTCATAATCGTGCAGCCCTAATCTGTACGCACCGTGGATCAACTCAAAACAAGCGTG
Organism: Xyrauchen texanus; assembly: GCF_025860055.1. Lineage (NCBI taxonomy): Eukaryota > Metazoa > Chordata > Actinopteri > Cypriniformes > Catostomidae > Xyrauchen > Xyrauchen texanus. Next base: position 37,231,265 of record NC_068284.1, read on the forward strand.
CACTGAGATGACTTAAGTGAAAAATATTCATTTATTTATCAGACTTGTTCCTTGAACATGTTAGGCTGGCATACCCCACTGAATTTTCTCCTGACTTCTGAAGAACATCTCAAGTTGACTCTGGCATTGTCAGTGGGCACAGCATCTGATGACATATATGATACAGGTTCAAGTGCTGGACTTTGAAGCTTTAGTTAAGACAGTGGTTAATGTTCATTATTCATACTGGCTGCCATGTTGATGGAAAAACAAATCATGCATATTAATGTTATTGTTTCTTTATTATAAATATGATGTGAAGAACCTATTTAGAACCTACTTTCTAAATATCTGTTTGTTTAGTATGTTTTTTTGACATGAGTGTTGTACAGTAACTAGCAACACCTGTAATGTCTCTTGTATGCAATGCATGGATTATTTGTATGGAATGCATAACATAGCAGAAGAGAAAGTGGCTGTGAGAAACAATTTATGCAAAAGTAACGTAATGCTCTACTTTCTATAAACATTACATTTATTTACCGGTAATTTAGTTCCAACAAGATACTTTTAAAAGTAACATTACCCAACACTAGGCAACAATATATTCAAATTCAAAACGTGAATTAGACAATCAAGGGAACTAAAAGCTAGAACTTGCGACCATGTACAAGTGATCAGCGGGAAACTATCAGGGGAGAAATGAAGGGTGTCGGTGCTATTTCTGAACATATACAAATGCAAACACACACATGCATGCTAGTACCTTATACCAGCAGAGACTGAAGATGGTGAGGTCACTTCCTTCAAACACTTACACAACCATTCTTTTACATCAATATAGTAATCTTCCATATGTACGATTCAAATTTTAAATCAAGCATTATTTTTATTTCATGAAATGTACAAAAGTTACACTTAAGGAGAGTGATCTAAAATACCTATGGTTTAAACAGATGGTTAGATATGAAAACCATCAGTAGTCAACCAAACCAATTATAAGTCTTTAATATACTAAGCGCTTTGGTCATGAGAGTGGCACTGACCCATCTAATCCTAGATTATACCTTGTCCAGATATTTATTTTTGGCAAACAGCTCCACTTAAATTCCAAGAAAAGGCTAAAAACACCCACTCTTAGAACAGTTCCTTCCTTAGGTTTAATACACCACCTGGACAGCACTAATACAGTAAGTGTCTGTCTGTCTGTCTGTCTACCTTCCTATACAAAGTGTCATAAGAAATGTCTATCTAATAAAGATCTATCTATTCATCCATCCAATCTTTCTTGCACACTAGGACTGCACAGTTAATCAAAACACCTTGTGCCGTTATTAAACCGTGAAGGGATGCGATTTAATTAAATAAATCGTTTGGGGACAATTCAGCCCCTTCACAGCACCCCCCTCCTGCACCTAACTGTATGCCAATGAATCTGTCTGCAAGGTGGTGTTGTATCCATCCTCTATCTTAGACCAGAATGAGGATGTCTATGCAGCACAAAGCCACAGAGATGCCCATATCTCACACACAGGCAACTAGCAACAGCAGACGGAGCAAAACCATGGAGACACAAGCACTGACCCTCAACCTCAATGAAATCTTCACCTCCATGACACTCACAAAGACTCTCCCTTCAGTCTTATTCACAGTCCGTTTGGGAGGCTTCCGTGGAACAACAGAGAACTTTGAACTGTCCCCTCAGAGATAGCCTAAATATCATTTTACAAATGTTACATTCAGGACTACCATTAAAATATGTCGAGGTTCTCGTATCGGCCCCGCCATAATAACAATTAATTTTTTTTTTCCAACCAGTCAGGACAGAGTGGATAGATAGATCAAAGAAATAAGATGCTAACAACAAACTGATTTTGAACGTTAGAACTTTTTTTATGTAAAACCCCTTAAGAACCCCCATCGGGGCAATGTAAACCTGAAACCAGCCTTGTAGTTTTTAATATCTAGTTGAAACATATCTAGCTCTGCACATTCCTGCTTAAGATACCTTCGGAGTTAGTATCAGTACATTTCAACAGTGTCTAGCACATTTTCCTCCATGAACTCTGATACTGTTAGAAGACAATGAACTCTGCCCACATCAACCACTAGATATAAAACACCCCTTTAATATACTATGATATTAGCAAATTTATAATATTGTGCTTGCAATATCTTTCTTTCTTGGCCAGTCGTATTGATTCTGTCTACACAAAATAAAGACAGAAACTAATGTAACTTTACCTCAATCCAGATGCAAACCATACAATGTCTTCACCCACCATCACTAATGAACCATTCACCGCAATAATGCAATCTGACTTTACAGGTACACAAAAGGTTTGCTATGCTACCTTGAAAATAAACATAGTGAGGCTTTCACAAAGACAGGTAATCAATCAAGAGCTCAGCTCATCATTAAAAAGTTATGTCTCCAAGCAACAGGGCTCAGCTTGAAGTTAAAGAGAACTCTTAAATTGGCATGTGGCCTCTGGCTTCTTTTAAATAATAGTTTCCTGGTTCCTTTATAAGCCACCCCATCCTGGGGTCAACAATGATCCATAATGGGTCACTGTGAAAGGTTAAAGTCAACTAATGAGGAGCCGGAAAGGCAGCCATGCAAGACTTGCAAGGTATATTAATGGTGCTAATAAGGACTTTGTTCACCTTAGTCTCCTCACAATGCTCCCATGTAGTCTGACCATACAATCTATACAGTTTGACCCAGTCCACTGAACCAGAGAAACAGTTTGAAGCCAATCTGAGAGGAACAAAATGCCAATGGAAGTAAATCCACAAATAGATCTTTTAACTTGATGAAGACATTCTTTAAGCACAAGGTCTCAAGCGCAGTTTATATGACTTTGCCGTCAACAGATAGCGCTCAAAAGTTCCACAATCACGTAGACTAATTTTCAGATGCATTCATCTTAGGCATGTGGCATCTTTTTATTTATTCATCCATCCCATAACATGACTAAATCAATATCTTCTATAATAGAAAATAAGAATTACACCACCTTCAAGTGAGGAATAGCCTTGAAACACGATTTCTATTCAATCTGAATGTTTTTTCCAAATTAATTTTCATCTTAAAAGGCATGTCCACATTTTTTTCCTTCAGTAAAGGCTTCAAGGACAGTGCATCTCCAAGGACCGGGGCCAATGTGATTACGTATTAGGGCTAGTTCGAGAACTGTCACTTGACCTATTGGGCCAGTGCTCCGCTATCACTACATCTTACATTCACTGATCTTGTATGTGTTTTTATGCAAGCTTAAAAATTTGGTTTTCTGTGATGTGTTGGAAAATATTTTAGCGAATATACTGATTTGCAATTGTCACCAAGATAATATTATCTAGCTTGCCAACATAGATTGGGTATTAGCTGGGTTTCCATCCAACTATTTTTATTCGCATTTTGAAACTGCGCAAAATAAATCCTAAATGAAAATGCTTGACATGTATATAAACTCAAAATTTCCTTAAAATTGTATGCGCTAGGAGGATTATTGCATTAGTTAAAATACGCATTAAGGTGATGGAAACAGGGCAAGTGTTTAACCCACAGCTGGTGGTTAAAGTAGGCCCTTGCCATTCGTCAGAACAGTTTGAAACGTGGACACTCCTAGGTTTATGGAGGATGGCGGCGTGTAGGCATCGCAGCCATATCAGCCCTCATTATACAGGATATTACCCTTATTATGCATCGTCTCCTGGCAGCATCTAATAAAACAAGGTATAATTTCAAATAACACTCTCCCTGAAGCAAGGAGGTCATTCAGCTGCTCCATCATGACAAGGCGGCTCCCTCAAGATAATGCGCATGACGTAGTGGATGGAAACGCGCAATGATTCTTATTTTATATTGTTGAATTTTTAGAAATGCATTTTTTTTTTAAACATTTCAATGGAAACCCAGCTATTGTCAAAATCAGATTAAAGATTAGAAATCAATTAGTATTATTTAGTTTCATATGTCATTGTCTTTCAGCAAAAGCTTGCTTATGACTGTAGCTGTCACGGAGTTACATTATAGTTGTATGTGGACACTTTTAACATTTTTGGGTTTGGATCACGGTAGTACGGTAAACTACAAGTAGTGACCAAAGCAAATATTATTTTTGCTTCCATTCCAGCTAAAGTAAAATCCACCATTATTTTTCCATGACTTTCCAAAAGAGGATATATATACAGAGAGAGATGGATTACAGCGGTCAAATGAGAGAAAGATGCCAAATTTACCATCACTCCCATCAGCATTTGTATTTTAAACTTCATAGCAGCAGAGGTGACTAGTTTTTATTTATTTAAATATTTTTATGTCAAGGCAATATAACAGAAATAATGTTTTCAAATATTTTTGAATATAATGTTATAAATTGACACTACATAATAAAAAAATTTATATATATAAAAAAAAAAGATAGATTTACGCTGCTAAATATCCACCACAACAAGAAAGAGAGCAGAAGAAGATGAGACCATCTATGCACTAACCTAAAAAAATAATGGCTTCTCCTAATGCACAAGTTTTATTTTTCATTATTGTAGTTATTTTGTACTTTTATAACACAATATATGTTTTTCAGTTTTGTAGCTAATTGTGACCAAATACCTTTTGTTTTTTATCAGCCCTACAAAAAATATGACCTATGCAAGAGTGCATTCTCTTTACTGCTTAGTGCTTAATACACTAAAGGTAGTTGGTACAGTCTGTACTGTACCAACTACCTCAGGAGGGACTAAATGCCGCTAGGTGGAACTAACAGTAATTTGCACTACTGTTGGTTAAAAATAATTAAAAGGAATCCTAGCAATTGAGATTTGTCGCTTTTTCCCTGTTGTACCAAACTCATACTGAACCGTGACTTCTGTGTACCATTACAGCCCTATTATCTATCTATCTTTCTATCTATCTATAGTACTGCACAAAAGTTTTAGGCACTTGTGAAAAATGTTGCATAGTGAGGATGTCTTGAAAAATAATGAAATAGTTTTCATTTATCACTTAATGTCATACAATTCCAGTAAACATAAAAAACCTTAGAATTCTCCACAGTTCTTCTATCTCAATTGCATCTGTCTATTTCTGTAATATCAGACTGACTCAATGTTCAGTGTGGGGCTTTGTGGGGGCCATGACATCTGTTGCAGGGCTCCCTGTTCTTCTATTCTAATCTTTTCTATTTGCAAAATAATGTTTGGAAGTCTAACATTTATATTTCCTATTGATACACTAAAGCCGAATATATAAATAACTATCTAAAGCCAAATGCTTTTGTGAAACACATTATGTGCCTAAGACTTTTGCACAGTACTGTATATATACAGTTGAAGTCAGAAGTTTGCATACACTTCACATGGAAGTCACTAAAACTAATTTTATAACCACTCCACAGACTTCATTTTAGCAAACTAAAGTTTTGGGAAGTCATTTGGGACATTTACTAATAAATAAAGTAATTTTTCCAACAATAGTTTACAGACAGATTGTTTCACTTTTAATTGACCATATCACAATTCAGTGGGTCAGAAGCTTACACACACTAAGTTAACTCTGCCTTTAAGCAGCTTGGAAAATTTCTGAAAATTATGTCAATCCTTTTGACAAATAGACAATTAGCTAATCTGATAGGCTAATTGGAGTCAATTGGAGGTGTTCCTGTGTTTAAGCTGAAGTTAAAGCTAGGTGCGACCAAGCTTTAACTTCCTGGCTGATGTCTGGAGATGTTGTTTCAATATATCTACATAATTTTCCTTCCTCATGATGCCATCTATTTTGTGACATGATTCTGCCACCCCCATGCTTCACGCTTGGGATGGTGTTCTTCAGCTTGCAAGCCTCACCCTTTTCCTCCAAACATAATGATGGTCATTATGGCCAAACAGTTCCATTTTTGTTTCATCAGACCAGAGGAAATGTATCCAAAAAGTAATATCTTTGTCGCCATATGCACTTACAAACTGTAGTCTGGCTTTTTTTATGGCGGTTTTGGAGCAGTGGCTTCTTCCTTGCTGAGCAGCCTTTCAGGTTATGTCAACATAGGACTTGTTTTACTGTGGATATATATACTCGTCTACCTGTTTCCTCCAGCATCTTCACAAGGTAATTTGCTGTTGTTCTGGGATTGATTTGCACTTTTCACACCAAATTACATTCATCTCTAGGAGACCAAAATGCATCTCCATCCTGAGTAGTATGATGGCTGCATGGTCCCATGGTGTTTATTCTTGCATACTATTGTTTGTGCAGATGAACGTGGTACATTCAGGCATTTGGACACTGGTCCCAAGGATGAACCAGACTTGTGGCGGTCCACAATTTTTCATTCTTTTTTTTTTTTTTTTTTGGAGGTCTTGGCTGATTTCTTTAGATTTTTCCACGATGCCAAGCAAAGAGGCACTGAGTTTGAAGGTAGGACTTAAAATACATCCACAGGTACATCAGAAGCTAATTGGCTAATTGCCTAAAGGCTTGACATCATTTTCTGGAATTTTCCAAGCTTAAAGTCAGAGTTAACATAATGTATGTAAACTTCTGACTAACTGGAATTGTGATAGTCAATTAAAAATGAAACAATCAGTCTGTAAACAATTGTTTGAAAAATTACTTGTGTCATGCACAAAGTAAATCTCCCAAATGACTTGCCAAAACAATAGTTTGCTGATATGAAATCTGTGGAGTGGTTAAAAAAACCTGTGTATGTAAACTTCTGACTTCAACTGTACATATTGTGCTACATCATACAAAAATACATCATCATATATAATTTTTTGTGCTGGAGGCAGTGAAAATGCTGCAGGGCCAGTACAAATCTGCAGAAAAAGATCCTTATTGTTGAGCCCTGCATATGCAAGGACACCTGCTGACTGGTAAAGCAAAAGAGAATAAAGAGAGGTCATTGCATACCCGGAGACATGCATCAGAGCAACGGAAAACATTGGAGTGATAAGCTCACAATGCTGTTGACACAGAAGCAGGAAAAATGCACACGTGCGCACACACACACACACACACACACACACACACACACACACACAGTACAGGTGCAAATGAAGGACAAGCAAAATATGTGTCTGTTAGTATTCATGTTTTCCAGATATTTACTCTTCAATAACCTGTCAGTTAGTCTTTTATGAGTTTAAGGGAAAAGAAAGAACTTTACTTCACACACCTTCTTTGAAAAGAGAAAGAGAAAGAGAAAAATAAAAACAACAAAACTTATAAATATACATGGAAAATTGCTTCCCAATTCTTTCTTATAAGATCCCGCAAAATCAATTTGGTGTAGCTGTTGGCCATAGCTAATCAAGTTCCAGGAAGTGCTTTTGTAAAACAATTTCAGAAGCACTATCTTTTTGTGCTAGTATTCATTTCCTATTACTGCCTCCATTGAAAGCTAGGGCTCAAAATAATGCAACTATATTTTTACATTTTCTAGAGAAAATGTGAGTGATTCTTGCCTCTGCAAATCCCACCTCTATAATCCTAGAGTGTTCTGGGTGGTTTCTTTGGTATTGCTAGGTCTCTATGATATTCTTGTCCCTAGATATGGCTTGGATGCCTACCTCAGTGCAAGTCTATGAGATTTCTTCACTTGTTTCATTCAACCACCAGTTGAAAATAGTAGATATTATTATTATTATTTTTTGCAGATTGCTTAGAATCATATTAGCATATCTCTACTGATAATAGTATAGCTCTGGCTCTTTCCATTTCCTTTATCTACCCCCCTCCAAAATTCCTGTCCTTTCTACTCTTTGCCAATCAAGAAAAGTGGCAAAAACACCCAAAATAAAAGACATTATAAATGACTACTGATACCCTTACTAATTTCACTTTATGGTTCCGCTTATTGCCTCTGTTGTTAGATTATCACAAAGATCATAATAGGAGATGGATAATTTTTTTATATTTGTTATGTTGAATTAACCACCTTTCATAATTTGCCAACATATGCCATTAGAAACTCCCTGAAGACTGAGTCATAAAAGCTTCAATAGGCCTTCTATTCATTATGTAATATCTTTCTCTGAAGTAGCCAATGCCTGCATAATAAAAGAAAAAAAAGCACAAAAAAACCTCACTAGAGCGAAAGACAGATGGGATATGAGGCATGAATTAGAGGTCGATAGATAGTGAATTTTACAGATTCGATAACTAAGGTTGTAGAAAAGGCTGATAACTGATTAATCGGCCGATATTATTTTAATTTGAAGATTTGTTGCTTAATGTGGGACTCTTAAATGTAAACAAGCCCAAAACACATAAGGGACTCTTATTTTGAAATGAAAAAGACTTGGTTCTGTTAAAATTCTCAATATTTAAGTATTTACCAAATTAAGCTTTTTATTTCCTATATACAATATTCACCAGATAAATAGTTTATATATATATATATATATATATATATATATATATATATATATATATATATATATATATTTCACCAGACTAAGTTTAATGAGGAATCAGATTTATTATTATACACAAGATATGAAGTTGGAGACAAGGGTTGTAGTCAAGTCATCAGCCCTCGAATCCAATTTGAGACCAAGTCCTCACTGCTCAAGTCCGAGTCCAAGTCACCAAAATTGTGTCAGTGTCAAATCCAAGTCGAGTCACCAATAACTGCATACATGTTCGAGTTACGAGACCTTGTCTATGCTATTTTAAGTTTATTGGCACACATCTATCTATCTATCTATCTATGCTATCTATCTATGTACCTATCTATCTATGTATCTATGTATCTATCTATCTATCTATCTATCTATCTATCACAATGTTGTATATAGGCCTATACAATAATCAAGGAAATAAAAAATGAGATGTCGGAAAAATTACTTTCCACTGTAAACAACAGTGCCTTCTTGCCATTTATTTGAATAATGTTTTTATTTCTCTTCTTCACACAAGCCAGTCTCTGTCTCTATGTAAAACTGCAACTGACATAAACGCATGAACAAACGTCAACGTGATCTTATGTTCCCGTTATAATTATAACTCGTAATAATGATTTACAGTTTGTTTACACATATTTTCAGTTTTTCTACGTATGTGCCGCCACATAGATTCTGAAAAAACCTTTATGCGTTCTAGACAAACTTGTGCAGTTACGTTTTCTACTGAGGTGAAAGTTTTGAGAGGACTTGAGTTGCAACTTGTTCTTTGTTAATGGTTTTTGACATTTTATTTGCTCATGTCCTTTACATTGTCAGTGAGCATCAGAAAATCATTATTACAGTATGACTTTAACCATGTATTATTATGCACCACCGACCAAATGGCGAGTTGATTCCTCAAACTCTGGCATTCTCCCTCGTAATACCACATCTACAGAGGCAGAATATTTGCATGAATAAACAGAGGCAGAGTTATTTTGTATTCTAATAGATTTGCGAGTGCACATGACATATTTTGAGTGGCACACGCACTCTCTGAATGAGAGCAGGGAGATTTGAGAGTGCGTGTCCAGTTTTGAGTGAAAACAAAGGAAATTCACAGGCATGGCATGACATGCATGTGATCTCATGCCATAAAAAGGCAGAATGCAAAACTTAACAGTTGTAACAAGTCCTCTGCTCAAAGTCAAAATGCGCCCAAAGCTCGTGTCCAAGTCTGAGTCATTAGAGTTCAAGTCCAAGACGAGTCACGAGTCATCAATATTGCAACTCGAATTGGACTCGAGTCCTACATCACTGTTGGAGACACAATGTATGTGCTGATTGGGCATGTTTCCATACAGTCATATTTTTCTTTATATGCCCTTGCTTCAATTTAGATTACTTGATTATCGAATCAAAATAGCGTCAGCCATGGAGGAACACAGAGGAATAATTAAAAACAATTTCGGCAAATATCGACACAGTTATTCAGATGTTTTCAAAATTGCCCAGTTCTCCCTATACAGAAATGAGATCTAGCTAAAAGAGGTGTATGAAATGGGAGAGACATGGACAACAGCAGGTATCAGGAAGATCCTCAGTTCTAACCAGTCGACCATACACTACTACACCTTTGCAAAACACAGGGTAGATACTGATGCCATGGCTGAACTGGCTGCCCCATCACTTCTAGTATATTAAAGTAGAGAAAAGTGCTGACAAATTCATGCTCTGTGCTTTTAATCTTTAATCAATCCACAGCACACATTCGAACATACATCACATTTTAACAGGTATTTATACTCCCTCTCTTGTCTGCACTTCCTTTATCCCTCTGCACCCACTTTAATTGAAATCGAAAGTGTGTGACAATAGCGCACGCTTGCTGTACCCCTGAGAGTGACAACGATGATAACGGAGTGCTGGAGAGGAAGAATGCTATTATTAATATTTAAGCATCGTGGGTCGGTGTGGAGCTGTCATGGAACCGTGCCGCAGACGGAGAGTTAGATTAACCAAGCTTTCTGCGCTCTGTTCCAGAGCATGAATGTGAACCACATGGCTGATATGAGGGATCTTTCTTAGTCTTAAAGAATAGGATTATGCTCTCCTGCATCCAAATCATATGAGCTATCATCTGAGTGTATAATAATCCTTGGTTTACACTCAAAAAATGTCATCCTGGCTACAAACTAGAGGTATATGATATACTGTACAGTGGGGTCTGAACATCAACAAAATCTAATTTAAACATGAAAATAAAGTTGTAGGATTTTCAAAGAAAAATGTAATTAACATAATTATGTAAAATGAGACCGAGATATTTAAGATGCACTATTTCTAGGACACAAATCAAATAAGAAAATTTGTGACACTGAGAATGTTAACACCTTCAAACAAAGGTCAGATTTCTTGCTTCCACTGAAGCACACATGATGCTCTTTAAAACATTCTCAATCATGCTGGAATAACATAGATCATTAGGTTCTGAACAGACTTGTGTCATTAAACCCAAACCTAAAATTCATGTTAATATATAACTGATTAAACTTTTCATTCAAATAGTTATGCAGATAGTTTGTAATGAAAAAAGAAAAAAAGACTATTAACTGTATTAATAAAATGCAAAATACAAGCATTTACACAAAAAAATGACATTATAATGTGCCAAGAAAAATATGTGAACCACTTGGAATTACCTGCATTTATGTATAAATTTGTCTTAAAATCTGGTTTGATCTTCATCTAAGATACAGTACAATAATGAAAAAACACAATCTGTTTGATCTAATAACACATACTATTTTATTATTCCTGTACATACTGAATACATCGTTCAAACATTTACAGTGTAGGTTGGAAGAAGTATGTGAACCCTTAGGCTAATGACAACAACAAAGGCTAATTAGAGTCAGGAGTTGGCAAACCTGGCATCCAGTTAATGTAACGAGATTGGAGGTGTGGGAAAGAGCTTCTTTGACTTATAAAAATCACTCAATCATTTTATTCATCTGTCCAGATTTAGTAAAAAATTATATACATGGAGATGATTTAGTACTGTGGCTACTCTTCCTTGAAGTTGCTGTCCAGTCAAGATGACACAAAGGACACACTGCAGAATTCTCAATGAGGTAAAAAAATTGTGACAGCTTAAGACTTGAAAGAATCATTGGAACTGGTTAAAATCTCTGTTCATGAGTCTACAATGCGGAAAACATCAAACAGGCATAGTGTCCATGATAGGACACCACGAAGGAAGCCGCTGCTTCACAACAAAACATTGTTGTGTGCCTGAAATTTGCCAAAGACCATCTTAACACTCCACAACGCTACTGGTAAAATGTTTTGTGGACTGATGAAACTAAGGTTGAATTGTTTGGGAAGAACATTCAGCACTACGCATGGCGTAAAAAAGGGCACTGCATACCAAAATTAACTGCCAGACACATCATCAGAGGTGAGCTTCCCTCCCTCCAGGACATATATAACAGGCGGTGTGTGAAAAAAGCTTGGAGGATCATCAGAGACTCCGGTATCGCAGCATCAGGACCTGCACCAGCCGACTACATGACAGCTTCTTCCCCCAAGCAATCAGACTTTTGAACACTTGATCTCTCACGATTAATATACATCAGCGCTGCACTTTATTAATCTTATTAATCTCACACTGGATTGTCATAATTGTATTCTCCACAATACTTTATATTGTGGAGAATATTTTTTATATACTCTTTATTTTATTTTTTTATTGTATGTGCATTCTATATTATGTATTGTTACTGTACATTGTATATTATTATTGTGTTATGTATGTGTACATTTGATATGTAAATTGTGTTGTGTAAATGTTGTTTATTGTAATTGGTATATGTCTCGTCACTGTCATGACTGCTATGTTGCTCTGAACTGCACACAAGACTTTCACCTACTGTTGCACTTGTGTATATGGTCGTGTGACAATAAAGTGATTTGATTAGATTTTTTGATGATTGAAGTATGGTTGAGGGAGCATTATGATTTGGGGCTGCTTTTATCAAGTTTATCAAGATATCATACAGGATGGCTGTGCAGTTGAAGTTGGTTGATGCAGCAGGACAATGACCCTGAACATCGACGTAAATCCAATACAGAATGGCTTAAAAAAAAATTATAATCTGTGTGATGACCTCAAGCGAACCATTTACACCAGACATCCTAAGAATATGGCTGAGCTGAAGCAGTTCTATAAGGAAGGATTTTCCGAAATTACTTCTGAACGTTGCGCATGTCTATTCTGCAGCTACCGAAAATGCTTGGTTGAGGTTCTCTTACGAGAGGTTCTCTCGTATTGCGTAAGCTAGCTTACGCTACGGGAAAGATTCATCTTTTCTGAGATATTGAAGCCAAAAAATTATCCTTAATTTTGTATAATTTGTCAACGCAGTGCAGCAACTGCAAACCTTGAGCGGGCTAGCTAGCGAGCTCATTGGTTGCTCTGCGGCAACTGCTGCAGCCTATAGACGAACTTGCGTCCAATGAGAGGCGTCCGCGCGCTTACTGCATCAAAGCCCGCCAAAATGGGCGTGGCTAGAGTGCATATAAGCGTAGTTCGTAGGCTGGAACCCTGATTTTCATCTCTTCAGCGAAGCTCTTCGCATCTCTGAACTGGAAGCCGCGTCGCCGTTCGAGGGGCATCTAGCAAGCTTGGACAGCGCTCGAAGAAGCCGGCCGTCTCCGCCACTTTCAGCCATCCTGCGAGCTACGCCATCCGGCGACGTATCCTTTTTTAGAGCAAGCTAGTTCTTAACGAACTTCACAAAAGAGTAACGAGTGTCTTTTTTAAGATGCCTCGCACCACTTGCGCTTCATGCCGCGCCCCTCTCAGCGCCAGAGACCACCACATCATCTGTGCTCTCTGCCTGGGACTGGGGCATGCAGAGCTCGCCCTCGCTGAAGGCGGACGCGACCTCTGCGAGGAGCTTCCGATGTCGACCCTGCGGGCTCGACTTGAAGCGCTCAGAACCGAAGCCGCCGCGCCGCCTTCCGTTCCGCCGCGCAGGAAAAAGCGCCACTCCCAAAGGCTGCCAGAACTGGTGATAGAAGTGACTGCCTCGCCGGAGCCTCTCCCTCGAGCATCGCTCTCACCCTCCCCGCCCCCAAGGGAGGCGCAGTTGCTGCCCAGCAGCCACACTGCTGCCATCTCGGAGGACGAGGCGGAGGATAAGGGCTGTTCCATCATGGCTTCGGACAGCGAGGAGTGGTCAGGCTCCCACGCCTCCTCCACGGCCCAGGAATCCAGCAGGACCCGCGCCGGAGTCGAAGGGGAACTAACACGCCTCCTCACACAGGCCGTCGACCGACTTGGGCTCGAGTGGTCACCGCCCCCTGAGCAGTCTCACAACAGACTCGACGGCTGCTTTCTTCAGAGCCGTCGCCGCGCAACACCCGCGGCCCGGGCCGCTCCCTTCCTGCCGGAACTCCACACTGAGCTTGCAAAGTCGTGGAACGCACCTTTCTCGGCCAGGATCTAAGAAGCGCGACGGACCTCGCCCTTCGCGCCACCAAAGCTGCAGCCCAAGCTCTAGGGAAGTGCATGGCCTCGCTGACTGTGACCGAGAGACACCTGTGGCTAACGCTAGCCGACATGGGAGAAGCAGAGCGCTCCACGTTCCTCAACGCACCGCTCTCTCCGACCGGTCTCTTCGGCTCTGCGGTGAGTGGCATTGTTGACCGCTTTTCAGAAGTCCAGAAAGCCACCCAAGCCATGAACCTCTTCCTGCTGCGTCGCGCTAGCTCCTCTGCAGGCCGCCCACGTGACCAGCCTCCTGCACGAGCCTCTTCACAGCGCCCAGCTCAACAAAGTCAGACTTTGTTGAGCCGAGGCCCGCCCCCCCGTTGCGTTGAAACCTGAGCAACCGAAGTCCTCCTAGCCTTGTTTAAAAAAATGACGGCTCAGTCCCGCCGCGGCCGGACCACCGTCAAAGCTTCGCCCCCTGTCAGTCCCCCTCTCTCAGGCTACTACAGTGGTGGATTCAGCAGCCAACAAGCCGGTGATACTGCCCGCTTGCCTGCACTCAAACGCCGTTTTCACGGCGACCCAAAGAAATCTTGTAAAGAGCAAACATGCCTTATGTGTAGAAAATGTGCCCACAATCCAGTGTTCACCTCTACACACAAGCATTACACTTCCCGTGTCCCGATCAGAGCCCACTCACATAAAGCGGACACAAACCGCTCGAGTGTTAGAGTCAATAAATGCGCTCACGAATACGTGCCCGCACCCATTCTCTGCCCGCTCTGTCACACGGCCAGCAAACACTTCTCTGTATGTAAGTCCCATGCCCGTGACTATGCTCGCACATCACTTAACAGATGTGACTCTTTCCCCATTCACCTCAATCGGGAAGTCACTCACAGAACAGCCTGTCCCTGCTGTCTGCGAGCAGTCATGCATAAGCACAGTAAGCGCGCTCACACATTCTGTTCAGCACGCTGTGTGCGGCAATCAGGGCGATTTGGCCATTCACCCTCTAGCGTTACGCTTCAAAGCATGGGAAGCTATCTGAGGGATATCCAAATGGGTGTTAAGCACAATAAAACAGGGCTATTTGCTACAGTTCGATCACCGCCCTCCCCGCTTCTGAGCGCGGCTTGGAACTATTGTGAACACGAAAGCAGCCTGCATGCTTCGTTCAGAAATAGCAAACCTTCTGTGCAAAAAGGGCCATAGAGAAAGTGCCGCCTTCGCTGAGCGAGTCGGGGTTTTACAGCCGTTATTTTCTTGTTCCCAAGAAAGACGGCGGCCTCAGACCAATATTAGATCTCAGGGGTTTGAACAAGGTGCTTGCAAAAAGACCGTTCAAAATGCTTACAATCAGGAAACTCCTCACGCATACGCGCCAGGGGGACTGGTTTATCTCTCTCGATCTGAAAGATGCCTACTTTCAGATTCAGATAAATCCCCGTCACAGGCTATTCTTGAGATTCGCCTTCGACGGCCAGGTTTATCAATACACCGTCCTTCCGTTCGGCCTGTCTTTAGCACCCCGTAATTTCACGAAGTGCATGGATGCGGCGCTCGCACCCCTGCGGAGTCAGGGCTTGCGAATTCTGAACTATTTGGACGACTGGCTGATTATGGCAGAGTCACATATGGAGCTTCTGTCTCACAGAACAGTACTCCTCAGCCATCTGAACAGTTTGGGTCTTGCAGTCAATTGGACCAAGAGCTCACTACAGCCCAGTCAGGCAATTTCCTTCCTTGGAATAGAACTAGACTCCGTGGCTATGACGGCTCGCTTATCTACACAGCGCGCACCATGTTCAGCGACTAGCCGCGTCCTTTCAGATGAACAGCCTCACGCCTCTGAAAAAATTTAAGAGAGTGCTAGGTCACATGGCCTCAGCCGCAGCAGTACTTCAGCATTGGCTAAACACCCGCGCGTCTCGCCAGGCTTGGGCCACAGGCCGCCAGCCGATCAAGGTGACTCAGACCTGTATTTCAGCTCTGCAGCCCTGGACAGTGGCCGAATGGTATCAGCGGGGAGTGACGATGGGAGCTGTATCTCGCCGAAAAGTCATCTCGACAGACGCGTCCAACACGGGTTGGGGCGCGGTGTGCGAGTGCTCTCCGGTTTTTGGCCTATGGTCAGTTCAGGAAAAGCTCCTTCACATAAATTGTCTGGAAATGATAGCGGTCGAGTACGCGCTTGTGCGCTTTCTCCCAGTCATTCAGGGTCACCACGTCCTGGTCCGTTCGGACAACAGATCTGTGGTATCCTACCTAAACCGTCAGGGCGGTGTCAGATCCAGGAACCTCTTCCATCTGACGAAACGCATACTGAGTTGGCCAAAGTGCCACCTGCGCTCGCTGAGGGCAACGCACGTGCCAGGCCACCTGAACGATGGCCCAGACAGACTGTCCAGAGACAATATTCCTCCAGGGAAATGGTCCCTGCACGCTCAAACAGTCCAGAAGTTATGGCGCATATTCGGCAGAGCAGAGATAGACCTCTTTGCGTCAGAAGAGAACTCTCACTGCCCAATATTTTTCTCGAAAAGCGAGGACGCGCTGGCCCAGGACTGGCCCAACCGCACGCTTTATGCCTTCCCTCCCGTCTCGCTATTGCCACAGGTAATGCAGAGGATCTGGGAAACGCGTCACTCAGTGCTCCTCATAGCCCCGCGTTGGGAGAATCAGACATGGTTCCCGGAGCTTACGCAGCTGTCACTGACAGCGCCGTGGCCCATCCCAGTGAGAGCAGATCTCCTCTCTCAAGCTCGCGGCACGATCTGGCATCCCCACCCAGAGCGCTGGGCGCTGCACGCGTGGGTGATCAACGACTACCCGTCGCTCTGCCAGAAGGGGTAATAAACACCATCATACACGCTAGAGCCCCTTCCACGAGAAGACTCTATGCGTCAAAATGGTCTGTGTTTTCAAAATGGTGCACCGACAGAGACCTGGACCCACGGACATTTGGGGTGTCGTCGCTGCTCGTGTTTTTACAAGAGCTGCTGGATAAGGGCAGATCCCCATCCATGCTCAAAGTGTATGTGGCGGCCGTCGCGGCGTTCGCTGAACCCCTGCACGGCCAGTCACTGGGAAAAAACGAGCTGGTCATCCGCTTCCTCAAGGGAGCTAGAAGGATGAAACCCCGCGCACCCCATCGGTTCCTATCTGGGATCTTTCTATAGTTCTCGAAACTATGAAAGCCCCCCCTTTCGAACCGCTTCAATCCGTGGATTTGAAATACCTTTCACTCAAAACCGTTTTTCTGACTGCCCTGTCATCAGTCAAACGTGTGGGAGACCTTCACGCGCTGTCTGTCAGCGCTGCGTGTCTTGAGTTTGGACCAAGTGACTCCAAGGTCATTTTAAAGCCTAGACACGGCTATGTTCCCAAGGTGATCGGTACTCCTTTCAGAGCACAGGTCATTTCCCTATCGGCGCTGCCAGCATCCGATAGCGAACGCACGCCAATCTCCTTTGCCCAGTCAGAGCACTGAGATTGTATACTGCGCGCTCCGCCTCTTTCAGATGCTCTGAGCAGCTTTTCGTTTCGTTCGGAGGGCGCACCAAAGGTCTCGCCGCCTCGAAACAGACACTGTCTAGATGGATAGTGGACACTATTGCTGCCGCATACGCGTCAAAAGACCTGCCATGCCCGTTGGGCATTAGGACTCACTCCACTAGAGGCATGGCCTCATCGTGGGCATGGTCCAGCGGGATTTCCATTCACGACATATGTGTGGCAGCGGGCTGGGATTCCCCTTCCACCTTTGTCAGATTTTACAATCTGGAAGTGCCCGCCCTGCAGGCAAAACTACTAGCGGTTTAATATGCTACAGCTCCCCTGGTGAGCTGCACTGATGGGACTCATTCCACACAGACCGGCACCGGCGCTCTGTCGTTCCCTTCCCACTATGTGCTTATGTATTACACACACACTGGCCCGCACTCTTGCCGGCCAAATATTATTTCCCCACTCACAAGGGCTCCCCCGGGTCCCCCCCACCCCCGGGCTCATGCAGTGGATGCTTGGCGCGCACGGCGTTGACAATGGGTTCCCGTAGCGTAAGCTAGCTTACGCAATACGAGAGAACCTCTCGTAAGAGAACGAATCGGTTACCTAACGTAACCTCGGTTCTCTCTAGATGAGGGAACGAGTATTGCGTAGCCGGCCGTGCTCGCGCCACGAGTGACTTTCGCTTCATTCAATGAAAACCAGGGTTCCAGCCTACGAACTACGCTTATATGCACGCTAGCCACGCCCATTTTGGCGGGCTTTGATGCAGTAAGCGCGCGGACGCCTCTCATTGGACGCAAGTTCGCCCAAGTTCGTCTATAGGCTGCAGCAGTTGCCGCAGAGCAACCAATGAGCTCGCTAGCTAGCCCGCTCAATGTCTGCAGTTGCTGCACTGCGTTGACAAATGATACAAAATTAAGGATAATTTTTTGGCTTCAATATCGCAGAAAAGATGAATCTTTCCCGTAGCGTAAGCTAGCTTACGCAATACTCGTTCCCTCATCTAGAGAGAACCGAGGTTACGTTAGGTAACCGATTCGTTATTGCTGCCAAAAGAGGGTCACCAGTTACTAAATCTCGGGGTTCAATTACTTTTCCCACAGCACTATGAATGTTTAATGGGATGTGTTCAATAAAGACATTATAATTATTATAGTGTATGTGTGTGTGTGTGTGTAGATTCTAATTGTTTGAGTGTTTGTTGTTAGCTTAATCACATTGTGTTTGTCTATACTTGTGACTTTGATGAAGGTGAGATCACATTTTATGCCCAATGTTATGACCACTTAATGGAGAAATCCAGTCAATAAAATTAATGTAGATAACCAATTTCAAGGGGTCCACATACTTTTTCTTGCAACTGTATAGGCCTTCAGCCTATTTTCTTTTTTTATTTGGCCCTATTTTTATCAGCCATATTAGTATCGGCTATTTCTGT
Source organism: Xyrauchen texanus (assembly GCF_025860055.1). Lineage (NCBI taxonomy): Eukaryota > Metazoa > Chordata > Actinopteri > Cypriniformes > Catostomidae > Xyrauchen > Xyrauchen texanus. The sequence continues at coordinate 37,250,080 of NC_068284.1, forward strand.
GGATCCCAACTATAAACCACAATGTGTTTCAAGCTAACCAAAAAAGGTTTGGCAAATGACATGCCTGTGTTAAACCTGTCTGCAAAATAAAATGAGTAAAAAAACATTCCTGCAATTTGTCTTATGAGAGGTTAAGCTGATATATAAAAGCCAGCTTTCAATTCTCAACCTAAATAAAGCAAACAGAGGACATGTCAGCCTACTCAACTCATTTAAAGGTATCAGTGGTGGGAGGCTGTCTAGAAAGCATCATACCTTTTCCTTTTAAACCAAGGTTAAACTCTTTTATTTGGCCTCTTTCTCTCTCCCTCTCAAAATATGAAAGGGTATAGACTCTAGAAGCAGATGGAATACAGCGTCTATTAGATGCACACCAACCAATAGGATTAAACTGATACAGTGCAAGAAAAGGGGCCCTTGTCCACAAAAATATGTCTGTATGTCTAGACACGTACAAAAAGTGTATGCACACACAATGAGAGCATGGTCATACTCATGAATACATTTAAAAGACACAAAAAAGACACAAAATGTATATGAAGAGCAGGGGCATATGCAACAAGATACAAAAGGGTGAGTGTGTTTTGAGAAATGGGGTCTGGGACAAAGCCTCCAGGTGGGGATTAGATGAAGGAACAGACCCTCTTTACCCCTTTTGTCTCCCTGTGGGTATGGGGGGAACTGAAAAGGAGGATAAACAGAGGAGGAATGGTGGAGGGCGGGGTTAGGGTCTCATTAGTGAGCATGTTGGGATCTGCGAGTGTTTGCGCAGTCCCAAAAATCAAATGCAGCTGACACACACTTACTGTCTCATCAGAGGAAGAGCAAGAGTGGCAGAGATAGTTGACAGCAGGCTGAAAAAAAACAGACAACATCCTGGTTGTTGGTCCTAAAGGCATGGTTGAAAACAAAAATGTACCGACGTATAAAGGCTACTCCCCTGCAATCCAACTTTGATAATTTGTTTGAAACAAATTATTGTCTAGGACAATACTGTAAAGCCCAATTAATATATAGAACACAACTGTTCAACATTATGCCATATTTGTCCAGCACAGAACCATAAAGCACAATCCACAAAAAAATTGTGGAAAATTAACTTTCAGCCATACCAGCAAATGGTGGGTGAATAGAGAAAATTTGTTAAATAATGTATTAGTTTCTGGCTTTGATTTCTTTGCTCCCTTAAAATATTGGACTAATTCCTTTTTGCATTCTGCTCTCTAGAACAATGACATCCTGCGATCAATGTTTTTATCAGTTTTTGGTAAAATGAAGCGCAAGTGGCATCTTTCTGGCATGGATGTATTCTATCAAGCTTTGATGTGATTACAAAGCAGCAACTAAAACTGCCAGACTTTCTTATTTTCTAAGATAATTTGAAACAACCAAAATATTCCCCAAAATACCAAACTTCATTCATACTATAAATAGACTGCTCAAATGTAACTGTCCCAACACTTTGCCTGTCTCACCACAACCATGTAATATTTTTCTAGATTTATTTATTTTTTAGCCGTCAACTAATGTCAGTCAACTAATTCTCACTCTCTATCTATCTCTTATGTTTACCTTTCTTTCTGTCCAGTTTTTCTGGAACTACTTTCTCTCAAACTGACCATGAGTACTTTTACATGGACAACAGAAATCTGCTTATTGTGAGAAAGCGTCATATTGTGATAAAGCACTGTTCCCGTTTACATGTTCTGTATAAGCGGTGTACTCTTTACTCCCATATACATGTGGTACGGTTAGTAAGCAGCTTTCTCCACAGCAATGTAATTTCCCAGCGATGCTTGTGTAAATCACAAACATGGTATTCAAGGAAGGCTTCACTATTGTATTCCCCATTGCTTCACTTATTTCCAGATATTGTTTATTTCCAGAGTTGTTGTTGGCCGTGTTTATTTCCTTAACTTTCTATCGCAACCTGCAGTGGAATTGCGCATAGCAATAGTGGGTTTATCCTCTTTCGTAAAACTCAGGGATTCCCCAGTGTATACACGAAGGTGAGGAACCATTGGATATCAATTTTCAATTTTACAGTACAGAAACTGCTTTGTTTAAAGTCACTAATGATTTGTTAATAGCTTCAGACTCTGGCTCTCTTTCTATTCTCATCCTTCTTGATCTCAGTTCCGCTTTTGGAACTGTCAATCACAATCTTTTACTCACCCGCCTTAAAACTATTTTTGGTGTATCTGTGATTGCTTTGAACTGGTTTAGATCTTATCTCTCTGAACGTAGGCAGTTCGTCTCTCTGGATGGTTTTTGGTCTGAGATATTTACTCTGGTGTCCCTCAAGGTTCTATTTTGGGCCCCTTAGTCTTCAGTATTGATATTGTTCCTTTGGGTCAGCCCTTAAGATCACTCTGTATTTATCATAATTTTTATGTATCTCCTTGTCCTCCAAATTTCGTCTATTGAAGTATATAGGTCTCTGCAAAACAATAATGGTCATTTTCCAATCTGTGGGGAGATTTCAAACCGGGATGGGCATTTCTCAACTATCCAATGATAGGGAATCTGACCAATGAGAAGGGAATCTCAATGTAGTAGGTAAATAATATAAAGCAGTTGAAAAACACCCGTCCGGGTTTGAAACTCCCCCATTTTTGTTCTTTCAGTCATAACACAGACTTGTTTACGCTATATGGATGACATGGCATTTTCTTCTTATGCTCCGAAATTGTGGAACTCACTTCCAGCTAATATTAGATAAGCACAGTCTTTTGGTATATTTAAATATTATCTACAAAAAATTTTTGTTTTTTTTTCAGAACAGCTTTTGTTATTATTTTATTTTTTGTATTGTGTTTTAATTATTAACTCTATTTTTACATGCATGTACTCTTTGGTTTTATGTTTTGTATGTATAAAAATTAAGTATTATTATTAACAAACATTATTACATTATTTAATGCTTAACAGATTATTTAAGCACTGCTCTTATTAACAGCAGCTGCTCTGAAGAACCCGGTAGTACAGGGTCTACATACAGAACTGTATATTATAGAGTCAATTACAATTCTGTACGTTACTGTTAAATCCAGTATTGTACAGCACTTGAGTCAACACGTGGGCTGGAATTTCATCTCATGAATCCAGTGATAACTAGAAAGCATCCTATCAGAAAGCAATAAATGAATAATAATAATACTGTCATTTCATATAAGAGAAAATAAAATTATCTGACAGGGTCTACTGGGTTTATCATAAACTCTGAACTACATTTACAACCATCTGCTGAATTGACATATCAAGTGGCAACCGTCTGTTTGGGTTCGGAGATAAAAATCTCCAATCAAACTGAACACCAAGTTGCCATATTGACATTTTTTACTGCCTGTATCAGAGCAGGGCGCTTGAACGCAGGCCAAGGCTAAAGGAGTGTGTGTGCATGCGTGTGTGGCCACTTTAATTATGTTAATGCAGCACTCAGGCTCAGTGAGATAAGTATTTGTCAGTGTGCAGGGCCAGAGAGTGAACAGGGAGCCATATGGAGCTCTTTGCCAAAGTTATGTTATACAATCTGCTGCAGAAGAGTTATGCTATTTCTACTGACAGACCCGTTTCACACTACAGGATGCCTGGCTGAGAGGCAGAGAGAAAGAGGGGGTGAAGGGGTCATTTTAATGAATGGAAAGAAAGTAGTTGGCAGTGAGTGAGTGATTAAATGAGTGAGTTAATGAATGAATGTACAAGTTAGTGAGCAAATGAATAAACAAGTGAGAGAGTGAGTGAGTGGTACGGCTGGGTATCGATATAGATTAACCAATTTGATTCCAAGCTTTTGAATCGATTCCGATTTGGTTCTAAATAATGATGGTATATTTTAGTGAAAGTTTATTCAGTGATGTAGTGGTAAAATTTTTTTGGGATAAACTGTGGATAATTTCAATACGTTTTCAATATGTGTGGGAGTGGTGGTGGCATAGTGGGCTAAAGCATATAATTGGTAATCAGAAGGTTGCTGGTTCAATCCCAACAGCCACCACCATTGTGTTCTTGAGCAAGGCACTTAACTCCCGGATGCTCCGGGGGATTGTCCCTGTATTATATGCCAAATGCATAAATGTAAATTATTTTGATACGACAAATCATTCATCAATATAATCGAAAACGTATAGAATTTTTCAACAGTATCAATTAATTGTATTTGATGCACGTCTACTAAAAAGGAAGGCCTAGTGTAGCTAATTAATAAGGTTATTAACACATATGAGCACTAATGTGCACTAAAGAGCACTAATGTGGATACAATATGTGATCATAAACAATGTATTAATGTACAATACGTAACTGTTACACATGAAGCCGGTGACAAATCTGCCTTTGGTCTATCTGCCTCATCACTGTAAAGCACAGTTTGGAGGTATAAGTATTTTATATTTGACTATACTTTTCTTATTTATCAACTTCAAAATAGCTAGGCCATTAATACCATAATTTATTAAATACATATAACAGCATTTATTAAATACATTGGTAAGGCACTCACCAATGTCCCTTGCTTCCTCTCTGTCTCCTCCTGCTTTGCAACCTATCTCACCACTATGGTCTGCTTCTTCTTTGTCTCACTACTCTCTATAAAGAAAGGTTTGAAAGAATGCTATAGGTTTTTTTACTGCACTTCCTTCATTTTCCCACTTCAATGGATTAGATAAAATATTTAGGCTTTTATTATCAACAAAACATATTAATTAATTAACACTAGTAACCTCTCTCCTCTCTTTCTGCACCACTATGCTCTTTCTCTTCCCAGACTGTTTCTTTACTCTCTGTGAAGCAATGTTTTAAATGATAATTTATTGGCATGATAATTATATTTACTAAATAAATAGAAAAGTATATTAGTTGATATTGGGGATTTACAAAAAGGCTCATGATTTTCAGTCTCTCACACATAGCTAGCTAACTACCTAGCTAACTAGCTAGTACAATAGCTACTTAAACAGAGCTACTGCATTTAGCTAACTACTGTAGGTGACTAGCCAACTAACTGAAATATCAGAAACTACAGTATTTTATTTACCATTTGATACCTCCTTATCCAAGAGACTGGGTTTTTTCAGGGGAGGTGAAGACAAGGAAGTCGCAGGAGTTAATGGACGTTTAAAAATGTTTTGTATGTCTGTCATCTCTCTCTGAGTGAGACCGATTGTTGCCGCCAGCGCTCGCTGGTTCTAAGCCGAAGTTGGGTAGTTCTACATCGTCAGTGTTTAGCCTACACGCGGATGAGCAGAGTTTTCTGTTGGATAGATGAATCAGTGCACGCTTGCAAGGCAAATTGAGCATGCACAGACTAACATAACGAGCATACTTCGCCTGCCTGAGAAATGCTAAGAACGCTGCAAAATGTAGTTAAACGATAATTAATTAACTTAAAATGTGAGTAAACTTTAAAACAGCGTTAACGTGCATTTACCCTCCACCCTGTGTTTATTTATGAAAGCACTTATCTCTCAGCTGTCAATTAAACAGGGAACCATCTAACTTGGTGCATTGTGAAAATATGAATAAAAAAAATTAACAACAGGTCCCAAAGTATGCAGTTTAATTGCTATTTATTTAACAGACATAACAACCCAAAACTGAAGATAAACTTTTAGAAACTTCAAAGTAAAAGTAAAAGATAGATCTTTGGATTTTAGGAATCGATATTGGGATAGTTTAAATGAAGATCACGAAAAATCTGAAATTTAATATTTTTACCCAATTCTTGTGAATGAGTGAGTGAACAAACAACCGGGTGAATGAACAATGAGTGAGTGAGTCAGTCATTGATTAAACACATGTTAGTGCTTGAGAGAGTGAATAAATGAGTCAGTGAATAAGTAAATTAGTTGAAGAACAAATGAGTGTGTGAGCAGATAGTGAGTCAGTTAATAAATAAATGAGTGACTGAATGAATGAATGAATGAAAATAGTGAATGACTGTGTAAATGAGTGAAATAATAAATGATTGAGTGAATGAGTTAGACAGACAACGACAAAAAGAAATAAAGTGGCAGAAAACTGAAAAAGCAGAGAGAAAATAAGGCATGAAAGGAATATTCTGGGTTCAATGCAAGTTAAGCTCATCCGACAGCATTTGTGGCAAAAGGTGGCATTATGCTGATTACCAAACAGGGTTACAGTGAGGCACTTACAATGGAAGTGAATGAGGCCAATCCGTGAAAGATAAAATACTCACTGTTTCAGAAATATAGCCACAACATGTATGTTAACATGATTTTGGTGTGATAAAAACTGCTAACTAAACTTTTCTGTGTAAAGTTTTCCAATTATACAACTTCATTTTCATGACGATTCAACACTGTAAACCTTAAAACATTTACCATACCAAACAACTATACAGCTCAAATAAAACAAGAATTATGTAAGTGCTTTTATAAAATTATAGGCTTCACATTTCTGCCTCCAAAATTGGTCCCATTCACTTCCATTGTAAGTGTGTCACTGTTAAGGCTGTCTAACAATTTAGTATGAGATATACACAAAAACAGAAGATATCAGTATGGGGTAAATACTTTCACAGCATTGTATTTTATGCGGTTATCAACATTTGGCCCAAATACTATGGAGGTGAAACTCAATAAAAATGTTTAAGAGAATAAGTTCAGAGGTCAATATATAACTGAAACGTTAATAGAGAAAGAAACAAAAACAGCAGGGCACACATGCAGAAGAGAACAAAACCTGGAGAATGAGGGCCATGTGTGTTTGTATGTTCAGTGTAGTGATTATGAGCCTGTGTTTATGTTTCCAGTGCCCCAGTGTAGACAGGCTACTGCACACTCGCTTTCCACTACCCGCTTCCGCCCTCCTCAAACACATACACACACACACACACACACACACACAGGGGCCAACAAATCACCCTAACGGTTCCTCATGGCCCCTGAACAGATCCTGTTTCGCTCTTGTTCCCCTTTCTGCCGCCCACTAAAAAGAGTCTCCCTGGTGAGAGACTGATGAGTTACGCCTTCTTTTGATGTTAAGAGTTTGGAACATGCCTGCCCAAGCACAATGAACAGAGCCAGACCAAGAGAGGGAGAGCTGCTTAATAATTTTTCACACATTCTAGCCCTCTAAAGGGCAGAGGAGGGGGAGAGAATTCCATTCCGTGCACTGTGAGGAGCAGAGTTAAGATAGATGGATGGATGAGATGATAACAGCCCTGTAGTGAAGAGGACTCCAGCAGAATCATCAACCTCTTCTTTTTATTAGCTGGTCATTTCATGGAATGCCATTGTCAGGGTTCCATCCAGTGAGAACTCAAGAGGACAATTCTATTGCTCAGAGGCTGTTTAGGGGATTTAATAGAGTTTTTGTTATGTTTACTCTACCCTGTCAAAAGCCATCTCAGCATCAAGAGACAGAGCAACCTCAGCAAGAGCAGGAGGATAGGACGATGTTAACAATTCTTCTAGTATTATAAAGTAATTGTCTACCCAACATAAAACCTGTCTGGTCATGGCATATTAAGACGGGCATCACCTGCTGAATACGATGTGCGAGAATCTTAGAAAGAATTTTAAAGCCGACGTTTAATAGAGAGATTGGTCTGTAACTACTACACAAAAGGGGGTCTTTATATTTTTTAAGTAATAATGAGATAGAAGCCTCTGCCATAGTGGGAGTCAACCAAAAATAAAGGCCTCATTGTATACTCTTTGCAAGACTGGTGCTAACACAGAAGAAAAGGCTTTGTAAAATGCAATGGTAAAACCATCTGAGCCAGGGGATTTGCCACTTTGCAGAGATTGAATTGCATCTTGCACCTCCGCTACAGATATGGGTTTTCCCAGGTCACCATTAAAGCCATTATTGAAACTAGTATATGTTAACTGATCAAGAGGGTTAGGGCCAGTCCAAATCTGCGAACTGCATTCTGATGATGAATTTTTTAGTAATAATTAGAAAAAATCAAATTAATTTCATCAGTGTCCGAAACTGCATCACTCGTAGATGATCTAATCTTGGGAATCATTCTAGATGTCCAAATTGCTTGCGATCGATGGATTAGGAGTACATTACATTCAGAATAAAGTTGGAGCCACATTTATACATTGTGGGTGAAGGGGCCGAGAAATATTGAGAGTCAAGAATGGAAAGCTGATGTGATATATCTCAGTCTGGATGCTTCAGATTTTCTCACACGGCAAATAAATTAAATTGTCTGCCCCCTCATATAGTCTTTAAATGCTTCCCACAGTGTACCAATATTAATATAAGGGGTATCATTTGTTTCAAAATAAATATTTATATGGGAAGAATGGAAGTCTCAAAACTCATTGTCAGAAAGCAAATGTGAGCTGATTCTCCATTGTTTAGAGAAAGATCTGGACTGCGGCAAACGCATATCCATATATGTGGGTGCATGGTCCGAGATAACTATGCTGTGATACTCACATGAATTTAACAAATGCATCAGCCTGTTATCTACCAGAAAGAAAGAAAAAAACACAAATAGGTGTGGTGGACATATGAGAAAAAGGAAAACACTTTACATTTTGGGAAAATAGACATCCAAGGATCTGATAAAACTATCTGTTTAGCATAACTCTGGCAGAGTTTGCTGCCCCTCTTGCCTTCTCAGAAAACTTGGAATGGAAGTAATGACCAACCCATTTTCACTCAATGCAGGAAACATCTGAAGTACATAGGTGAGTTTCTTGATAAAAATAATGTTTCCCTTAAGGAGCTGCAAATGTGAGAGCACTTTCTTAGTCTTAGTTATTGTATCCATGCCCTTTACATTCAAAGAAATAAAACGAATATTGGTATTAATCCTGGTCATACTACCAGCTATCTGGATCAGTCCTGTACAGAGTTAGCAGTGCCCAGTTGTCATGAATAGTGATTTCTTCTTGATTTAATCAAAACTATTTCAGACCATAAATAGGCAATAAGGTAACACCCCAAGATCTTAAGCAACTATTTCAGTTCCTTGCGGACGTAGCATATCAGACAAAACATGCTTTGTTAACAACAAAGGAGTACACACGTAAGTGTAAGAACTATATTCATCTTAGTATCGCTAAGTAGCAGTAGCCAAACATAACTCAACAGCAAACTTTGAGGTCCCCGGATTTTCGGCTCTGTTCACCGAAAACCGAGTCAAATGACTGACCTATATCACAACGAAAGGTCCATTAAATCATTTGGATGACAACCACTTCAAATCTCTGTCAGCATTCAGGTTGCTAGGCAACGTTGCACTGAGAGACCAAATAGTGTTTAGCATCCTCACTTCTATCCCCCTCCTTCATGTTTATGCAAAGTCTAGCTGGATAAAGGAGAGCTGGCTTGAATTCCTGTTTATACAATTCTGCCATGACATCGTGATATTGGGCACGCTGCTCCAGAACCTCAGGGCTGTAGTCTTCATAGATGGCTATAGGTTTCCCTTAGAATTTCAACTCCCCTCGTTTTTTGCGAGCCTCCCGGATAACTTTGTCCTTGATGGCCTTTCCTCTGGTTTAGGTTTTGCAGCAAGGGTTCTGTGTGCATGATCAAGCTCTGGAGGAGATGACAGCTCTTCATTACCCAAAACCTCAAGGAGCAACTCTGAGAAAAATGTGGTGGGCCGTGGGCCCTCGATGGATTCAGGCAAACTGATGATTTTTCACATGTTGCAGCCTTATACTAAAATGCTTTAATTTATTTATACTTTTTTTTTTTTTTTCAAACCAATCTTCACTCAATTTTTTATTTTAAATGTAGATCAGGTGCATGCCATTACTCTGTATAATCTTTGAGATGTTTCTACACTTTGATTGGAGTCCACCTGTGGCAAATTCAATTGACTGGACATGATTTTGACAGGCACACACCTGCCTTTATAAGGTCTCACAGCTAAAAATGCATATCAGAGCAAAAACCAAGCCATGAGGTCAAAGGAACTGTCTGCAGAGCTCAGAGACAGGATTGTGACGAGGTACAGATCTGGAAAAGGCCACAAACAATTTTTGGCTGCATTGAAGTTTCCCAAGAACACAGTGGCCTCCACAATTCTTAAATGGAAGAAGTTTGGAACAACCAGGACTCTTCCTAGAGCTGGCCGCCCGGCCAAACTGAGCAATCAGGGGAGAAGGGCCTTGGTAAGAGAGGTGACCAAAAACCCAATGGTCACTCTGGTTGAGCTCCAGAAATCATGTGTGGAGATGGGAGAAACTTGCAGAAGGACAACCATCACTACAAAACTCCACCAATCTTGGCTTTATGGCAGAGTGGCCAGACGGAAGCCTCTCCTCAGTTCAAGACTCATAAAAGCCTGCTTGGAATTTGCAAAAAAGTACCTAAAGGGCTCTCAGACTGTGATAAACAAGATTCTCTGGTCTGAGGAAATGAAGATTGAACTGTTTGGCCTCAATTTCAAGTATCATGTCTGGAGGAAACCAGGAACCGCTCATCACCTGCGCAATACCATCCCAATGGTGAAGCATGGTGGTGGTAGCATCATGCTGTGGGGGTATTTTTCTGCGGTAGGGACTGGGATACTGGTCAGTTTTGAAGTAAACCTGAATGCAGCAAAATACAAAGATATCCTTGATGAAAACCTGGTCCAGAGCGCTCAGGACCACAGACTGGGCTAAAGGTTCACCTTTCAACAGGACAATGACCCAAAGCACACAGCCAAGACAATACAAGTGTGGCTTAGGAACAACTCTGTGAATGTCCTTGAGTGGCCCAGTCGAACATCTCTGGAAAGACCTAAAAATGGCTGTCCACCAATGGTCCCTATTCAACCTGACATATTAAAGAGCACACACAATTAGTTCCACACAATAATGTAAAGATATTCTTAATTGATTTTGCAAAAAACAACACTGGTATCAGATCGGCAGATACTGAGATTTCTGATATCGGAATTGGAAGAGAAAAATTGGTATCGGTGCATCCCTAGTCATAATAATAACACGGATGACAAGAGGAAATACAATTCAAACAAATATATTAAGTAATTCTAGCGCAAACTGCACTAATAGCAGTTTCTGTTCAGTCTGCAAAAATGTGCTCTCGCTCCACTCTCTTCTAATCTCTTCCATCACAAAAGAGTGTGTGTATTCCACTCATTAAAGCTCCATTAGGAACAAGTGAAAGTGGAACCAATATTACCAACATCCAACACAATGAAAAGGCAGGAATGTAAATTTGATATAAAATAGTTAGATAAAACAAAATAATATAGAATGATAAATACTGTAAATGAAATAGGGACAACAGAAAAATAACCATATCTGTCACATCAAGGTTAATCACACCTAATGGTTATCAGTTAGACTGATAGCCTCATTCTTTATAGGGCTATCTATCCTAATATAGAGAATATTTTATTTACGCCTATTAAAAACCTACGTTTTAAAAATGTAAGTTTTTGTGTTTGTTTATGTGATTATCAATTAACCAACCTACTATGGATGTCAAAAGTACTGGTACTTCTGTAACAATTTGATACTAAAAAAGGTGTAACGATACCAGCGAGCAATACAATATTCCTCTTGATGGCATAAGCAAAAGTCTCCATTTGCTCTAAATTTAATCCCATTACTGATTAGGAGAAACAAATGAGATTTTAAAGAGATCTCCTTTGTGATTTTTCTTTCACATAGAAAAGGACAAAAAGTAAATACAGACAGAAAGACTCAACTCTCCTTAAACATACAAACCACACATTTGCATGTGTTCTCCATCAAGACAAAAGTATCAGTGGAACACAAGGGAAGAAAAAACCCTGTTGACGGACTCCTGATCTCTTATAGCACAACAGCTCAATGACCTCCAACAGAGGGTATCTATAAAGAAATATCTCTCAGAGGACAAAGCTGAAGATCACATATCATAATTTGAGCCCACTCATTTCCCTATCACAGAACGAGATCTGATCCCTTTCCTGATAGCTGCCCTTCACTTTCTGATGCATCACTTCCTCCTGTCACAGGAAACCTCAAAACAATAGAGAGTGAAAAAACAGTGACAACAGGGTTGGAAATCAGCAGGGACCTGACGATGTGTTGTTATATCAATATCTGGGCATGATATGATGATATTACGATTCATGTGTATAGTTAAGTCAGAGTATATATAGAGTTTTGTCATTCAAAATTATATATTGCGATCTTCTATTAAATTGTTTCTCATTTCACTGGATTTCTGTGCTTTGCGCAATGAGTACTCATACTGCTTTACTTCATCGTAAAGTTATAGAACAAATGTACAGCACAGGGACATCAGTGTCACAAATAATTTGTATCTTGGTTCCAGCATGTTTATCATTGCACGAAAACCGTTGCAATTCAACATTCTTCATGGGTGGAGAGCCTTACAAACTAAACAAGTTATAGACCCTGTTCAAATCTGGTATTAAGATGTGTTTCAGGTGATCTGATCACAAGTGGTCATTGCTGCATACTGGTGTAAATGGGGTCTTAAAACATTTTGTGATCAGACCACAAAAACCACAGGGATTGTATTTGAGGTGTGAACGTTTATCTGTCCTGAATGTGTCCCGGGCAGGAGCAAAGTGCCACCCATCAAATGTCAATCAATCTAAAACAAGAGTTTAAACTTTGCGAGTTACGAGTGGCTTTGAAAAAAAAAAATAACCGTCATCAGAATCAGAATCAGGAAAATCTTTATTGCCAAGCACGTTTTTTACGCATACAAGGAATTTGTTGTGGTGTTGTAGGTGCGTTGTAGGAACATAGGAACATTTTAAAAAGCAAATACATATACAAGCATGAGAACTTAACAGATCTTCCTCAGGGTGTCTAAGATCAACATGCAGGGATAACAATTACAAGCGCACTCATTTGATGCTTAGGTTAAAATTGGTAATATTAAAAATTGAAATGTTGCGTTTGTGCTTAGAATGAATTTCAAGTGCATCTATTGCATAATATACTTCAAATATCTCAATCACACATTGAGTGGCTGTAATTGATATAAGTAAATGTTCCCATGTTGCATTTTAAATGCCTGAACAACACCAGCAAATATACATCATAATTACCCATAATATACATAATGATTTCTCTCAGAATAAGTCACAAAGCTGTGTGAAAACAAACACTCTAGAGTCATTACGTCTGATAAGCAAAACAAGTCAGACAGCACTCCGACTGCGAATTTTACCACATGCACTTTCAGCAGTTCAAATGTTTTGCGAGACATGAAATGTGCATTAACCGTCTCCCGATGATTCAGCAGGCTTGTCAATCAGATGCGAGTGAATGAAGACGATGTGAAAATAAACAGCAGAGTGAGAGAGTTAAAGAGAAAGAAGCGCATCATCTTCAACCCTACAAGTCTGAGGAAGTGCTCTTCGATGCAGGCCTCGTGTGCATGGCAAAAACACGTTGTTAGAGTAAGCTGTTAAGTGCACTTTAGAGTCTTGGAGCTTGAAAAGCTTGAGTTGCTCTGTCAAAACGTTAAGTGACTGTGAGGGCAAAGATGGTATATCTCTGAGAAACACTTCGCCACACTCGGGTCCTTCTGTCAGACACCTTTTCCTCTTTCTCTTCACTAGCATCAGCTTGTAGAGCACAACCCTGAACTTTACATCACCAGTCCAAACTCAGATTGCACAAGACATTGTTTCTCAATAATGTTTCTGGAAGACTCAATCACTACAGATTTTGGATGTCCCGATTATTTAATATCTGATTATACTGTTTAGCTCATTAGCAGAGAATCCAAGACCTAAAAGGGTCTAGGATGAACTTTACAGAAAGTGTACTGTCACAACCTTCCAGCCGGACTGCACTGACCACTGCCTGCATTATCTTGATGGACTACACAGCGAATAAAAATCTCCAATGCAATATAATTGAATAGAGAGTAACACTTCTTTGACCATAGTTTCATTTGTTTTCTTAAAATGGAACAATAAATGACTGACAACTAAAGCCTTTATTAGCCAAATAACTAAGGACACTGCATGTACGTGCATTTACGCAGTTCATTTGGGATGGACTTCAAAGACACTTAATCATTAATCTTACAGTTCAATCAATATCTTGTACTTTCAAACACTGTCCACCAAAAATCTATGGTCAACACAGATAGATGTTTGCCCTTTACCCGATTACACTTTTATCAGCATTCTTACTAATGGTGTAACGGTTCTTAGCTCGCAGCATTTGCGCCAAAGTGAAGTCCAACGACGTATCTGGAAAATACGGTTTGGTTAAGAAATCACAGTGCCATAGACAGTCACTTTTACAGCCTTCACAAATGCACCTGTGTGGCTCTGTAAATAGATACTGTTGTCTGTAGCACGTGTCTCACATGGGTCAACTATCTACAGATAGTAGCTGTCCAATTAACTATATGTATGTTAAATCAGTTAAGAAGGAGTGGTGGTGGCGTAGTGGCTAAACACAGGGCTGTTAATCAGAAGGTCACAGGTTCTAACCCCACAGCCACCACGATTGTGTCCTTGAGCAAGGCACTTAACTCCAGGTTGTTCCGGGGGGATTGTCCCTGTAATAATTGCACTGTAAGTCGCTTTGGATAAAAGCGTCTGCCAAATGCATAAATGTAAATGTAATGTAAATGTAAGAACATAACAGTTCTGCACGCATTGGTGTGTAGTTGAAAATGGTAAGCGGAGAAGATAAGCCGATGAGAGAGAGGCCCCCTGCAGTATTCAAGTCTCCTTTCTGGAAACATTATAATAGCGATGGTCAAAAAACCTTGACAAAAAAAGTGACTGTTGCAGATATTGCTCAACGTGAGTGCCGTAAATTCATCATAGTAATACATCAAATACTTACAACATATATATAGTACAGTAAACAGATGTCCCATTCCATTTTGCGCTGCATAAGCTGGTGCTATTACTGCCAACAATGCAATTGAGCGGTTTAGAAAGTTTGTGTCGACGCGCCCGGTGTAGACAGCCTCAAGCCGTTGCATTGTGTTGCATCAACAGATGTACCAGGTGTAAAAAGGGTGTCAGCCCGTCAATCATGATTGATGACATATGAAATATTCATGAATGAAACTGTTTACTCACATTTTTTGCGATCGCAAACAAGTGTTTTTAACTGCCCCATCCTTAAATAACAGTTCCTTTGCAAAGCTTGAATCATACCAACAATTAAAAATTGCACAGATGGGCAAAAGAAAGTGTCCATCTTCTCTTCACCTGTGTGACTGACTGAGAACCAGTGAGCAGGGCCAAGGGTTCAATGGTGGAAAAATAAGCGTTTCATATGCAAAAGAATTTGGTCCTTGTGACGTCACAAGTTACACAAATTCCAAACTGGCTGTTTTTGCAACTTGGTTTTAATAAATGATAATTTTCTATTCAGGATGACTTTTCAGTTTTGAAACGTACAGTATGTTTTTATAGAACAATGACAATAGATCAAGGAAGATTTGATTCCTCATGTCTCATGTCATGCCCCTTTAACCATGGTTTTATTGGCACAAACCCTGGTTTTAATACAATTAACCATTGTTTTACATTATCCATATAGTACCATGGTTTTACTATAGTAATTTGGTTTGTGAACCATGGTTAATTTTGTGGTTACTATGGTTTTACTAAAAACACCATGGTGAAACACAATGATATCAATGACATGTCAACGCGGATTTCTGCAGTTATTTCTGGAGTGATTTTTGGTAGTTATCAGCGTATCTGTGTGCATGTAAAACATTTTACAAATCATGTTTATTCCATTATTCATTTCAATCACTGGGAATCCATCATGATCAGGGCTGGTGGAATTTGTTTCCACAACTTTTACATGACATTGTCATTTAACAGCATCATGAGAATATTTCAGGAATATTTCATCCAAAAATTACAATTCTGTTACTGTGTATCTCATTCAAACTTTGCGCTTCACCACTTCTATGGCACTTTAACTGTGCTTGTTGGAGCTTGGCAGTGTAAATTACCAATCATTTTTGCTTAAATGGAAAAGAAATGGAATGATGTGAGAATCTTGGACATTATGCAAAATTTCTAATTTTCTGTTCCATAGAAGAAAAACATATGGGTTTACAACAAGCTAGATACATAGATACATACTACAGTTTTTAAATAGATACAATTCTGCATCTCAACAACAGATTTGGGCTTTTGTGGTTTGCAGGAATCTGTTGCACAAGCAGCGCAGAAAGAAACCAACATTCCCCTACGTGTATAGAAACAGCCCATGATTAGCATTTTCCCACAATTCAATTAGCACGCTTGTCAAGCACAGGGGGTGGGTTCACACATGCCTCTGTTTGAATCCAGCTACAGCAAGCAAACACAGCCTCTTCCAAGCATTAGTTTCTCTTAGTTTTATGTACAGTAGCCCCAAGAAGTATTTGAACACTTTGGGGCATTTAAGCCACACTTAAAATGCGTGAATTTCATTGCATTAAATGATGAAATATCAAAGTGGCTTCTGCAAACAAATGATGCTTGACCTTTTCTCAAAAAGAACTTTACTTGTCTTAGCCAGTTTTACAATTGCTTCTACCCAATGAGTTATGGTCATTTTTAGTTGATATATGATGTATGCAAGCACTTATGCAAGTAAAATAAGTACTTAAAAAGTTTTTGCTTGAAGAGTGTGCTTTTGCTATTTTTCTTTAAAATGGCACTTTTTTAAATAATGCAAAGGCATTAATACATTTTATGTGTGGCTAGTAGTGTCCATATTCATTTTGGCCCAAATACATGTAATGATATCCCGATCCACATTGACGAATGCCTCCCAGTCTTTGTGTGCAAGTGTGTGTAGTGGAAATCAGGAGGGTGTGTGTAAAAATGTAAAAGTGATACAGACAACAGGAAACCAAAGGGGTCACTCCCACTCATGGCAGGCAGACAGATCCATTCAATACATCACCATACAAAGAGAGAGGAGGGAAAAATGACATCTCATTGTGCTCCTACCAAGTGCTTGCACTCCTTCTCTCTTTCATTCCCTCACTTCCTTCTCTCTTCATCTTGCTTTCTTACATTATGGATTTCTGTCAGTGGATTGCACACATTTGTTTCTGCTTTCTCTGCAACCACTACAGAATTATTCTTCCTTTGCTGATGGCAGAACATATGTTGTAATAGACGGAGATGCTGACAGCCAAAGGTCATCTGATTCATGTCACAGCAACAGCTGGATTGTGACGGAATATTTACCCTCCTCCCCACTTTCCCCTCGCTTCTCTTTCCAACATTCCTTTCATCATTCACTTTCTCCCTTCACTTCTCTCACTTTCTCCCTCTTTTACTCATTAATTCATTAATTCACTCATTCATTCATTCATTCTCTCTCTCTCTCTCTCTCTCTCTCTCTCTCTCTCTCTCTCTCACACACACGAGATGTGACAGCAAATGCATTTCCTAAGATGAAGGCAAATGTCATCAACTGGTCAAAATGAAGTAAATCAGTAAATGAACATGCTAAAATTGAGAGTACTGCTGTGGAACATTACTATTTGCAGAGTTTTACCCCACTATGCTCTCAATAAAAAAGCAGTCTGACCTTGTCAACATGTAACGCTATTTGCAACCAATTTTATTTTCGTAATTTAATGTATTCAGAGACTGTATGAGATTGGTCACTAGTATACTTATGAATGGGAAAAATCATAATATTGAATATGGCAGAAGTCCCACCTCACAGTTAAAAGAGCCAATTACATTTTTGATAGAGTAATCGTCTGTTTACTTGACCAGCATTAAAAATAGTGTATCTTCGTGCAATCTAAGCTAAAGCAGCATCATTTATGACACCAATACTGTTGAATTGAAAATATGTTATTTGATAGTAATTTTGACCAACCATTTCAGAGATTCTGGTCTTTCCCAAATCAAGTAGATAAGATACCGGAAGCATTACAAACATAGCCATAGAATGGAGTGACCTGACTTGCCTTAAAAAGGCTTTGTTGTAAACAGGAAATTAAATTAGAAAAATGTGGGACTTGGATTTTAGCCGTTGGGAACTGATTGGATCAATTGGTGGACATTTCATAGGAGAATGTAGCCTGTTGGTTGGGGTGGTGAGAGGGATTGTTGACGTTTATTTTTTTGCCAAAAAGCAAAGTTGTTTCAGAGGTCATTTACAAACAGAAGTCATATATAAGATAGCAAAATAGCAAAAACAGTCCATTTAATTAAGGGTCAGAGAAAGGCTGGCAAATGGTTATGTAAAGCAAAGTAATATATGTTTTTGGTGATAGAAACTTACCAACACTAAAAATGGACAATCAAATGCTTCAAAAGTCTAGAATATGGCCCTTTTATTACGCAAGAACAAATATTGTTATCTTATGATGTGTCCAGCATAATAGGGGTCACAGTTACTTATACCCACCAAATCTAATACATTTACATTTAGTCATTTAGCAGATGCTTTTATCCAAAGCGACTTACAAATAATGGCAATTTAGACCCCAATTGGACCATACATTTATTTAAGTGTTCAAACTCTGATAGCATTTTTTGTGAAAATGACAAATCCATAAAGTCTGTATTAAAAGAAAACTGCACAAATCTTGACTGAGATGCTGGATGTATTGCTTAGCATAGAGGCATCATAAATGGGTGTAAAATATGTTCTCCAGAGACACTTATGCTCTAAGCTTTGCTCACAGACAAGATAAATCTAGCTCAACTTAACTATGTTAAGAGGAGACAGGGCACTCTCAAATCATGTGTTTAAGGAAGAATTTGTCTGTTCATCATCAATTTGATCAAACTACTAGATTTCCAAAAGACGCGCCTCTTCCTTGTAGTGGCTCAAAATGGGACTTTTAAAACACTAACACTAAAAAGTGTGAAATACGGTCTTGAACTTGAAAGCTAAAATGTGGTTAACACTCCGATCTCATCTTTCAAGAGCATGAATCCATGACTACACGTCCGACCCATGACTGTATAACTATGAATTTTTGTCACTGCGCAGACCTGCTTTTACAAGAAGCTGCTGTGCGATATACTAACAAGTCAACAAAGCTCTTGTGAGTCATCCATCATTTTTAAGCACTGATATAGAGTGTATCAACGTCTGCTGAAATGTCAACCTCCAAATAAAGGCTGAGGAGCAGTCCGTCGTCAGTCTATCATTGGAGTCAGTTTAAAAACAGTGGAGTGAATCATGGGACTTTCGCTACACAAAGTCCAATTTTTGTGTAAAGATGGGAGGGGGACAGGAAATTACTGGGGAAAGAGAAGGAATGGAATCGTTGCATGGACATATTGCAAGTGTGATTCGAACCAGTATTTCCTGCATGAGCAACACATGTCCAAAGCATGTGCACAAACCACTAGGCTATGGCCTGGTAAATTATAAGCAAAGTTTCAGTTTTGGGTGAACTAATCCTTTATGGAGGACCCAGCAGCCAGGTGAGAGTGAATAGGCAGTCTGAAGTCATCTGACAACATTTTCTCATGTAGAGTATGTTTTGCCCACATTGAATGTATCCTAAGATGATTTTCACATTTGTTGCTTTTGCCCTATTTTCAATCCTAAATAGAACAGCTGTTTACTGCCGTACCCTCGATCTGTTGTAAAATCTAACACGGAGGAAGCCTGGAGAGCTTACAGACAATTAGGAACCATTTTGTAAATATAGACTTTTATTTAAGTCCATTCCTTTGTCACAACAATAGTGTTGGTATAACTTATTTAAGAGATTCTAGGAAAAGCTTAAACGAGCAATTAGCCATTTTTAGATAATATATAACAAAAAAATTATATATTTTCTCCAATATATTGACATAGGGATTCAAAGTTATTTGTAGGTTTGAGATAGGAATAAGCGTTTTTATTCTATTTATTCTATTCCACTTAATTTTATTCTTTGCTTCCTTCTATTATGTTAGAAATATAGATTATAGAAACCAACTGTATGCTAGGACTGAAGGCTCACTGCATTAAAAACATATGAAGATATAATTTACAAAAAAGAGATGACACAACTGTTATCAATTGATATTTATAATAATGTGTTCAGTGTTTGTCCTACTTTTATTTTATTTATTTTTTCAGCAGTGGTACTGTTGTGCGCACCATATGTTCACGAGCATGTGACGTCGGCCCATATTCATGTGCTTCGGAATAGCTTAAAATTAATACAATGACCTCATGGTCAATATAGATAGGATTATTCATGTTAGTGTCTTAATTTCTAAATTTAGAGCTTTTGACATTTATCTGTAGAAATGTATATCAAAGAATGAAATGCCACAACAAAAACATTACTTACACCATTTATTTACAATTAAGTAAAATGTTAACAATGGCTTCTACACCGAGTTACAAACAATTTCTCAAGCTATAACTTAAAATATAGTAAATATCACTTAAATATCAAGATATGTGTACAGGACAAAGTTGTGTACCAGTTTAGTCTAAGCTTGAAGCTGACATTCCTATCATTGGACAAGTAGGTAGTAATATGATGCAGCTAAGTCAAGTAAATATCGTTGCTTCCTATAAATTTAGCTAACGTAACATAGCAGCCAAAAAACATTTCCTGCCTTTCCTGCTTAGCTCCCAGACCATAGTCAGAAACACAGGGGAGATGTTTGCCAGGGCTAACCGCTTTACTTTTCAACCCTCATTAGAACTGAATTTCTGGTTGAGGTTTTACATTGTGTCTGTTCTGTTAATATGCTGGTGTGTGTGAATGGAATACAGAGTATTTCAAAATATTTATTTATTTAGTGATTTCAGATTATGTGGAAAGACTGTGCGGTGTGGAGATCTACAGCAGATGACCATGGCGATCCAAGTGTGGAAAGAGTGGACTGTTTATAATCTGAAATTGCCATAGTCAAAGATGGCTAAATCGTCTGACGCCATATGATCGCTCAAAAATGTAATTTGATCTATACTGTATATCCATTATCAAATAATATCCATTATTATTTAAACATTTGATCCTTGTGGGGCCACTGTGGCTGTGCGAGGTTTGCAACAGTGAGACCTCCATCTTGCAAGGTTTGATTATAAAGAAGTAAATACAATGCAAATAGACTCGATTTTCATAAAGCGATAGCATGGTGTCAGAAGACTTGTATTTTACTACACAAGCCGTATGGAGTCATTTTATGGACATTTGTTGTTCTTTTTGAAGCCGAAGGGCTGGACTCCGTTTACAAATTTTTTTTTAAAGAAAGCTCCCCTGGCAGTAATTTTTGGGTGAACTTTCATAGTTTCCTGTCACTTTCCTGATTGAAAAATTTCTCTTGAGACTGAATGCAAAGATTGCTGAAATTATTACCTTGTCTTCAGGCTTTTTATCTGTGACCTGCACTTATTGCTGGGCACAGCCTCATGCCTTTGATTTATTAACATAAGGACTGGGCAACTTCCCTTGAAGTGATATTGAACTTTGTATAAGTTTGGGTGGTGGAGTTTAGTGGCCATGACATAAGTCCAAATATTGCTCATTGTCTTCTTCAGTGGCTAATGTGCTTCACAAGTGTGGAATAATTTATGGGAAAAATGTCTTATTGCACATAAACGGGAGAAAGGCAGATTCTGCAAGTATATGTTATAAAGACTCCTGTAATCATGTCAAATTAGGCCACCTTTTGAATTGTGACATGCCCCTTTTAGAGCAAAGACACTCAGTACACTGATGGTAAAAAGGAAAAGAATCTGATAATAGAAAAATATAGGTCTGTGACTTGTTTTCACAGGTTTTTTGGAATACAGTGGAGTTCAATTAGTTGCATAGTATAAGGTGTTTCTGATGGTGGTAATCTGGGTCATAGCTGAAATGCAATGTAGGTTTTGCCCTTTTCATAGGCCATGGTGACAATAAGTATAAACTTACAAATACCATTTCTAGAAAAGTTGGGATATTTTGTAAAAATGCAATAAAAACAAAAATCTGTGATTTATAAATTTTTTTGCACATTTATTTACCTGACAAAAGTACAAAGATTTTCAATGTTTTCACTGGCCAACTTAATTCTATTTTGTAAATATAACCACATTTTGAACACTCTCAAAAAAAGTTGTGTTACCACTGTGGTACATCACCTTTCTTTTTAATTACACTGTGTAATTGTTTGGGAACTGAGGATACTAATTGTTGCAGTTTTGCAAGTAGAATTTTTGCCCATTCTTGCTTGATACAAGGCTTCAGCTGCTCAACAGTCCGTGGTCATCATTGTCTGATTCACCTCTGCATGATGTGCCATACATTTTCTATAGGAGACAGATCTGGTCTGTAGTCAGGCCAGTCAAGCACATGCACTCTGTGTCTGCAAAGCCACACTGTAATAGCATGTGCAGAATGAGGCCTGGCATTGCTTGGCCATTTACTTCCAGGGAAAATACGTCATCTTGATAGCAGCATATGTCCCTCTAAAATCCTAATATACGCCTCTGCATCAATGGTACCTTCACACATGTGCAAGTCACATATGCCGTGGGCACTGATGCATCCCCATACCATGACAGATGTTGGATTTTGCATTTTTCGCTGATAAAAGTAAGGATGGACACTTTTGTCTTTGGCAGAGAGATTTCGATGACTGTTTTTCCCAAAAACAAGCTGAAACGTGGACTCATCTGACCACAGCACACATTTCCACGGTCTTTCAGACCATCTGAGATGAGCTCAGGCCCAGAGAACTCGGTGAAATTTCTGCATAGAATTGAAGTACGGCTTTCTCCTTGCGTAATAGAGTTTCAAGTTGCATTTGTTGATGCAGCAGCAGACTTTAATAAGTGACAACCATTTTCTGAAGAACTCCCAAGTCCATGTGGCTATATTTAACACAGTAGCATGACGGTTTCTCATGCAATGCCATCTGATGGCTCAAGGTCATGCATATTCAACCATGGTTCCTGGCCTTGACCTACACGGACTGAGATTTCACCGGATTCCCTGAATTTTTTCAAAATATTATGTAAATGGTGAAAGACCTATATTCTTTGACAATTCTCTCACAAAGTTTGGCACAAAATGGTTAACCATGACCCATCTTTGTTTGCAAAGACTGAGCCTTTGGTCGATGCTCCTTTTATACCAACTCATGATACCCTCACCTGTTACCAATTCACCTGCTTATTGTGGAATGTTTCAAAACGGTGTAACCTTAATATTCTATAAACTTTTCACTCTTATTTTGCCCTTGTACCAACTTTTTTTGTGTGTGTTACAGGCATCAAATTCAAAATGTGTTTATATTTACAAAATAATCAAGTTGGTCATCCAAAACATTAAAAGTAATTTATTTGTACTTTTGTCAGTTAAACAGAGGTTCAAGAGGATTAACAAATCACATTCTTGTTTTTACTGCATTTTACAAAATATCCCAACTTTTCTGGAAATGGTGTTTAATACAAGTGCCTCACCATTACGCCATGAAATAAATTAAAGTAACACCCCCTGAGTTTAAACCCTCTGATATATGTGATGTGTGGTTAATCATGTACTAAAATAATACAGAAAATTATTATTTAAAGTAGTCAAATGTCCTATAATTTTAGTATTTATACACTTGTAAAACTTGTATACTTGCATTTTTATGTGAAAAGACTTTTGACTTTTCAAGGATTGCTGATGTATATCCCTAAATGTTAGCTGAACACTGTAAATGTGAAAAGATTTGCTTTCAAATGCAACTTGTGATGTACTTTGAGTTCTTGAGCATTTTGACATTTCCAAAATGAAAGCTGAATTGTGCAAATAGAGATTTGCAGTCAGTATGTATTAGTTGGGGATGTATTTTGCAATAATTATTGACATTTCTACATTTTCAAACCTATATGTAAACAACAAATGTGTAAAAACTGGTTAAAACCTAAAAATGTCTGATTGTGTAAATATACAGACATTTCTCTTTGAATCTAGCTACTTATTAAAGGAATATTTTGGTATTTTGAACTCTGGGCCCAAATAAAATTTTTTCAGTCATGATCGATATTAGTAGAAACTCGAACTTTGCTTGCTCCCTGCTCCGGCTGTCTGGTAACGCCGGGAAGCCCTCTCCTACTCTACTGCATAGGCATATATGTCTTTGAAAACAATTATATACATTGTTTTGCAAGACATGTTTGCAGCGTAATCATACCGATGTCAGTTATCTTGAAATAATTGTTAAAAAAAGCTTTCTGTCAGCAGTTATTTTTGGATTGTTCTGGCTCTTGTGGAGCTTACACCGGCTGAGAAGGTAGTGCCTCTTTAAGAAAAAATAGTTCCTATCTAAATAGCACAAATAACAAGTAACGTAATGACTCTGGTATGATTATACTGTGAGCATCATGTTTTGAAAAGTGTTTATCACAGTTTTCAAAGACTGTCACATATGCCCAAGCAGTAGAGTTTGAGGGGGCTTCCCGGTGTTACCGGACACGTGGAGCAGGAGAGCTAGCTGGTTTCTGTTGCAGTGTATAATAGGGTGAAGACTTCCTCTCTCTGTCCTTCTGTTCACTTCAATCTATCTGTAACTCACAAAGAAAACAAACTCTCTCTTATTAATTAAGCTGCTTATTGCCAATTTTCTTCATGTAAAGAAATGCACAGTAACATATATTATGATTCAATAAGTCACAAGCCAATACGTCCACGCTCGAGGGATGAGCGTCCCCACGACAGAGTGTGCATCAGCCGGATGCAGTTTCAATCTCTCCCCCTTAGATCGGGACATTCATAGAAGAGGCACTGACCACACAGAGAAATGCCAGTTTCGGAGTTTGTAGTTATTTACATGATATACTACCTTATTATTTGAACTTTTAAAAAGCTATAACGCATTAAAAGATGTAAAGTGAGGGTGTTTCCTTTAAAGATGCTCAACACGCAAGTTTTGCTTCAGCTAAACGGCAGCTCCAGCTCCACTTATTCCACAACGAGAGTGCTTCTGTATTTACTTACTTGTATTTTTGCATTATAATTGTCTTACACTTTGCGAAGTCCATCAGCTAAAACTGTTAGCAGTTTAGAGAATATCTGGACTGTGAGCTGTGTAATTCTTCCTCTCCTAAGTCAGGTGCGAGCTGCAGTGCTGCTCTCATCATTAGAGTTTAAAGTGATCTCATGTTACATTAAATTAGATCAAACGGCTATTCGACAACGGATATTTTTTCCGAATTTTGTTGATAAATGTGCCAATATTGTCTTCAATTCTATGTACTTATTGCATTTCTATTAGGGCGGCACGATTATAGCAAAAATCATAATTGTCGATTATTGCCCTTGATATTGTAAACGTGATTATTAATGTTGATTAAAATAATAAATTACCATGACGTCACAAAGTAAGCAACCATGTGGTTCTTCAGAGTAGCAGATTTCAATGGTGGATATGAGCTGCGCTCCAGTTTCTTTTAAGCATTGTTTAAGTATTATATTGTATTGTGTTTTATATTGTAATAATGTTTGTTAAGGTAAGGCAAATAAAACATATTTTAAATTGATATCTATGATATAGAATAAATTTAATTATTGCTGAATTACTGCTTAAATTATTAGTCCACGTACAGTAAATAATAAGGCATATTCTGTATTCAAACTTATTAACAGCTGATTTAAATTGACCAAGTTACTGCGTTCAGTAAGCCCTTTAGTGGCGGGACAGAGGACCATTAATCCCGTTAGATCTTCAATGGGGATCTGGTTCATGTAAGATCATCGTTAGATCATTTTTGGCCTCGGTGGTTGCAATTTGGAAATTAAAAACAGTAATTTGCCATCGGAGTTTGTGCGATTTGTGAAAATGTTAAATCTACCAATACCAGCTGCGTGGCAAATGGGTCTTTTTAGAGCAGACATGATAACAAAGACGGTGATTCCTGAAATATGCTATTCATGCCATATTATTTATGTTGGCTACACCTCCAAAACACACTTAGAACAGTTAAGCTGAATTACATATTGGCCTACTTATTAACATGACAAAACAAAACTCTTATTACATTTTTAATAAATTGTACAAAGAAATCAAACAACACTACAAACTCCCCCATTACAATGACTGCTGTCACTCACTGCAGGTTTACACTGTTTGTGACCTGCATTTCGAGGCGAGCTCAGTGACACTCCGCACAAAGTTCTGCACTCTCACGAATGCTCTCATTTAAAACAAAGCTGTCTAATCAGCATAATAAATCAATTATTTACACCACGTCTGTGCCTTGATTTGAACAGGATCATTTTAGTTTTGTCATGTTGCTCATTTGCAGTGTATTTTACATCTACGTTCAAAGCGAGCGATATGCAATGAATCCAAAAAAACTACAAAGTGCTTTTCGCTCTTGTTCTACAGCTTCTTTTCAAGTGTCAAGTGATGTCTCTTCAGTATTACTTTTCGTTTGCCACGTGAACAGAGCAAAAAACATTAAGCAAGCATCTGGGAATTCAGATGGTTTAAAACATGCGCATTAGGATCAGTTGTCATTAAAGATAGGACAGAGGACTAATCTAAGAGGCTCTGATTGGCCATTGCCATTTCATTGCTCAACGGACATGTTGGTTATTGGTTAGAATACTCAACCGCTGCAAAAACACATTGTGAATAGAAACCATTGACGCAACAGGAGCAGACTAAAATTGAACGCTGTAATCGTCAGTTTTCGCGATTTCATAATCGTGGCAGCCGGAATCGTAATCGCAATTAGTTTTTCGATTAATTGGACAGCCCTAGTTTCTACACAATATTTCTTAGTTATTTAAAAAAAAAAAAATTATGTATTTTTGATGTACTATGCTGGTTTTTCCACTGTTCAATTAACTTTTTAAAATATAACAGTTCTGTAAAATGACTGAGAATTACTGTAAATTTACAGACATTTGTCTTTGGTTTTATATACTTATTGCATTTTTATACATTATTTCTTAGTTGTTGTACATGAAAAATACTATATTTTAAAAGGAAATTACTGTAGATAGACTGGGTAGTTTCATAAAGTACCTAATAAAAGCCCTACATTTACAGAGATTAACCTGAAAGGTAGTGGTGCTTAATGTATTTTGATCTGTTTTTTCACTGATTAATGAACATTTCTCAACAATAATACACTGTAATTTACTTAATTTTTAGTTTCAAATCTGCTCTGTATTTTTACAGTTTATGGCATGGAATTTTGTGGTACGGTTATTACTTTATTTTAATTTCACGGTATCCATCTGGAAACTTTGCTGCCAGACTTTCACAGCTTTATTTAATTTCTTTTTTTACAATGCACCCTCAAACAAGGCCCAGTTTTTTAATACAGATGGTTTCTAATATTAATGATATCTGCCCTATCTATAGCTCTAAACCAAAATCTAGTGAGATGGCTCACTGTTTACTACCAAGGCAGCTACAAGGCAACATGCTAATTAAATTGATTTGAAATCTCATACGTGACTGATTTAGGCCACATCCACACTAATACGTTTTCATTTGAAAACATATATTTTGCAAAGTGTATGCCTCCAGTTTACACTTCAACTGAGCTATTCTCTAAAAACAAAGCATTTCTGTTTTTTTTTTATGGAATACCAATACCAGGAGTACTAGGAGTGGTGGTGGCATAGTGGGCTATATCACATAACTGTTAATCAGAAGGTTGCTGGTTCGAGCCCCACAACCACCACCATTGTGTCCTTGAGCAAGGCACTTAACTCCAGGTTGCTCCGGGGGGATTGTCCCTGTAATAAGAGCACTGTAAGTCACTTTGGATAAAAGTGTCTGCCAAATGCATAAATGTAAATGTAAATACCACATACCACTTTGGCAACTGGGGACAGTGTTTCGAATTTCGATAACCAAACCCCGTTTGGTAGAAAATCAGCTACTGTTACCGATTTCACTGTGAAATCTGGCTATACCGTTTATTCTGGTGCACCACCTTGCCACAAATTCCCCTGACTGAAAATTTTTCTAAAGAGTAAAGTGATTACCCAAAAGAAAAAGAAAAACTACAGCAATTACAATCTAAAGCTAAAGTTGCATGATGTATACAAATTCATCCAAACACCAATCTCAGCCAGTTAAAGATGTACAGTAAAGTCTTTATAATAAACAATGACCCCACTTTTCCATGGAAAGGAATGTAAATCTTTCACTGGAAAACACAAGAGATAAAGAAGTATGTTTTTAAGAGGCCTCCCATTTGCACAGATCCCATCTCCCTCCTGCTGCTCCTAGAGAGAGAGAGCTTTTGTGGGTTTCCTCCTAGCGCAACTGACACCAGATGACTGACGGTCGGACTGGACACAGCTGAGCACAGAAAAAGATTTATGTACTTCAAATGAATGCTTCATTAAATAAACATCCCTAAACATAAAGGCCCTTTGTGCCAATACAAATCTGTGAAGTCAAGTGGGAGTATAGTATTTCTAATGTTCAGGAAACAGACACTTTCTGTGAACAAACATGACTTAAATTCAAATAAGCAATGGAATCGGAGTCAATGCCCTTGCAAAAAAGCACTGTGGCATTTATATAATTTATTGATGGCTTAAAATGGTAATACCATAATGGAACGTTGATAAATAGCAATGTACTGTAGGATTCCTATATTCATATACCATGGCACATGGTACTCCAGGTTAAGCACTTTCGACATCATCTGTGAAATGTTGTTGATTATCATAAAAAACTATTTTAAACCAGGTTGTAAAATCAAACAAAAATAAGATTTACATGAATGCACCTACAATGTAAGTATATGGGGCAAGACATTGCATAAGAAAAAATCTTACATTGATTATGCTTAAAAAGCCAACAATGTGTATGGTAATACTGAGCACTTTATTAGGAACACATGTACATCTACTTGTTCAATAGATTATCTAATTAGCCAATCATGTGGCAGCAGTGCAATACATAAAATCATGCAATATGGGTCAGGAGCTTCAACCTGATGTTAACCTCAACCATCAGATGAGGAAAAATATGATTTCAGTGATTTTGACCATGGCATGATTGTTGGTGCCAGACAGGCTGGTTTGAGGATTTCTGTAACCGCTGATCTCCTGGGATTTTCATGCACAACAGTCTCTAGAGTTAACTCAGAATGGTGCCAAAAACAAAAAACATCCAGTGAGCAGCAGTTCTGTGTATGAAAATGCCTTGTTTATGAGTGAGGTCAATGGAGAATGGCCAGAATGGTTCGAACTTACAGAAAGGCTGTGGTAACTCAAATAACCACTCTGTACTATTGTAGTGGGCAGAAGAGCATCTCAGAATGCAAAACAAATAGCATCTCAGAATGCACAACATGTCGAACGTTGAGGCAGATGGGCTACAACAGCAGATGAACATGTCAGGCACTTTTTTAGGACCTTGTTCTTAATAAAGTGCTCAGTGTGTATAAATGCCTTAAACAACATTATTTTATCGGGCTATGGTTATAAACTGTTTAAGCACAAAACAATTGGCACATGATTTTCGCCCATTACCCCTATTTCGTGTTGCAAGCAAACACCTTTACAAATGTTATTACTTGCATATCCAATGTGTGCAAATGTTGTGCATATGCCTGTGTACGTTTTGGTGTCATAAGTACTCCAATGATTTCAAGTCTCATGTAAACCTTTGTGATGTTGGATTTTTGGAATAAGCTGATTTTGGTAGTGAACAATGTATTGGTGTTCAAATAAACACACTCACTAATACATAAAAAGAAGATATACTGCCTAGAACAATAGTCCCAAAACAAAAGGATGACTTAAAAACTCATAAGCTCAAATATAAAAAAAAAAATTGTAATGCTTTAAAAAAAAGTAAGAGTAGCACATTTCTGCTTTTAAACCCCTTTACCTATCCCAATAGACTTCCATTCCATTTGCTTGTTTGTTCAAATTAAATTGGAATTATTTTCTGTTTTAATCAACAGTATCATTGATATGCTGTCAATTACTATAGAAAATAATTTCAAATGTTCCTTTAGTTAGTTTGTACCAACAAACAAAATACCATGGGAATACCTTGGTGTATTTTAATCGTGATCAGTGCTAAGGTTTACCCATTTAGTTTAGTAGGCCTAAATGATTGACTAAGGTTTATTTGCTTAGAGTATTCTGGTCAGGCATTACTAATGTGTAACTTATTCTAAGAATTGTAATTCAGACATTTTGCAATTACTCTGTGTACTCAAGCACAGATAAACTGCAATAAACTGGGAAAAGTTACACACAAGCTGTCATGGAATTCTCATGGCTGAGTCCAGACTCCAACAGAGCTTAACAACACAGCAGGAGGTTCAGTAGAGTGAAAATCTCTCTCACTCTCACTCTCTCTCTCTCTCTCACACACACACACACACACACACACACACACACACACACACACACACACACACACACACACACTCCAACACCATAAAAGCATCAAGGCACAACTCTTTGTCCACCTAGAGGCATGCTGGATAATTCCCGAGAGGCTTTTGTTAAGCATTGGTCAGATGAGGTCTATAACAGGTTCCCAAGAGAGGGACAGAAGAGCAACAGAGGATGTGTAGAGGAAATAATTGAAGGAAAGTCTCCTGCAGATGATGGGAGAAACAAAATCATCACCTCTTCATTTCTTTGGATTCATCTTTCAGTAGGTCTCCAACTCAACTCAGAAGAGTCAAAAGAAGAATTCTGTTTCGTACACTTCACCCGTCCTCTCTTGCGCTCTCCTCTGCAGAGGCAATAAATCAAGCCTGAACTTTCTCTCTCTCGCCCTCCTTCACTTTAGTAGACAACAGCGCAGAGAGCTGCCAGCTCAGTGTAATTGTCGACAGCATGGCCATATCAGCAGAAAAGCGTATAATACAGGAACATTATGTGCCATCATACGGCCCCCACAAATAAACTTTCCTCCCGATATCAGTGCTCTCTGGAGTAGGGTGGCACAAGACATAGGCAAGGGGAGGCTGGGAGTCTAAAGGCTAGGGTATACTTTGGTTTGTGTGGCGTTCTGGCTCAAGCATGGTCAAGCACTCAGCCTTTCAAAGTATACTCTTTTGACTGCGATCCCATATGGATGCGTTCAACTTATGCACACTACGAATGCTTTGCGATAATCTTTTAACAGTCAATGGCAGGCACATGCACAGATGACGTTTCTACTAAGCTGCACATGGACAGTCTGTACATACTGTGCTGAAGACCAAATCTGTGTCACATACAGTGTAGACGAGATGTAATGGCATGAGGAAATCCGAAGTATACTTTGGCATTAAGGGACTATTCACAATTAATACAGTCTGCGTTGTTTTTTAATTGTTCTTCGACATGCCATTTGGTTGAACACTACACTTAGTTTGATTGTTTGGTCTGAGCCAGAGTTCGACTCCACCCTGCTCCCCCTACTCTCGCAGATCTTGTATCACATCCCCAGTTTTTGAATATGCATCACTCCCTGCTGCATAATATACAGTAGGTGAATAATACCTGGATGCAAACTGCATCTGTTGAAATTCTCAAGTGTGCAATGGGTCAGGTTCTAAAATGAAAAAAACTATAATCACCATGTAAATAATTTGAGCCTTTTTATGTTTTCGTGGCTGTTGGCACTACATCACAAAATAAAAAAAAAGAGAAATGTCAAATAATATTGATTATTGATCGGCACGTTAATTTATCGTGACATTATTTTTAAGGAATATATTAAAATTAGACAACATTTAAATTAGAAGCCTCATTTTTGTGCTTTCCAATTTATTAATTTGGGCTTCTGTTTAATGTGTGGCGTAATAGCGTTAGGAGACCACAAGAGGGTGATATAACATTTACTGAGGCCAGGTCGCAGGTAGGAAAAGCACCAGTATCACTCACAGAGGAAAAGCTGATGCGGTGAATCAGAACGCAGTCTTACAGTGCACTTATTACAGGGACAATCCCTCCGGAACAACCTGGGGTTAAGTGCCAAGCTCAAGGACACAATGGTGGTGGCTGTGGGGATTGAACAAGCAAGCAACCTTCTGCTTACCAGTTCTGCGTTCTGAGTTTTTTCCAGACGAAAAAGATACTATTTAAATATAGAAAATTACACAAGAAACTATACCCAACTTTTATCATTTTAGATTTTTCAACATCCATTTATATTTGATTGCAAGTTTTTCAAAGAAGTCATAAGCAAAAATCAACTGTGTATGTATTTTTAAAAATCTATTTAGTAAAAAAAATTGTCTTTTAAGGCATTTGTTTATGAGCCAATTTTGAGCTTGTAATGCAAATTCAGAGTACAAATTATGTCTGTTAAGAATGCAAATTATTGTGAAATGGGAGCTTAAGCAAGAAGCATCTGCACTGAAAATCCAACCAACTTGTGCTCTTATACAACAGAATACCCCAGCCACAAGGCAAACTTGTGAATATAAACTCATTATTTAGAAACTTCTGTTCATTTGTTTTTATTTTTTATCAAAACTTTTTATAATGGGATAGATAATTATCTTGCATCATTATTGTAAAGGTATGTAACTGTGCAATATAGTAGGTAAAATAAATGGTTTTGCTTTAGGCAAGAGGAATTCCCTTCATTAAATTAATTTCCCTGGCCTTTGAACTTTATCTGTGCTCAAAAGGTTTTTTTCCATTCACAGTGTTTTTCCATTTGCTCCCCTTCAGTCCAGTCAAAGGTTTTCTTTACCTGCACTTTCATCTGTAGAACTTTCGCCTGTTACAGTTTAACAGATGGTTTCTCAGACTTCTTGCCCTTTTGACATAGTGCAGACAGATTTCATAGACAGCTTAAGATTTCTAAGGTTTTTTTCACAGAGGTGAACACTACAGCAGCCTCCTAAAATCAGTAAGACAGTCTGACGAAGGAAGACAGGAATAGGTATTTCATTGAAAGATGAAAATTCAGCCATTATTCACACCCTGATGTCACTCCAAACCATTATGATTTTCTTTTATCCAAAAGCACATCTTTTCCATGAGCACTTAACCAGTCACTCATAAAAAATATATATTTTTTTTAAATTATATATATATATATATATATATATATATATATATATATATATATATATTCTTGTTGCACTTTAATCTGTCTTGAATACTACTATTCTGATGCTAGTGAAACTTTGCAATGCAGTACTTTTCGTACCACTGTTTCCTTAAGATGATTCACTTATGATGTATTCCTCTTTTGTAAGTCACTTTGGATAAAAGCATCTGCTTATTCGAAACACAAAAGGGGACATTTGAAGAATCTTCATAAGGCTTTTTGCCATTTCAATGAAAGTGAATGGTGACTCGGCTGTAAAACTCCATAAAGTTCAGAAAAAAATACCATAAAACCAATGTAAAAGTAGTCAATGTGAATTGTGCACTATATTTCAAGACTTCTGAAACCATACAATTAATTTTTGTGATGAACAGACTGAACTTTAAGTTATTCGCTCTCAAATAAAATCATTGATCAACTCATGTGCAGTATCCAAAAAAAAAAAATCCCTAATCAAATACTTTTGAGTTCCATAGAAAGTCATACAGGGGGGTAAACAATGGCATAATGTTTGTTTCAGTTCAAATATTCTTTAAGGTAAGAGCACAGACACCTGCCTCAGTTATACATTGGGGAAGTGTGTAAGGTTTTACAATTCCAAAGCCGAATTTGTAGCTTTACAAATTAAAGCTTGGCTGCAAGCCAGCACACACAGAGAGTGAGGAAGCCCTAATTATGAATTCTAAAAATGGTTGCTAATTAGTCATAGTATGACAATTTGTCTACAGCATGATGAAATCAATGCGGTGTCATCGTCAAGGGCTTTACCTGGCAGAGTGGTGCACATCAAGACTTCAAAAGAAAACGTCCGTTATAAGAACAATGCCAGGAATGTTTCGGTATTGGCCAAAATATCCAACACTGGAAAATGAAGAAAATTAAACAAGATTCCAAATCACAAGGGGAAAAAAGAAAATGAGAGGGAGGCAGTGAGAGTATTTTAGTTTGAGAGCATTTTTTATAAACAAGACTAAGATAAAGAAAACTGCACGCATAAAAAGAGATAGCGGGAGAGAGAGAGATAAAAGACCAGAGCAAGCACATGTTCGCTCTAGCCTTAGCGGTAGAGTTGCGTTCATGTATTCATTTATGCAAAACACAAAGGACCGGCTGAAGGGTGGTCAAGTCTTTGTTTATTAAAAAGCCATTAGAGATAGAGGAGGCACTGAAGTGCTCATTCAGACATCGAGTCCAGCTCAAGGGCACACTTCTCTTCATGAGCCACGAGATCCATACTATCGTGCGGCTGCATTCGTCAGACTGACCCTTCCTTCATCTCATTCATATTCATATAGAAGTCAGCTGAGAGGCTAACCTGGCCGTGTGGTATGACAACAGAAACAAAGAAAAACATCTGACCTGACGATTTAGAGGATGAGCTTGGATCATTTTTTAATTTTACAGTTTAAACAATTTCAAATGTAATTTTTATTAACAATAATACAAATTAATGTGATCAATTGTGCCATTTGCGACTCATATATATATACTACGAAGGCTAAAACTGATTGACTTCTTGGAGCTGTGGCCTGGTGGTTGACATTGAGCCCTGGTGCTCATGCGGATGATGCGGTTTGAGCCCTGATCTATATATAGATATATTACCCTATAAATATCAATGCTTTAATATTTTAGCATGGGTGGAATTGCCACACTCCTAATCAGCAATTGCCATTTAGGCTGATATATTTAAATTAACATATGTAGCTTTAAAACATACACACAAAGCATTTTGAAGTTCTCAAGATAAGCAGAGTAAACACAATTGTTTGCTAGAGCTCAGCGTCCTCAGCTAAACATGCTGATTCTAAAACACAGGCAGCCAGTGTCACGACCTTCCCTTGAACTGCCCTAAGTCAATTTACACATACAGTAGAGATGTGAATAAGATAAGCACTGTGTCTGAAATGTGAATGATAGCACATCTTAGCATGAGGCATTCTTTGGAGAAAAAAATTAATTATCTAACAGAAACACTATTGAACACATTCGAGCAATTACCAAACCTCCACACACAACGAGTAGAAATGGGCCAAGATAATCAGCAAAGACTTAGGTAAACAAGAAGCTTTTCAGCAGTCAAAGCCAGTGAGATTAAAAAAAAAACGTCTTTCATCCTATTACAGAAACTGAGGGAAGAGACATAGTTCTGGCAATGTTTTCATTGCTCCAAATAGCTAGGCCAATTATGAACATATATATAAAAGGCTGAAACAACTAATCAATAAGAATGCTAATAATTGCTAATGAAAATAGTTGACAACAAATTACATTATCAATTAGTTTAGAATACTTCCTACGAAATACCATGTGCTTGCACATGCAATTAAATGGAGCTCAACAGAGAAAGGTAGTGCCATGAAATATTTAATATTAAGCATTTAAAAAGAAAAGGTTTAGGCTAGGTATGTGACGGTATTCAGTAATACGGTATATCACGGTAATTAACATTATTACTGTGATATTGTTATCACACAGGCACTTCAAAATACTGTAAATAATTATAGATAAACTTTTAGCCAAATTGTTTAGATTGTTCTATTCGCACAGTAGTTTATTTCAATCAGCAAATCAAGATTCACAACATTGCATGTATGTGGCATAAAAGAAACATGCACACTCTGATGTAAACAAAACCATCATGGATGGGAAGCATGGCTGAAGAAGGAACGCAGCCGACCCTTTGTCCACCATATAAAAGGGTTAAGTGAGAAGTGTGGAAGTATTCTGGGTTTAATAAAAATGCGGAGGGATGGTTGGTCAAAGATTGTTGGTTTTCCTTTGTGTAAAACATGTGGCAGAAAAGTGACAGCGAAACCCGGAAATATGTCCAACATGTTGTCTTCCTCATCTGCGGGATAATCATCCCATGCAATTCAGCAATATAAAGGTAGCTTATGACAGTTCTCCTAGTTTTTTCAAACTGTTTTTGAAAACTGAGAGTCAACACTCAAACATTTGCTGAAATGTGTAGCTTTCTTTCAAGTGGTTCGCTAAAACTCTAGCTAGCTACACAGTTAAGTTTGCGTCTTGCAGTAACAACTAAAATGCAGTTTGTGGCAGGTCAGAGAGCTATCGGGCTAATTAAGCCATTGAGAAGGATAAGAGCGACCGGAGACGGCAGTGCGACAGAGAGAAAGATTTACGGGCAGCTGCCGACACCTGTGTGTGTGTTTGTCTTTTTGGTTCAGTTTATTAATAAACTATTATTTATATTGTCAAGCCGGTTCTCACCTCCTCCTTTCCCTTTTATCCCTTTACATAGTTGAAATCAGCTAATACTAAGTCCTGTAATTAATAATGGCAATGTGGCACAATGATGATTTCAATATTAAGTTCAAACTGGAAAGCAATGCAATCGTTTGTTGCCATACAGTGTGAGTGAACTTGCATTTATCAAATTTGTACCTAGCTTCTAACTATATATTTTCTGGCTTGCTATCCAGAAAAAACATGCATTAATTTTTTTAATGTTCAGGGTTATTTTCAAAGTTCTTCATTATCTGTTCATTTAACATGCCAGTTTTGTGTTGAAAAAAGTAATTAAACTTGTTATTAAGAGAACAACAATAAAGATTTTTTATATTTCAGCCTGTTTTTGTGATGTAATTAAATACCATGATAATACCGTATACCGTGAACATTTTCAGCAATTATCGTGATATGAAAATGTTATATCGTCCCATGCCAAGTCTAGGCTATATTGTAATCTCTATTCGAACCCATTTTTGCACACAATATCTTGGTCAAGATGTGCAATATACATTACAATTAAACAATAAGTCAAAGAAGTAATTAACACACTAGCCTTATCATTTATCAAAATGGAGAAAGAACGCAAACAAACTTAAAATTAAAAGTTCTTCAGATAATTTGTATTAGAGCATGGATCTCTTCATTTCGAGGTGGGTGAGCACCCATTCTGCATTACCACATAACGGGCTTTGAGCAGCATGTATTTAATCCACACTGATCTGATGGGATTAACACATCGAGGTCAGACTGCTGCTACCAGGCCTGGCTCCAAACTCTTTTCTTGCCGGCCAGGGAAAACTGGTCCATCAGAACCTACATACTTTGCTCCAAGCAGATCTGGAGACCGCAATGTCATCTGGCTCACACTTCCAGAGCTAGAATTCGGATTCACGCGGAGAGCTGGAGTATTTTATAAGCGTCGAGCTACTGACCTCCAGACCACAAAGATCACACAACCACTAACCACATGATACTATAATTTGTGAAGCATACAAACCCACACACACACACACTGACACTCTTCAGCAGTGAGCTAGACCTACAAGAGTCAGAGTGTGGCCCCTTAGTACTAGACATGGAGGACACGTCTTCAACAATTGACCACAGTGGAGAACATCTCACTCTAATATAAAGCATTACTTGAGAGCTCTTGTTAAATTGTTCAGGCCAGTGGTGTTTTGTGCTTCACATATTTGCTCTATTTGATCATCTACTCCTACATGTCACACACAATGATCTCCAAACTCCATGGATCTCCAAGCACACATTTATAAACTACATCCAGGAGTCTGACAATCATGTTGGTTGAAACTTCAAAGATGTTCTTCTCCAATAGCATTATCACTTGTCTGCTTGCACTACCAGTCAAGAGGTGTTCAACAAATCAAAACTATCTTCTATTTTATATTCTTCACAATAGCCATCCTTTATCTTCATGAAGTATCTATCCTGGTATGCCTTTCAAACTTGAAGGAACCATTATTGCTGGACACATGTTGGCTGCTTTTCCTTCAATCTCAGGTCCAACTCATTTAAAACAAAATGTCTGTTTAATTAATGTTAGCTTTGTAATTTATTTCATCCATAGGCACAATTTATATTTGTCTGAAAAATCTGTTTTAATCAATCAATTAATTTAAGCCTTTAGATCCAACGATATTTAAGATCATGAGAAACATACATTCAGTCAGGTGTTTCCAAATATTTGAGGTACCCCTATGTACAGTGATAGTGTGCTGTTGGAAAAATGCCAAATCTGGGGACAATGTCCTGCCCCCAAGTAGTGACAGCATGCATGAAGGTTTGTAGGAGGAGCAATCCAGCTTCACTGATGGAAACAGAGATGCTGTTCTGGGCAAAATAGCTCTCTCTTCTATAGCCTTCTCTTCATTTTGCCTTTCCTGTGCTCTGATGAGATATTTTCTTTTCATCTTTGCAGATTTAATGTATGACCTTTTAGAAGGTTTCAATGTGTCGGGTCTCCAGTGGGCTTGCCTAAAGTCCGGAGATTTCAATTTTGGACCAATGAGGACCAACCAGATACGGTTGAAAATTTGCAGTTAAGACTTAAGAATGGAGCTACTGGGGGCCTGGGTAGCTCAGGGAGTAAAGACACTGACTACCACCCCTGGAGTCACGAGTTCGAATCCAGGGCATGCTCAGTGACTCCAGCCAGGTTTCCTAAGCAACCAAATAGGCCAGGTTGCTAGGGAAGGTAGAGTCGCATGGGGTAACCTCCTCGTGGTCGCTATAATGTGGTTCGCTCTCGGTGAGGCGCGTGGTGAGTTGTGCATGGGTGCCGCAGAAAATAGTGTGAAGCCTCCACACACGCTATGTTTCTGCGGTAACGCACTCAACAAGCCATGTGATATGATGTGCAGATTGACGTTCTCAGATGCAGAGGCAACTGAGATTCATCCTTCGCCTCCCGGATTGAGTCAAGTCGCTACGCCACCACGAGGACTTACAACGCATTGGGTTTTGTGCATTCCAAATTGGGGAGAAAAAGGAAAAAAAAAATACCAATCAAAAAGATTGACGCTACTTCCAAAAACATTTCTTCTTACATAAAAGTAATGTCTAATACTCCTGCATAGGCAATCTAACTAGAATTCATTAGTTCATAATCCCATGAGAGAGGCCCCCGCACTAGGCTGTGGGGGTCTCCCATATGCCAATGTACACCATGTATTGTTATTCATAATATAGAAGGCTGTTTTCCATTAGTAAGGCCTTCCATTTTTATATACAGTAAATCTTCCATGAAAATACATTCCCTCTAATGTTCTAGTCACACTTGGGGTATACTGTGTGGCCCATATCCATAAAGTCACAGTGTGGAAAATTATCTTGCCTGTTTGATTAGAGACTGACACCGCTAAAGGAACAGGAGAGCGTGAGAGAGAGAGAGAATGGGGGGGGGTATATACAAAATTAAAAGAAAAGAGTGACAGCACTACTGCAGGATTTTTTTCTGTGCCAGTTTATTGGACTGGGACTCGAAATCTGCCGCAATATCTTTAAATA
Organism: Xyrauchen texanus; assembly: GCF_025860055.1. Taxonomy (NCBI): domain Eukaryota; kingdom Metazoa; phylum Chordata; class Actinopteri; order Cypriniformes; family Catostomidae; genus Xyrauchen; species Xyrauchen texanus. The sequence continues at coordinate 37,289,279 of NC_068284.1, forward strand.
GACAGGGCAGGGTAAAAAAGTGACAGTATGTGCACATAGCCCAGAATTCTCTCTTATCCTGTAAACACGTACACAAGCATATGCGAGAACTATAATTCATATAAGTTTGTTTCTTTCTATTTTATGAGCTTTCATTTTTTTAGGTGATAGATCTGCTCTCAACTCATATAGGCCTAATATGACGGGTTTATTTTCAAATTACTCTTTGGGGCTCACAACTGACTGGCAATAAAATGTTCCATTTCATTTTCTTCTAAAATAATCACAATAAATATCTAGTATAACAGCAAGCAACATGAAAATGTGTTCTGGTACCCCATCAGCACCTTGTCATTTCAAGTTAATCATGTATGCTTGATCACTGCGCCAGCCTTCCTAACAAGGCTGCCCCCAACCGCAATTCTATCCTTGTCCATGATGGCTAGAAATGAAAAATCACATCAAACAGATTGTGTACACTTAAAGGGACAGTTTTTTCCAAAAATACAATTTCTATCACAAAAGCGACCTAGGCTACATTTTAGTTGTTCCTCAAACAAAACTATAATTTGGCTTAAAAGAAGTGCAAGCTGGTACTTGTTTGTCCTTTTTATAGGAGAGTGAGTATTTTTGTGAACTAGCCCTTTAAAGTCAACATGAAATAAAAAATGATCCTATAAACATTCGTAATACATGACCCTGGTCTTATTGTGAATGATTCATCTGTGCACATTAGGGCAAAACATAATGTATGTTTGTATGTCATTTTTCATCAAAATGTAATAACTCTTTGAAATGATTTATTGAAATGATTTACTCCCTCTTCTCCTTCAACACCTCCCCTCTAACCACCAGTCACATAGAGACCCCTTTTCACAATACGATTAACTACGGATAAGGGCTGCACGATTAGGACAAAAATCATGAAAGTTGATTATTTCCCTTGGCATTATAATTGCATTTGATTAATAGAAAGTGCATTTGATTAACAGAAAGTGTGAAACAGGCTGTATATGATTGAAAAAAAAATGCTCAAACATGTTTTGATGCAACAGGAGTAGACCTAATGAAATGTTTTAATTGACATTTTTACGATTAGTTAGGCTACTTGTGGCAGCTGTAATTGTAATCTTGATTATTTTTTCAATTCATTAACAGCCTTATTCCCAATGGATATTATTTTACATTGAGTATTCAGTTTCACTCGGAAATACATCACATTCCAGAAGTAAAACATGTTGCAAAAACGGTTTCATGTTGACTTTAAAATCAAACATTTGTCATCCATTCTGACATGCAGCTCTAACATGTGTCATTAAATATATTTAAGGGTGCCTGAAAGACAGAGGCCCCCTTTCTACTGTTCCACTGAGTGTGTCACCCGAAGAGCAGATGCCGACCCTTCATTAAACCGATTATACACAGCCTAAAGCAGCAGGGGCAGTGCTTGGTACTCCAATGGGGGTAAAAAACACAACCGCTGGTGGCTGATTCCACACGCCTATCGCTGTGGTAAACATATTCTCACACCTCACACCCACACGTACAGGCACTGTCCTCTGGTCTCCATTCACCGGTCTATCTGCTAGCCTTGTGCTTCATGCTTGACAGCAACAAACACCACAAGCCAGATGGCTTGCAGATAAAATCGGTGCATCAATGAGAATGCGGTGATACACATCTCATTAGGCAATTAAAATACCCCCATCACTCCCATGTATCTCAGCTCCCCATAGAGCCGCATATAGTAAATGTGATTAGGAAAATGTGACTCTGGAAATCCCGTCAATCTGAATACAACCTATTTGTAATTTAAAACTTGTCCTTCGCTATTCTAATGGCCGTTGATGACATGAGGAGACATGAAGAACGGTTCTGTCGACTGGGAGACGAGAGAGAGAGATTTAAATGTAAACAACCACGTTAAACATGCCTAACAAGCATGCAGATTGACACAGCTGTCAGTTGGCTTCCTGCCTGATGTGGGGAATTGTGTTGGCTTCCTTGAACTGTAACACACTAGACTGACAACAGGTGTTAAACCCTGCGCTCTGGCCGCCCAACATGCTTCTAATCTCAAGGAGCGCATTCAAGGTTTAGGAAGGTAAAGCTCAAGCAAGCAGGACCCTAAACCATTTCAAAATATTTCATAATACAAAGCATTTTGCTGTCATCCCTATTAAAATTTGGCAAATAAAAATTAGAATTAATTATTCATAATTTATTGCAACTTCTCATGACTGGGCTGATGTTCTTATGCAGATCCAGGTGTGTAAACATTACTTATAATTCACAGCTCATTGTGGCTGATACCAATATTTTGAATATTTTATACTGATTTTAACTGATATTTTTAAGTATTAATTTGTAATCCTTTAACCTGGAACTGCAAATTAATTACATTTATGTATTTGGCAGATGCTTTTATCCAAAGCGACTTACAGTGCACTTATTACAGGGACAATCCCCCCGGAGCAACCTGGAGTTAAGTGCCTTGCTCAATGACACAATGGTGGTGGCCATGGGGGTCGAACCAGTGACCTTCTGATTACCAGTTATGTGCTTTAGCCCACTACGCCACCACCACACCACTAATTTATTTAAAGCTTCTTATTTGAAATATATGTCATTTAAAAGCTTCATGTTTGGACTTGCTCCATTTTAAGGTTTGGCTGATATAACATGAACCAGAAATGTGCCTATAAAACAAATGTTTGCTGATTTGAATGAGAAATACATGACAATACACTAGCATAAATTGTATGGTACCCATTTATATGAGTGTTTACGGTAATTCCGATGACACGCAAACAGAGAGAATAATGAACTTCAAACTGTAATAATGCATTAAACCAAAATGATGGTGATACATGGTGTAATATTTATGATAGCAGCCATACTATGTGTGCAGTGGTGAGCGTGGGCAGATGGACATGTGCAAGCAGCAAAAAACTAATTGCCAAGCAGCCTATTTTTAATGCTGCATTTTATAGTCTATGAGAGTGATGTTAAAAAGAAACTCGCTACTAAAATGATATACTTGTCCATTGTGAATATTCAGTGTAGCTGAGTACGAAGCACAGCCCACAAAGAGGTCATTGCCAAACTAAGCAATTTCCAATTGGTCAATGTGGTGAATTCACCTCTCAAAGTTGAATATATTTCGCCATGCGACATCTATTTTGTGTTCCTTTTTTATATCAAGTCAAGCTCTTTATTGTCATCATACAAGTACAACTAAATTATTGTGTTCCACTGGCTGTTGCATAAGCTTAGAAAAGAGAGTTGGAATAAGACATAAATGTAAAAAGGTAATTCCAGTAAGTTAATCGCATTTCTACACCAATTTAAACTGTTTAATTCAAACTTCAAATTGTACATCTTGAAACCAGCTAACATTTTCTGAGTGTTGGTTTATATTCAGCTTCATCAATTGCATCTACAGTTTTAATGTTAAATGTAATTTTTCCACCTCCTGTTAAAGCTGCTTTATGAACCGTCTGAGCATGTTTGAGACGACATAAATAAATACATACATCAACATCATGTGAAGCATAAATTTCGGTCTCTGTAATGAGTTCCACCGTTGTGGTTGCCACTTGCCTTAAACAACATTGAGGTTGTCAATGACAAAAATTAATCTCTTTGTCAGGCTGTGGCGAAGAATTCCCACAGATTTTTCATCGGAGAGACTTAATCTTCAACTGCTGCTGAGGCATCACTCACACAAAGTCATTTTTACTATGAATTTTCCTCCCTGCCCATTAGGTGGTGAAATGCACAAAGAATATGAATCCCCAAAAACAAGAGAAGACAAATATGAAAGTGAAATTGGAGATTGATAGTAAAAAAGTACTTAAATATTGATCTGTTTCTCAACCACACTTATCATATCAATTCAGAAGACATGGAATTAACCACTGGCATCATATGGATTACTTTTATGCCACCTTAATGTGCTTTTTGACCACCGTTCACTTGCATTGAATGTACCAACAGAGCTGAGATATTCTTCTAAATATCTTTGTTTGTGAACTACAGAAGAAAGTCCTACACATCTGGAATGGAATGGTGGTGAGTAAATGAGAGATTTTTTATATTTGGGAGAACTGTCCCTTTAAGCATTTACTCTGTAATTATTGATTTTGTGGATATTTAATTGTGCAAATAAATACAATGGAAACTGTTAATATACATTTTGACAAAGATTATTTCTATGTATTTAGGAAGAGGAGTTTGACCAAGCACAATAAGGAGCAGATGTCATCATAGCTTTGGGGTAGGAAGAGTGAAATGCCTTTCAACCCACTGGACGTAATAATTGTCCTCGAAAATGAGTTGCGGACATTTGTCAGAACTTGGGTCAGTGAACTGACATTTTGAGCTACTTTATGCCCTTCACATTCGCTACCAAAAGAAGCTGACACTTTTTCTTTCTTTTTTAAGGTTATTCAGTAAATGGTGTTGCAGCTTGATGGTGGCAAGGTCTGGCCACATTGAAAAGATCTTTTGAAAGAATAGTTTAATTTATAAATGCAAACTGTTTCTGGTGTTTTTGATAGAGTATTAGTTCAGAGAGTTTTCTCCTACCTGCGTATATTTCTGCAGTGCACAGTCTGTTAAAAAGCATTCTGAATTATGTTTATTTAGATTTACTGAAAGTATTTAAGTCATTGCATAGCCAACTTGTTTTTATGTTTATTGTCTTGATTGTGTTGCTAATTATGTATTTGAGAACACATTTTGGTTCTAGAAGAGCATGAACATCTATGTTAGATTGTAAATTTGTAAACAACAATAAAACCTTTGACATTCACCAGTTGTCTTATTTCTTCAGGTCATTTTATTTTAAAGTTAAATGAAAGTAAATGAACAGAACCTAGAATTTGAAGCTGCTAATAGCACTTATAATTGCGCTAAATGGGCTTATAATGCATAGCTGGTTAAACATAGACTCTAAGGGTAAAAAACCTTAAATGTAGTAGCTGGCATGGCACAGTATTTCAAGTAAAAGTATTTTTTGTAATGAAAGCTAATTAATTTGGGCATAGCCTATAGTTTTTTTAGATAACGTTGCTTAAAATTCCTAGTGGAATTTGCTTAAAAAGTGGGTTGCAAAAATGATGCACAATATTTTTAAGCAAATCCAGCAAATTATTTTTCAGAGTATGAGGCAGTGTAGATTAATGTCATGCAAACACTAGGGGGTTTGGAAGGCATGAGGCTGAGTAAATAATGACTATTTTCATTTTGTGGTAAACTATCCTCTTTATATACCATGTCTGAAAATGCATCAAAAAGTTTGCTACAACCACAAGACAAAAACACGGCGATGCTCTGCGGCTCAAAACCTCTACAAGAGATTTCATGGGTCGTAAACACAGTTCCCCTTTTCACAGCCTCCTTTGTGACCATCATCATGGGTCAACAATCTTGTTTTAATTAGGCTAGTAGTCTTTTAATTTTTTCAAGAGTGCTCAAAATCAACAACAAAGAATGACTAAGTTCTCTAGCAGTTTTCATTTACCCTTATAACTTACTTTTAAGATTTTGAGAAATGATGATGGGCAAGGTTACCTTCCTTCAATGAGACTTTGAAATCAGTTTAACTAACGTAGGTATGTCAAATGCAAATCATCGACACGCATAATTTCTCATCTAATTATCAAAATAATGCAGATTTTAAAAAATGAGAAATGATCAAACTGCTATCACTGACGACCTGAGCAAAAGACTGTGTGAGAATGTGCCAATGTGTGATGAATTTGAGGAGAATAACACTGGTGTGGTCTGTGTGCCTTTATTATAGGGGAGATTACTCATAGAGAGGAATGTGCATCCATATCTGCAATAGCATCGCATTTCTTAGTTTGCCAAAAGCAACAAGAGTGATGACATCTCTGTGATATCAGGAGATTCTAACCAGGGATGCTTTTATATTACTATTATTCAATGGTATGACCGATGTAGAATGTGTTTTTAGTTTAGTTTTTTCAGGTAGATGAGTTGAACTGGTGAAAATTTTGTAAATCTGATCTGATGTATTTGGCTTGGTTAATTTAATCCACAAAATCCTATTAAAAACGTAAACACAGTGTATGTACACGGCTTTGCGATGAATTTAAAATCATCCCACCAGTCCACTTATTCAGGGGTGTAGATTCCAGGGGAGATGGGAGTAACCCCACAATAATAAAAACAAGCAAGTACAACCACCCCAATATTTATACCATGATCAATGGAATCATGTAGATGTCACCCCTTTGCACTTATTATACTTTGCAAATGGTAAATCAGTAAACGTTTCAATGCCATTTTAACTGTCTGAAACAGAAATTAAACAGTTTTATGGGACCATCGTGTGTACATTTTTTTTTTTTAAACAATCCTAATTGGTCTCTTTCTTCTGCACTAGCATCTTTACTACTCCAGCCACTGTGAGAACTTGGCAATGGATATTGAAGATTCTGTTGACTTTTGTGAGACAAACTGCTTGTTATGTTCCTCATCTGCAAGTCGCTTTGGATAAAAGGGTCTGCGAAATGACTACATGTGAATACGTTGGGAAAGAGAGTAAACTCATATTTAAAATTAATATTTAACATACAACAAAATTACATTGACTACCAATGACTGGTTATTCCTAAACGTGACTTGCTATGGAGTGTACAGGTTGGGCTATATTATGTAAACAAAATCCTGGCAGAACTTACTCTTCTGTTTACAAGCACCAGTTTTATAGCACAGTAATTTTCCACCAGCAGCACTGGGAAAAACACACATATATGTTGTTAACTAAAATGACACATTTAGCCGAGGCTTTACAACTGTTTCCCATCTGTGATAATACAAAGAATAGACATCATGTGAGCGTCCCCAAAAATGTAGCAAAGTTTCAACCAAAATGCAATGTTTTACTACAGAAAACTGAGGTAACTTGGTACTAGCCACCAATGTTTTAAAAAATTAAAAGCTTCTAAAACTGATTGAAGATCCCAGATTGAACTGAAATGACTTTGCATTGGAAACAGTAACTGTAGAATACTATAGGCTATTTTAATATAGTAAAATTCTATTGTATTATGGCGGAAACTATGGTTACCGTGGTACATTTCTGTAAGGTTTTTCTATGGTTTTATAAAACACAGAAATGTAACACTGTGGGTGAAAAATGAAGCATGAACATACTACAGATGATTTTAACTAATTAAAGTTGTAGAACTGAGTTCTTATACATGCTGGCTGGATCTCAAACCCTATTTAGGTTCCTATCTAGACAGCGTGTCGGGGTATAATAGGCAGCACAGGTCTATGATGCCCAAATATGCTGTCTAGGTAGACAGCTGACTACCAGCATGTTGTGTAGCAGCCACTCACTCAGTTAAAGCAAATAAACAAGCATCACCTTTGGTTTTTCATCCTGTTCTCCTTTTTGTTCAAAACCCCCGGAACGCAGTTGGTCAGCTCGGTCCAGTCCGCGTGTAAGCCACAACTCCAACCGGTGGAGAACCGCGAGAAGAGCCAGGTCTCTTTCCTATTGGGTCGGTAACAGGTACACTTCTTCTGTCCCGGTCTGCAATCGCACGGAACCTCCAGCCTCACATTCTGGACCAGATGCCTGCCGAATGTGGTTCCGCCGGTCTTCTGGATGTGGAGGAACACGATCACATCTTCTCCTTTGATTTCAAAATCCACCGTCCGCTCCAGATCTCGGATGGGGAAATAGTATTTCTTCACGTAATGTGGATCAGGAGTCGGGAAGAGATCAGCATCGTCTTCCAGCAAGTACCCGTGCGGAGAGCCGAAGTTCATCATCCCCGGAGCCACGTACTGATACAAAATCAGCATGAACAGAACCGAGCCGACCACGATGAACAGAAATTTACTGCTCATCTCAACCATGTTCCTTCCAGTGAGGAGGTTCATGTGTTACCATTTCCCGGTTGACTGTTTTTGAGGGTGCTGATACGCGGTCTCCATGTAAACACACCGTGGTCAGAGCAGCGCGCGCGGAAAGTAAATATTCAGACACATTGTGGCAGAAAGTAAATAATCGGACGCATTGTATCAGGAGCGTTGCAGGATATGATCCAGTACAGGACGGTCTCTCTCCTTCCACCACTGTATGACACAGTGTGTGTTTGTGCAGGCTACAGTGTGTTTAAAGTCCTCGACACATCGGTGTGAAGCTCCTCCACCCGCGTGCACAGCGACACCCACTTTCCCAACACACACGCGCTCCAGACTTGCTCAAAAACGATATGAAATATTTAGGTTCTTGTCGACGCCCGCGGTTGATAACGGAAACTATTTTATGCTTATATATAGCCTATATATTGATATGTCATAGAACGTTTCAAGATATTTTTTTTCTAAACTTAAGCTGTGTCCCAAATGACGCACTATATAGCCTACTATGCACTTTCCACAATACACTATGCACTTAGCAATGTAGTGTATGCATTTCATTGCATTTTACAAGTTGTACACTGTAAAAAAAAAAAAAAAAAAAGTGTCTGTCATTTTTATTGGTAAAAGACTGTAAACGTGCTACAGAAGTAAAACTTTAATTGATTAACGAATTTTAACTGTAAACTATACAGTTCATTTTATACATATATATATAGTATATATATATATATATATATATATATATATATATATATATATATATATATATATATATATATTAGGGCTGTCGATTTAACGCGTTAATTCAGTGCGTTAAAAAAATTCACGCAATTAATCACATGCCCACGGACCATCAAGGAAGATTCCTGAGAAATGCAAGCATGTAGTACCACCTGTTTACTCCAGAGGGCAGTAAGTGAAATTTCAGCTGTATGAGCAACACGCAGTTTATACAGTGAAGAAAACACTTCAGTAGGCAGAACAACACAAACATGTGTTACGTTCTTGCGTTCAAAACACTCGAAGGAGCGCAAATGCGATCTAAGGTATCTCAGGATGTGTTAAAATATTGAGTATTAAACTATATTTAACTTGACACAGTGACCTAAACATTTTATGTTAATGACGCAACACACCCGAGACGTCTGACGTAGGTGTAAATTGACGGGCCCTTAAACAAGCCCTCATAATAAATCTCCAACTGACTGACAAATTCACTTGTGAAATGGATTGCTGTGAACTGTGTGCCAATGATTGACTTATGATCAATAATATGGTAGTAAACAATACATTGTATTCTAATGCCACTTTTTGTATTGTCTTATCAATGATAACTCTTCTGCAACAGGAATGTAATACATTGTAATTATCTGAATAGTTTATATATATATATATATATATATATATATATATATATATATATATATATATATATATATATATATATATTCATCATATTTCATTACATTTTATGGGAATAGTTATGTTTATTCTTATTTTTAATATCAGTTGTGTACATTGGGGTGTTCTGTTTTATATTTAATGTAGTTTAGTTCATGTTTACAGCATTATTTAAATTTCACATGTGTTACCCTGATGGTGTTTAATGTTTGTGTGAGTGACACTGAGCACTGTCTCTACATGTTTATTGGTCATTGCTCCTGGAATAGCCACTATTGATGAACTTTATGTCATCATGTGCTCTTCTGTCATTATTACAGTTATAACCAATACCTTATAAAGTAAAAAGCAGATTTTTATAGTTTCAGAAGGTCAATATCAAGTTAGTGAATTTTTTTACAAACTACAAATGTAAATTTAAGAGAATTTAGGTCATGTAAATTACAACAGTCTTAAAATGTAAAATGTACAAGTTGTTCTGTAAAATTGTTTGTATTTGTACTATATTTTTACATTATAATTATTATTAGGAAAAACAACAGGATTTTTTTGAGTAGTACCGTCGTAAATAGAACACTTGATGTATTTTGTTACAAGGAAACCCTTTAAAAAAACTCAACTAACTGCAAACTTGGCACAAATTTGCCATGAACTCTCGATTTTTGTACTGTATAACAGCTTATAGAAGTGACGTTTCAAACATGTGATGTGTTTCTGCTAAGTTTAGTGCATTGGCAAACTCAGTTAAGCATACATATCTCAAATAATGAATAACGAACACATTCAAACATATTGAAACGTGGAGTGATGGTAAAGCATTCAACTTACATTTGTAAGGTGCTGTCTTCAATACCGCAAGTGCAGGAAATGTCCAACATCCCCACTCTGCTTTGATGGTTGAAGTAGTACATGATCCGTGTACTCGTATGACAATTCTTGTTGTTGCAGTTTTAATAATTAAAAAAGGGTATTTATAGTTTAGCATGAAAGAAATATGAAGGTTCTTTCTGAATTATCAGAAAAACATGTAACAGGTTGATAAATACACCTCCTCAAATGCTTAATACAATGCTACGCCTGATAAATGTAGCGTATGAAATGTAAACTACCATCAGACATACAAAATACACCTTTAGAGCTTAAATTATTTACCCACATACATATCATAGAGACGTGGGTTCGAATCCAGCTCTCGTGTATAAACCTTTATATGATATTATCAGTTGAAAAACAGTTAGGTGATTTTAATCTTGTGACGTTTCGTGCCAGACAATATACACATAATAAATATTTGTACAGTTCTTATTGTTTGTGTCACTATTTAAACGATTGTTACAATAATGATACATGGACTGGTATAAATGGTGTAACAAATCTTCTGCTGTGTCATTAATATTGGAAAATGTCATTTATTTATCAGAACTACTTAATTGATGTATGATATCAATGGTGTAACAATACTTTTGGTATATTAATAATACTGGTACTATTAATATGTAATTTTATGTTTTAATATAGCTTGTCTTAGAGCAAACTTGAATATACAGCGCAACTATATCTCAATAATAATAATAAGGTGAGGACAAATACTTACAAACCAGTTTGAATTAAAATGTGTAATGAAAAACCCCCACATATTATAGGATATACTATATATAATTACAGCAGTGCAGTTTGTAAACAATATACAAACTATATAATTAGGTATTACTTAGATAATCAAACGCATGAAATAAATGTTACATTATAAAAATAATAATATAAAACTGTGCAAATGAGTAATCACCAACATTAAAATGCTTGATTTGCAACTGTAAGTATATTGTAAATATAAGGGCAAATATACAAAAATGTGAGCACAAATGCTTACAAACCAGTTTATTCTTACAGGTTTTATATATATACAGCAATGCAATTTGTTAACATAAAGCCAAAATAATATACTATTTACATGATTAGGTATTATTTAGATAATACCCACGCCTCATTGGTCAATTCTTCGAAGAATCCAAGTAGCGGTATGGGCCGTGGTTGGTCAATTCCAGCAACCAGGTAGTGACAAGTGTCTGATTGGTTCATTCGTTGAATATTCTTGTTAGCGAGGACATGATTGGGCCATTTCTGGATATGACTACCAGAAATGAGCTCTACTGACAGGTTGCTTTAGGTGGCTCAGTGGGTAGCACTATCACCTCATAGCAAGAAGGTTTTTGGATCAAGTCCTGGCTCACCCAGAACTTTTTGTATGTAGTTTGCATATTCTCCCCATGTTTGTGTGGGTTTCCTCCAGGTGCTCTGGTTTCCACCACAGTCCAAAAAACATGCATGTTAAGGGGATTGGAAACTCTAAATTGCCTGTGAATGCATATGGCTTCCTGTCCAGAGTGTTTCCCTGCCTATGACCCAAGAGAGCTGGAATAGGCTCAAGTACTACCTGTGACCCTAAATAGGACAAGCAGCTATAGAAGATGGATGGAATGTAAAATTCAAACAAATAAAATATTTAGGTTCTAGTGAAAGCCTGCAATTTTTGTGCAGAATCAGAGTTCCCTTTCCCTGCTTGAGGAAAACAGTGGAACATAAAATCAACACAGAAACATCTTGGTTACTGTCATAACCTCATAATAAAGTTTTGTTGATGTAGTGACACTAGGGGTCGCTCTTGGAAGCCCTAAACACCTCTGATCTTTGAAAAAAGGCCAATGGCATGACATCTACTGTGCGCGCAATACAAGATCTCGCACGCGAGGACATGCCTGTCATCAGGCGCAAGACGATTCCTCAAAGTCTCCCACTCATCTGCTGCTTTTGCTCACTCAAACAGTGACTCACATGCAGAGGGTCCGTTGGTGAAGCCATGTCTAAAGGTGAAGCTGAGCTTGTCATGAAACCTCTTATAGCAGGCATCCAATCACAACAGACTTCTGGAAATGGGCATTATATCTGCCGTTAATTTAGAAGGGAATCAATTTATTGTCAGTCAGTTTGCTGAATGACACTACTCTTTTAAAAAAATGTTTTTACAGCAAATACCCCTAGTACTTCAGTTTATTAAGATTTTCTCAAAAGCTCAAAATGTGAGATATTGGCCATCCATGATCATCCTAATAGAAAATTGTATAATATCCCAGTTTAAAATGACGTTAAATGTTTAGTTATCCGGATAGTCGTTGGATAATTTAGAAAAATTTGATTTTGATAAAAATGTAGTGAGATGTAAATGAATTATGAATTCTTGGCTGCAGAAAGACGTAACAATATTCGGAAGGATTCTATTGACGATAGTAGAGAATCTTTCTATATTCATTAATCCGTGTTTCTCACTAGCAGCTTCTGCTAAATTGATAAAATAAATAAATACATGGAATATTGATTTTATATGGAAAAGTCATTATATACGTAAAAGTGATATGATTAAAGATTATGAAGATGGAGGTCTTAAGACAATTGGCTTTGACATTATGAATGGGACTATCAAGTTTAAAGGGTTAAAATCGTTTTTTTAATAATGAGTCATTCTGGTTTGAGATTACTTCAGCTGTATTTAAAAAATATGGTGGTATAAGTTCTCTGTTACAGTGTGACTTTGACATTTCCAAACTCCCTGTAAAACTTTCTGCTTTTCACCAACAAGTACTATTATATTGGAAATTGATTTTCACACATAATTTTAGCACACATAACAAGTCAATCTGGAATAACAGATAGAAGTGAGAAGAAAAGTGGTGGCAAAAAGGCTTATGGTCAGTGACACATATGATGGATAACTTTGGGAGTATAATGAGTCTCAATCATTTTTGTGTTAAATACAATATAAGTTGCTCACTTAAAGTGTATGATAAAATTCTTAAAAGTATCCCATTGTCGATGATTAAATTAAGGAACAATTAAAATATTCAGTGGTAAAACCTAAATTGCATGATCTCATGATAGCAGATAAAAATGCTCTAACAGATTTTTGAGAGATGGTTTAGGGGTGCCCAATACGTCGATCGCGATCTACCAGTCAATCGCAAAGGCAATGCTGGTAGATCGCACAAAAATGAAATGTACTTTCGTTAAATTTGAATAAAAATAAATATAATGTCTTTCCTTCTTTTAGTTTCTGCCTGTCTGATTCCATTCAATTTTGCCTAATCCGGGCAGTAGCATCGCAATTTCGCGCTCTGTTCTCAGAAGTCCTTGGAAGGCGCATATGCGCAAACCTAGTTGTCATGGAAACTGAATAAACAAAACCTCGCCTGGTCAATATTTACTCGTCATCAGAATAAGGTAAATACCCTGGCTATTGTAATCTATTGTGCTGTAGGTGTTTTGGGTTTAGTTTTAAAACTGAATGATATCAACATTGAACATTATTATATATATTTTTATTAATTAGAAGATGAATTCCATTTAGGGATACATGCAGTAGTCCCAACAAGCATTTTCTTATTTTAAATGAAACTGTGTTTTTTTTTAGTTGGTAGATCTTATTGAGTAGATCATCACACAAAAAAGTGTGGGCACCCCTGGTTTACTACAATAATGTTTTACAGGTCCTGTAAAGAGATCTTACCTTTTTCATCATTTGGAGAAGAAAGAATTGAGTGAAATTAGAACTCATTTATTTTCATTTCCCATTGCCCCTTAATGTAAAGAGGTGCACTTTAAAATTATGAATCATATTTATCCAACTAAATAATTTTTAAGAATAAGATTTAATATTGGGGACTCAAATATGTGTCAAATACACAAGTCAGAGATAGAAACAGCTTAACACTTGTTTTTGCAATGTAATTTGGTGTATTCATTCTGGAAGGATGCATTTAGCTGGATGCAACAAAAAATACCTGCGAGACTGATAATTTCATGGGAAATTAATACATTTGGTTTATTAATTAAGGATCAAAATGTATCTTATGTTATTAATAATTTTTGCTTTTGTTATTTTGTACACAATGTATTGTTTTTTTTATTTTGTACACAAATGTACATTTTTCAAAATTCCTCCCCGAATACTTGCTTTTAAAGAGGAATTTTCAATGTATTTAGAGATATTGAGTGGGATGAAAAGTCCCAAAGCAAAATATGTATATTCTTTGTTGAAGGATTGGTTTTGTAATGTTAAAATCTCCTACTCCCCTGCTTTATTTTTATTTTTGTTTATTTTACTTATTTACATATATTTGTAATGTATTGTTTGGTATGTTGCAGAGAATGTGATGTGTAAACTGAATTGTAATCTCAGTCTTTGTTTGTAAATCTTTCAGGTATGACTGCCTTTCTGTTGATGTTCATACAAGAATAAAAAAAATAAAAAATTATAATAAAAAAACAGAGTTCCGGAAAAAGGGTAAGTAACCAATGACATTTTAGTTTACAATTAAAAGAGCAATGCCCATCCCACAACTGTCAAAAACAAAAGTGTTTGAGCAAGCAAAAGCAGCAGATGAGATTAGACAGAGTGTGAGATTTAGGGGAATTGTCTTGCGCATGCTGTCAGGCATGCCTTACCTGTGAGATCTTGTATTTGGCGTGAAGGAGATGTCATGCGCATGCGGGATCTTCCTGTTTGCTAGTGCAGTAATAAACTATTATTACTAGTGTCAATAATGCGCGCGAGGGTTTAAAAAGCGCGCGCGAGTTCTTCCTTTTTTCCGCTTTAATATATCGCGTGTGCGAGCGTCAATAACGCGAGCGGATTAATGGCGTTGAAATGCCTTTATATAGTGTCACTACATCGACACAACGTCGAGTGAGTGACAGATAGGGAATGGTTAGGCTTGAGCTACAAGTCATTCTGAACTCCTCCTCCACAGGTAGCGGGCAGTATTGAGAGATGTGTGAAGCTGCAAATTGAGAAATGTAGTTAGAAATTGTCATTGGCTCGTGTTTTACCTCATAAAAGTGTATCTTAGAGTAGCATGCGCCACATAGTAGATCTAGATGTTAGCAAGCAAATAAATAATACAAAAAAATACATTTTAGGTGTATCTGCTATATTTTGCTGCAATTTGGGGTGATAGCATCAAACATACTAAATGGCTTGAAATGACAATGACACAAAATTAATGAATTGTATCATTGAAATGTATTAAGACTAATATTATAAGTACACAAACAGTTTATTCAGACTTATATGCTATTGTATAGAGATGCACCGATTGTGGAATTCTGGGCCGATACCTGATACCGTTTTTTTTTTTAAATTTAATCCCCCTTTTGTGCCAGTGAAACAAATAAATCTACATTATAAAAAATAAATGAGCTGTTTTTAAGTCTTTCAGCCCTGCATCACACTATCTTTGAATGAGCACAAATTCAATCATACAAACATCTGTCTACTCAATGAGAAGAATTTTCAGTACATTATTTTCATGACATTCTTCACAAAAACATTTTTTTCTGAAACATACATGTAATGAAATTTTAATTTAAAAGTGGTTACAAAAGCAATAAAATATAAAATAAAATATAAAAGATAAATAATTAATAAATACAAAAATAAATAGGGCCATCTTTCAGCTCTTGTGTTTTACATACAGAATACAAAGTTCTTGTGTTTCCTTTAAGCACGACTTACAGTAGGTTAAAAAATGGGGCTGATTCCCATGATAGCGCCAAGCGATCATCTGTGTTCCGCAACTGCTTTTTGGACCTTGAATAACGTATAACGTGTGAGTAAGGGCAGCCGGTGGACTTTCTGGTGCCCTCCTAGGGTAAGATGGTGCCCCCCTAGGGAGCTGGTGCCCAACGCAGACTGCGTAGTCTGCTTATAGGGAGCGGCGGTACTGCTGTACTACTTTACTCTCAGAATATTTAACCAACTATTGTCAACTGAAACAAAAGGCTGTCTTTTAGAGAGGTAGCTTCAGCTAGTGCTGTGTCATGTGAACAAGGAGCTGAATGTGTTTTTGCATCCGCTTGTGCTGTTTTTCAATCGTCTTCCATGTAAACATTCGCTAGATGGATGTCTTTTGACAACTGCGTCACGTTTCACTGTGTTTTTAGCATCTCTCATGGGAGCGCAGCATTTTTAGATGTCGTGTCTAGTTAAAAAACGTCTTAAACTGATATAAATGTGTCACGAGACTCCTGCTTTCTGCTCTATTCGTTGTGGTGCATTTAGCTTTTTTAGCACGAAAACACATTTGTCTGAACAGTTAATGGAAGAAATGCTTTAGCCAATAATTACATGAAATCTACAATAAATAAATGCTTATCTCAAAATCAACAAAATGTAATTCTTTGTTGTTGGTATTATAGTAACACCTGTTGGATCTTTTCCAATTCTGCAGCTGGGTAGGCAACTGTTGTCCAAGTCGACTCAAATAACCAACGCATTTAAACAGATAAATATCGGCTACTGCATCGGTGAATGACATTATATTTGCCGTAAGGCCGATGGCAGTCAACAAGGCGAATATCGGCCAATACCGATGTTTGGCCGATAAATCGGTCCATACCTACTTTTGTATGTTGCCTTAATCACATTTTCCTCCTCAAACACAATTGCTGTTGAATGCCATCCAAAGTAAACCCACTGGCATTCATTCAAAACATCTTTCTTGAGAACTAATATTAGCAAAGCTTTCAATAGAAAGCTTAGTTAAAGTACTGTGTGTGCATGGCTAAGCTAATTCACTAACATCAGTAATTCCCCAGTTTATAAAGGCCTGATCATGTACAAATTAAACAAATGATGTTTGCAACTTGCTCGCTTAAATACTGCAAGCCAAATTAACAAGTTTATATTTACAACCGAGAGGCAGCGGCGGCCTCGAGAAAGCCTGTCATTTGATATCATGATTATTGCGCCTGGGGACCCACTGCATAATGAAGCTATGGAAATGCCACGTTGTGGCTGATCATTTGTTGCTGAGTTGCTTCACTGAGATGAATAGAAAAGTGAGTCTTGCCCTCTGGTTCTGTTATGCAGTTACAACAACTCCTGTATCACATGGTGGGCTCCACCATGCATATCTATTTCACTTATGTACATTTCCCCACTGTCTTAGTAGAATCAATGCACATAATATGCTTTGTGTTAGAGTTTACTTGTGGGGAAACACAGGTTAGTTGACATCAGTGGTGTAATCAAGGGTGGGCTGGGGTTGGCCAGGGCCCACCCAAATTAAACACAGGCCCACCCAGAATATTAGAGATTAATCTTTGATATCATATATGTATTTTTAAAACAATTAGAATAGCATACATTCTAATTTCTGAAAGTGTGAAAGAACTGTTTGAACATGCCGCTTCTCTGCTGTTAAGGTAAATTTGGTAAAAAAAAAATTTGCAAATATAAACATTGGCTATTTTCGGAAAAGCATCTCGGAACTATACAAACAATGTACTGAGATCATGTAACAATAATGTAGCACACTACCATCTGAAACATATATTGTTGCATATTGCATTGTGTTTCATACACTATTTCTAAAAAAAATAAATAAATAAGAAATAGGAATTCAGAGAATTCACTAAAAATATATGTTTTTTCAAAGGTTCTTTACTGATCTTAATAGTTCTATTTAGAACCGTATCTTCCTAAAGAATCATATTGTACTGAAATGGTTCTTTGCGTTGGGCATTAGGGGTTCTTTATTCCCGCCATTTTGGTTTTTGACTATAACTGTCACTAAATTATTTCAAAGCCACCATGTCATTGGTTGACTCACACATATGGAGTCCTGGCAGCTCAACCAACCAATTTCATAGACCATCAACACTCTCCATGGGTAAAACTTGATCACTCATATTAAACATGTCACTCAAACATTTAACCTTTAGTAGTTTTAGCAGGAACATTTTCAGGGACAAAAATTCCCATTAACTCAGATAAATAGGAGTGAGCATTTGCTTATATTTCTTTCGCTTCACTCGCAGTTTTTGAAAGTGAAACTGACGAATTTAAGGTTTAGAGTTTATCGTAAATGTGTTGTTTGGGAGCAAACATTTTATTAAGAGCTTGGCCAAAATTGAAGTCATGATTTATACCACTTTTGTTACCACTATGGCTGAAATGGTTCATGTTGGGGAGATCACACTGTCTCAGATTAATTCAAAAAAATCCTAGAAGACTATGCAATAACCTGTATGGAAGAACTTTCCACACTAAAAAATCCAACTTGCAAAAAGTTGGAATAATGATGATTTGTCTGTTAACTGGACAAGAAAACATGAAAAAGTCGTCTTAACCAGTGAAAAAAGTTGGTTCAAAAATCCTTAGATCAACTTGTATCTGCTGTAAATGTTGACTGTACTTGGGACTGCAATTTGACAAGTAAGACAGTTTGTTAGGAGGTTGGAGCATGTGCATTGACATATCGGAATTTGGCACAGGTGCTTTGCAGCGGAGCGTGCAATTATTTGAGCATCGAAAGCCTGGCGAGGCTACCAACGACAACATGCTTCTTCTGGGCTGACAGTGAGTGAACATCATCATTAAAAGTAAGTAAACATATTTAAACTATCAATATTTGTAAAAATGTAACATTGAAAATTGCTACATTTATCAGTCTGTTGTAAACGTTGGTTATGACATGCAATAGAGCCATATGCCAATAAATTAACAGCTATCTTCAGTATATATTGTATGTAAAATGTTTATACTGCAGTAATTTTTATTGAGAAATTTGGTTATGACATACAATAGAGCCGGTGGCAGTCATTTGGTTAGTCAGAGTACAAGCTCGAAATAATGACTAATTGTAATTGTAAATCAATTATGTTATACTCCTATATTAAGTACTTGTTTGGGAATCTCTGTAATATTGTTATTGATTGCACCAAAGAAACGACATCATAAATTCATATCTTCAGCCTAGGTTTAATGCTGCCTCCATCAGAATTATCCTACATCCCACTACTGAAGTGGTAATTACGAGTATGTTGTGTTCACGTGATTTGTTGTGACATGTATGATGCCAGGTTAATTCATACATATTCCTTGAGGAACTCTTGTTTTGACACCATAATACATACAGTATCACTCAGTTAACTTGCTGACGATAATGGAATTTTGGTACGGTGTGAAAATGTACAAAATTCATCAAATGTTTGCTGATATGAATTTGACAGAAACTGCAAGCATTAATAATTAGCTGTATTTAGAAAAATGTATAAAACCTGTCATTCAGTACAGAAACTGAACTCTCCTCCGCCATGTTGAAAGTTGAAAGTCCCATCTTGGAAACTGTGTCTAATTTTACTCTCTTCTGGGTACAATTTGTCCCCAAAACTATAGGTAAATGCAGTACCACCACTTCCTACATGCATACTACGCAGTCTGTGTAAGGCACCAAGTCCCTAAGAGGGCACCAGAAAGTCCACCGGCTACCCTTGCTCACACGTTATACGTTATTCATAGACCCGAAAGCAGTTGCATAACACAGACGATCAATTCACGCTCATATCACGCGAACCCCTTTTTTTGTGTTGTTTTATCATGTCTATTGTGAGGTATGAGAAGCCTATTAAATAATCTGAAATATAAGACCTTTTTTTATTTCAATCACCAGCCGTGAAAGGATTTTAAATGCATCACGAGTCAAATCAAATCAAATCAAATCACTTTATTGTCACACTACCATGTACACAAGTGCAACAGTAGGTGAAATTCTTGAGTGTGGACCTTCTCGAGACATTCAGAGAGCATCAATACATGAGCGCATCCCGCAACGGCTCAAGTTATACAGAGCAAGAAAAGTGGCTTTTGGACAAGAGAAGGGAAATCTTAACAAGCTCAATCAGCACACATTGTGAAGGGCTCACTTACATTGTCTACATATACTGAAACACTGACTCTGAACCTAATTGTGTATTTCTATTCAGACAGACGCTGTAGGACCCCACAACCTCATTATCTGCAGAGAGGGGCTGCCACTCAAATACATCAAAATGCACAGTGATGGATGGTGAAGACATCATAGAGGATTGTGCAGATATTTGCACAAGCCTTCAGTTTAGCCTTCATTACATCTATTTTGTGTTTCCATGGGACGCTATTCTTCCTTGAAGTATTGGTTGTCAGTATGGAAGAAAAAGACTGTCTATATAAAAGATTTTTTTTTTTACAAGTTTCTATCCCAGCCGTAATGTGTCTGCTAATATATAATAATATGCATTAATTGACTCTTTAGCGTTAAGTCTTTATTTATTAATGTGAGAGTTTTATGAATTTTGAATTATTCACAATAATTTATTAATGTATTCAACAAATGATTGCTGTAAAAGCATTATTATTTTTTCTACAATCTTTCATTTAAATAGAAAATAAAAGTTAATTGACACACATGCCTTGCTTTTATTTATTTGCTTGTTTGTTTGTTTGGTTATATTTAATGTAAAATCCTTATTTAGGCTATATTTGTTATAGGAGCAGATCTATATAGAGGGGTAGAAAAAAACCCTGCTTATGTTAAAAAGGTTCTTTATGGAGCACTATTGAGGTTTTAAATAGCACTTTCAAAGGAAAGTTCTTTATGGAGCGTTTAAAAAAGGGTTATATTTAGCACCAAAAAGGGTTCTGCTATTGTTACAAGCCGAAGAACCTTTTATGTTACTATTAAGACCCATTTTTCTTAAGAGTATGCAAGTGATCCATTCCAAACAGTTTTCAGTCTGGTTTCTCAAACACTTTTCCATTCAGTTGGGAAAAAGATATTCCCACCCGAAACTCACGTCATTGTTTGAGTAAATGTGTTACTAATTGGGATGCTCAAACAAACAGAGTATCACAGAACAACTGTTGAAATAAACCTGAGAATGAATTACTTTTAATTGTCTCTGCACATTAAACTGTCATAGAAGAAAGTATATAAACATCGAAAAAAAATGCACGTGTTACCTTAAGTAGAACGGTAGTGACGTAGAGGGCTAAAGCACTGAGCTGGTAAGCAGAAGGTTGTCGGTTCGATCCCCACAGCCACCACCATTGTGTCATTGAGCAAGGCACTTAACTCTAGGTTGCTCCGGGGGGATTGTCCCTGTAATAAGTGCACTGTAAGTAGCTTTGAATAAAAGCATCTGCCAAATGCATAAATGTAAATGTAAACATATACCTATCTATAACATAGCGAATTCAAGCAAGGTCAAATCAGGATCCAATGAACTGTTACAGTTAGTCAGCCTGAATGTCAGTAAGCTTCACTGGGGGTTTCACACCACATGGTGAAAATATTGACTAAAGTATTGATTTTCCATAACTATCTCTAGTCTTCTGAAGAAAAAAGCATTCTTTTTTTTATTTATTTTTTATTTGTGCAGTAGTCAAACTGAAAGGTAATGTAAATGAACTCTCTCTCTCTCTCTCTCTCTCTCTCTCTCTCTCTCTCTCTCTCTCTCCCTCTCTCTCAATTTCCAGTTTAAAGTAAATTATTAGCATGATTGTGTTTACATACAATATTGCCAAAGCATTAATACACAAAACAGATAATGACAAGACAAAAAATAATTATAAAACAGTAACAAATAACAATAAAAATAGAATTAAAATAAAGTGCCAGGTAATGAATAAAATAAAAACTATAATAACAATATACACTATACAATATAAAATAAAATAAGCATTTAACAAGACATTGTGAACATAAAAAAAATACTGTGAACGAAGTACATTAAAGCAGTAATTGGTTTCTGATTGTGTACAGCTCAAAAAATAATTTTGCTTCAACTGATGCATGATTGTCCTCCCCCAGTAACACAAACACACACACACACACACGCACGCACGCATGCATCCACACACACACACACACACACACACACACAGACAAAAACAAACAGACAGACACACAGTGATGGCCAGACGGGACACGGCTGCTTTTGATTAAAGCCTTAGTCTAGGGACAGCCTTGCTGACTAGACCAGCTCTGACCCCTGGCATCAACTTGGCCGTCTACCTAACCACACTGGAATGTTGTTGTTATTGTTATATTTGCTCAGAGTGTAGTTGAAGATTAAAGATTCACTGATTTAGGTAACATTAAT
Organism: Xyrauchen texanus; assembly: GCF_025860055.1. Lineage (NCBI taxonomy): Eukaryota > Metazoa > Chordata > Actinopteri > Cypriniformes > Catostomidae > Xyrauchen > Xyrauchen texanus. Next base: position 37,311,545 of record NC_068284.1, read on the forward strand.
AACTTTAAGTTCCCCGTCTGTCTCTCACTATGACGTTGTGTCGAAGAAGCGACACTAGGGGTCTCTCTTGAGCGCCAAATATACCTCTGATCTATGAAAAAAGGCCAATGAGAAGTTGGTAGACAGAATTTGCATGTCCCGCCCCCGGACATACGGGTATAAAGGCGGGGAAATACGTATTTTCTTCAGAGCCGATGGTCGTGTATGCAGCAAGCTGCGAGTCACACACACCTGTTCCTCTTACCTCTGGTGATCTGCTGTTGGATCTACGGCGCACTTCAGCGGCTTTCTCCTTCTCTGCATGGCAGTGCAGTTTGCACCTGGGCGCTTCGACAGCGCAAACTAAAAGAGTTTATAAAAGAGTGAATTTCTCTAAAAGAGTATTTTCCTCTAAAAGAGCAATACACAGCGGCGTTGAATGTCCTTTTTAGGACGCATCTTTATAAAGATGCCTTTCCGCCACTGTGTAGTTCCTGGATGCGGTAGAGTGCTCTCTGCTTCAGTTTGGGTCTTCTGTGTCTGGGCTGCTATCACACCGAGGCAGCGTTTGTGGATGGTTCATGTTCTCACTGCGAGATCATGACCATGGCAACGTGGCGGTTGTGGCTTTCCTTCAACAGAAGGAACATCACTCCAGATGCCGCCCATCCCCCCCCCCGTGCGCGTCGCTCCTTCTTCCCACGGGATTGAGGACGACACAGCTGGCGATGGAGGCGATCTGGAGATGGCAGCGGGCTCGGTTTCCCTTTTACACCTCCGCAAACCACCCACCCCCCCGGCACGCTCGTTGACTTCCGTCCGGGCTCGAGGCAACAGCGGCTCGCCTCACAGCCAGCCTGCCTATCCTCTGGAGCCCCCGAGCTGGATGAACTCGCCGCTGCATTTGGAGAGTGGTCCGGCATCTGGCGTGGATGACTCGTCTGGGCTGCCGCCTTGTGGCCAGCACGCTCAGGCTGAGGCTGACGTCCAGATGTCCGACATGCTTGCCCGGGCCGCCGCCAGCGTGGGGCTGGACTGGAACCCTCCGTCCTCCCCACAGCCGTCGTGGCTGGATGATTGGTTCCTTGGGTCTGCGCGCCGCTCACAGGACCCCCCCAGTCCCTTTCTTCCCGGAGGTGCATGATGAGCTGACGACTGCATGGAGAGCACCCCTCTCCACTCACCACAAAGCTCCTCGCTCATCAGCTCTCACTACCCTCGACGGCGGAGCGGCCCACGGGTACACGCCGATTCCCCAGGTGGATAGGATGGTTGCGATCCACCTATGCCCCGAGAACGCTGCCACCTGGCGGGGTCGCCCTGTACTCCCCTCCAAGGCCTGTAGGACGACGTCATCATTGGCCGCCAAAGCCTACAAACGCTTCCACCCTGCATGCCATGGCCCTCCTGCAAGTCCACCAGGCCAAGACACTCAAACATCTGCACGTGGGTATTCCTGATCCCGATGTGCTGCAGGATCTGTGCTCAGCGACCGACCTCGCCCTCAGGGCCACGAATCGCCTACGTTGTTTCTCTCCTTTCTGGACGGGCTCGAGAGTGGGGAACAACCATCTGGGAAGCGGAGGCTGAATGTACTAACTGTTATCAGGATTTCAAGGAGGAGATGATTCGGGTATTTGACCGCTCTGTTTTTGGGGAGGAGGCATCCCGGGTCCTTTCTTCCCTGCGTCAGGGTAAGCGCTCTGTTACTGACTTCTCCATTGAGTTCCGTACTCTCGCAGCCTCCTGTGACTGGAACGAGCCGGCGTTGCTTGCTTGTTTTTTGGATGGTCTCTGCACGGAGGTGAGGGAGGAGATTCTTTCCCGAGAGGTACCCTCCCGTCTGGATGCCGTGATCGAGCTCGCTATTCGCCTAGAGAGGCGTTTCGATCGCCGTCGCCGAGCTCGCGACCAGGAGTCTATATTTTCCTTTGCACCCCTCTCCGCTGCACTACCACCCTCCTCCACCGCCTCGGTTCCTGAGCCCATGCAACTGGGGAGCATTCGCATTTCTGCTAAGGAGAGGGAGCGGAGAATCACCCACCGTCTCTGCCTTTACTGCGGTTCTGCTGCACACTTCGTGACCTCCTGCCCGGTAAAAGGCCAGTGCTCGCCAGTAAGAGGAGAGCTACTGGTGAGCGCTACTACTCTGGTCTCTCCTTCGAGGTCTTGCACCACTCTTCCTGTCCATCTCTGCTGGACTGGCTCTGCTGCCACCTGCAGGGCGTTGGTGGACTCTGGCGCGGAGGGCTGCTTCATGGACGACACCTGGGCTCGAGAACATGGTATCCCTCTCATGGACTTATGTCAGCCCACAGCCCCGTTTGCCCTGGACGGCAGTTCCCTTCCCAAGATTCAGTGTGAGACGTTACCTTTGACTCTCACTGTCTCCGGTAATCACAGCGAGACCATTTCTTTTTTTATTTTTCAGTCCCCTTTCGCCCCCATTGTTTTAGGCCATCCCTGGTTAGTTCAACATAATCCCTCTATTAATTGGGCTAAAAATACTGTCCTTTCGTGGAATGTCTCTTGTCATGTTAAATGTTTAATGTCTGCTGTTCCCCCTGTATCCTCTGTCTCTGTTTTTCAGGAGGAGCCTGGTGATTTGTCGGGGGTACCGGAGGAGTATCACAATCTGCGGACGGTGTTCTGTCGTTCCCGGCCACTTCCTCCCCCATCGTTCTTATGATTGTAGTATCGAACTTCGTCCGGGTACCACCCCCCCCCCCGGGGTAGACTTTACTCGCTGTCGGCTCCCGAATGTCGGGCTCTCGAGGATTATTTATCCATAGCTCTCGAGGCTGGTACTATTGTCCCCTCCTCTTCTCCTGCCGGGGCAGGGGTTTTTTTTGTGCAGAAGAAGGACGGTTCCTTGAGCCCCTGCATTGATTATCGAGGCTTGAATGACATAACAGTTAAGAATCGTTACCCGCTCCCTCTTATGTCATCAGCTTTCGAGATCTTGCACGGAGCCAAGTTTTTCACCAAATTGGATCTGCGTAATGCTTACCATCTCGTTCGCATTAGGGAGGGGGACGAGTGGAAGACTGCGTTTAACACTCCGTTAGGGCATTTTGAATATCGGGTCCTTCCGTTCGGCCTCGTTAACGCCCCTGCCGTTTTTCAGGCACTAATTAATGACGTCCTGAGAGACATGCTAAACATCTTTGTTTTCGTTTATCTCGACGACATCCTGATTTTCTCTCCGTCTCTCCAAGTTCATGTCCAGCATGTGCGTCGCATCCTCCAGCGCCTTTTAGAGAACCGTCTTTACGTTAAAGCTGAGAAATGCACCTTTCATGCCGCCTCCGTTAGTTTTCTCGGCTCTGTCATTTCTGCAGAGGGTATTAAGATGGATTCTGCTAAGGTCCAAGCCGTTTTAGACTGGCCTGTTCCTAAGTCGTGCGTCGAGCTGCAGCGCTTTCTCGGTTTCGCAAATTTTTAGCGACGTTTCATCCGTAATTTCAGTCAGGTGGCCGCCCCCCTGACTGCCCTTACGTCTGTCAAATCGTGCTTTAGATGGTCCGGTTCCACCCAGGGGGCTTTTGATCTCCTCAAGACCCGCTTTACGTCCGCGCCCATCATTGTTATGCCTGATTTGTCTAAACAGTTCGTGGTTGAGGTTGATGCGTCAGAGGTGGGCGTGGGAGCCATCCTTTCCCAACGCTCTCTCTCGGACAACAAGTTCCATCCGTGCACGTACTTTTCTCATCGCCTGTCGCCGCCTGAACGTAACTATGACGTGGGTAACCGCGAGCTGCTCGCCATCCGCCTAGCTCTAGGCGAGTGGCGAAAGTGGTTGGAGGGGGCGACCGTTCCTTTTGTCATCTGGACTGACCATCGGAACCTGGAATACATTCGCTCCGCCAAATGACTCAACGTGCGCCAGGCTCGTTGGGCTCTGTTTTTCGCCCGGTTCGATTTCGTTATTTCCTACCGCCCTGGTTCCAAGAACACTAAGCCCGATGCCTTGTCACGTCTCTATTCCCCCGAAGTCTCCACGGCCCGTATCGTTGGGTCAACTGTCTGGGGAATAGAGAGGCAGGTTAAACGAGCGCTCGATCTCACTCCCTCGCCGCGCGCCTGTCCTAGACACCTCCTCTTCGTTCCCGCCCCCACCAGCCTGGCCGTTCTTCAGTGGGCTCACTCGGCCAAATTGGCTGGTCACCCCGGCGTTCGGGGCACGCTCGCTTCCATTCGCCAGCGTTTTTGGTGGCCCACTCGGGAACGTGACACGCGTCGTTTCGTGGCTGCTTGTTCTGTCTGCGCGCAGACTAAATCCGGGAACTCTCCTCCGGCCGGACTTCTCAGACCACTTCCCATCCCCTCTCGGCCGTGGTCACATATCGCCTTAGATTTCATCACCGGCCTCCCTGCGTCGGCGGGCAATACTGTCATTCTCACTGTCGTCGATCGATTTTCTAAAGCGGCCCACTTTATTCCCCTCACTAAGCTCCCTTCCGCCAGAGAGACGGCGCAAATAGTCATCGAGAATATTTTCAATATTCATGGCCTCCCCTCTGATATTGTTTCGGATAGAGGTCCGCAATTTACTACCCAGTTTTGGAAGGAGTTTTGTCGCCTAATTGGGTCTTCCATCAGTCTCTCGTCCGGCTTCCACCCTCAATCTAACGGTCAAGCCGAACGGGCCAATCAGACTGTCGGCCGCATCTTGCGCAGCCTATCTTTCCGTAACCCCGCGTCCTGGTCCGAACACCTTCCCTGGGCAGAATACGCCTATAACTCGCTTCCGTCGTCTGCTACCGGCCTGTCTCCTTTTCAGAGCAGCCTCGGGTACCAACCTCCGCTGTTCTCGTCGCAAATCGCCGACTCCAGTGTCCCTTCCGCTCAAGCTTTTGTCCAACGTTGCGAGCGCACCTGGAGGGGTGTTAGATCAGCTCTCTGCCGTTACAGGGAACAGACTGTAAGGGCGGCCAACAAGCGTTGAACTAAGAGCCCCAGATATTGTCGCAGCCAGAGGGTATGGCTTTCCACCCTCAACCTTCCCCTTAAATCTGTCTCGCGTAAGTTGACTCCGCGCTTCATCAGTCCGTTCCGCATCTCGCAGGTTATTAGCCCCGTCGCGGTGCGACTTCTTCTCCCCCGCTATCTGCGCCGCGTCCACCCAGTTTTTCACGTCTCCTGTGTAAAGCCCGCTCTTCACGCTCCCACTCGTCCCCCCTCTCTTCCCATTCGTGTTGAAGGCGCTCCTATCTATAGGGTCCGCAAGATTCTTGACATGCGCGCTCGGGGTCGTGGTCATCAATTTCTGGTCGATTGGGAGGGTTACGGATCCGAGGAGAGAAGTTGGGTTCCCTCTCGGGATGTGTTGGACCGTTCGCTTATCGATGATTTCCTCCGTCGCCGCCAGGTCTCCTCCTCGGAAGCGCCAGGAGGTGCTCGTTGAGGGAGGGGTACTGTCATGTTATGTCTCACTTCTGTTCTTTCCCTCTACTCTGTCGCCCTCTGTTGGTCGTTTTATGTTATTATTCCCTCTCCTTTCCTCCGCTTCCAGCTGTTTCTCATCTTCCCTGAGTTCCTCGTTAATCCTCTGCCCACCTGTTCCCTCTTTCCTCTGATTAGCTCTCTATTTCTCTCCTCGCTCTCACTACATTCTCTGTCGGATTCTCACTCAGTGATACTTTCTCTAGAAGCAACTACAGCCCTGTTTATCTCTGCCCAGAGTCCTGTCCTGTTGGCATCCGCCGTCATTATATTGTTCACTGCTAAAGACCATCTCCTATCTCTGTGCCCAGTTACCTGACGCCACGAGAGAGTGGTATTCAACAGCTACCCTCTGCCTTGGGAGAGACCCGCAGCCTGTTGTCGCTTCTCCACTTACCCTGTCAACTACCCGTGGATTTACTCCAGCTCGTAGGAAGCACTTGCTTATGCTGTTTGTTATCGCCCTCACGGCAAAAACGTGTAAATGATAAAATAACTTGTATTATTTCTTCTTTTACAACTTGTGTAATATTTCAGCTGTAAAGTTGTTTAAACCGTCATGTTTACAGTCATTTTTTAGTTTACGTCTTTGCATCGTCATGCAATGAAATGTCAAATTGGATATATATTGGATATACGTCACACAAAAAAGGTTTGTAAGCGATTTTATCACACCAAGTCTTGTTAACACGCATACTGTTTACATCTTGTGTGGCTAAACTTTTGAAACAGTGAGTATTTTAACGTTTATGGATTGGCCCCATTTATTTCCATTGTAAGTGCCTCACTGATTTTGCTTTTTTAAAGATAAGGAGGGATGAGTCAAAATTATGTTTTGTGGTAATTAACATTATGTCATAAGTGCTGTCTTAACTTGTATTGAACCCAGAATATTCCTTTAATCAACCCCACATTCAGTTCTATTCTTGTATGGAATGCCCACTTTCCGCAATCAATTCCTGATGGATGAAAGCTTAAATTGTTTGTTTGACTATTCTGTTTCACTTGAAATATGTCACATTATGAAAGTAAAATGGGCAGCGTATGCGTTGTAAAACATTTGCCAAACATTTGCATTTCCTTACTTGTAAAGAGTGTGTTTCAGGCCTCCTGAAGCTTCACCTTTTGCTTTTACCTCCTGGGTTTAGATTTACCGAGCAGCCTTGACTAAATTAATGATGTGCACAGATTTAACGGATGCCCGTTAGAGTAATTTATTTCTTGTTTTGACACCTACATTGAAAGCAAGACCATTTTTTAAGATGCTAAAACTGAGAGAGGGAAAAAGTGTGTAAGATCATTGTAATGCAGCTTTTTTTATGCCTATGGAGTAGCTGAATATGTAATATTAGTGGACTTAAATAGATAAGGGGGTATTTGAGTGCTTCAGCAGATTGTCTGTAAGTATTGCTTACCTCGGATGGACAGGATTGGCGTAAAAGAAAACGGAGCTCTATTCCCCACAGAGAATAAAAAAACTAAAACACATGAACTAGCCTGAATTCCAGGCCCTAGTGAGTTTAGATGGAGAGAAATTCTGATGTAAGTCCTGAATCATCTCATATAGTTACTTGAGATCATTTCAGAAAGTGTTGTGGTGGGGAAAATGGGAAACTTACCAAAAGAAACCGAGAACTGCCATGTTAATCATTTTCTGCATGGCACACACCTTCACTTGGTGTTTACATTCAAATAATTTGATTGCAAGCGGCCATTTGATATTTAGACTAATCAACTTCACTAATGCTCTGAATTACTAAGAATGAAGGAAGAAACAAATGTTTCTTATTCATAGTTCTTGTCACATTCCTTTAGAGACCCCCTGTTGCAAATAAATAAATATATAAAAACAATTTTTAACACGCCTAAGATGGTTTGTTGCTGGTTTAAGATGTTATCTCAGTCTGGGCAAGCTGGAAGCTGGTCTTCAGGTAGTCTAACTGGTCTCCCAACCTGACCAGCTGAAAAGTACCCTATAAAACCAGCCAACAGAGACCAACTAAGACCAGCAAACCAGCATAGGCTGGTTTAGCTTCTTTTTTTCTCTCACCAGGGATGTCACCACTGTGGTAAACATTATTGACAAATGAGGGAAAGAGGGTGTAATGGGATCAATGGAAAGGAGGCCGAGAACCTTTTCAATATAAATAATAGTTTAGTGATAAACTTAAAAGAAGACACAAACACACACATGACGGACCTGTCCGTAAACGATCTATCTCTCCCGCACGACACCCTGCAATCGACCTTTATACCTCGGAGGCTTGATTAGCCTAATACGGGACCGGGTGTGTATGATGACGACCCGGCCCCACCCTCCGACCTGCCACATTCCTCCCTCGTTCTCTCAGGCTGGGGAGCCCCCGGCCTGACGTACACCACAGCCCCTCCCCACTCGCGGTCGGTGGTCTTAAACCCCGCCGCGTTTCAGCGGCTGGTAGGGAACAACTCCGCCCCTGACCGCTCCAGGCGGTCAGTTAGGAGCCCCTTCTCCCCTCGCGGTCGGCGGCCATCGTCCTCTTCAGGCGGCTGGGCTCCTCATCCCCCGGCAGATGGCCGCGGCTGCTCCGTTGGGGTGGACGGTCGTGGCGAGAACTCTACTACGGCGTATCCCTCCTCCTTCCCGGGCTTCGGCACCAGTGCAACGGGATCAATGGAAAGGAGGAGGCGAGAAGCGGCTTTTCAATATAAATAATAGTTTAATGATAAACTTAAAAGAAGACACAAACACGGACATGTCCGTAAACGATCTCTCTCTCCCGCACGACACCCTGCAGTCGACCTTTATACCTCGGAGGCTTGATTAGCCTAATCCTTTTGAAAATGTACAAACCACACTCATCATGCAAGTTCTTATATATATTTTAGAAGATGATATAAAAGTCATCCTTTGTTATTTCCAAAAAGCTGCAAAATATTTCTGGTTGAGAATGAGTCTAACTGCTACTGATAAATAATCATTGTAAACAGACTGCTCATAAAACTGCACTAACAATGCAGGCGCTGTGATTTTTGGTCAGCTACAATAAAAAAAAAAAATAATAATATTTCATGCTGCACAAATCAGGGCTGCAAACCTTATTTAAGATTACTCCATTCATTCTTGCCATCAGTGAAGCTATTCAGCAATTTCAGCTATTTTTTTCCCCCAGATATTTATGGGGAAGCCATATTATTATTTTTTTCAATAATACCTGTGGAACAGACAGTTTTTGGATTATTAGCCAAGAAACCACATCAGTGGCACTGCATCAAATTTAACTTCAGCTAAATGTACTTCACCACTCTGCGCAGGGGAGACGCAAAATGTGTTTGCTTTTGAAAAGTACAATGTAGAAATTAGTGCCTGTCAATAAAAAAGTAATTGCTTTTCCGGCAGTGTGTGATTTTAAGTTACACTTGCTGGTTTCCTTGGTCATTGCTTCCTCTTGATCTTAACACATTTTTAAGATGCATTTTTGAGCACCTGCTCAAATGAGGGAATTTTCTTGTTCAACAAATAAAGGACCCTGATTTTGTTCCCAGAGGTTTTTCATTCAATATGAAATTGTATCCAGTTGGTTAAACGAATATATTATTAAATGAATTATTCATCTACTCCATCTGGATAAGAGAAATAAAGAACAAGACAAAATATAATGAGAAAAAGAGAAAAAACATAATAAAACAGCATCCTTGTCCAAACGAGGCCATACTGAACTAATGGAAGATAAATAAATGGGTCCAGCTCACCCAGGTGGTCTTATTTATTGAAGAGATGTCATAATATGAGCTGCTGATAGTTTTCATTGGGTTGTAAGTGTGTCTGTGCTCCAAGGTCACATTTTGCTGGGAAAGTGATTATAAGTTACCCAATAATCATTTCATGAAGACACCTTTCTGGATAAGAGAGACAGGGCTAGCATACAATGTTAAATTAAACATCTAATAAGCAATCTAACACAGCACCATAAATGTATTGTACAAATATTACGTCCCCTAGGGGTTAGGACACAATAAAAGAAAAGAGAGATGTGACTCCCTGCACAACTGTCAGACCAAATCCACCAAAAGATCATGAATCCAATATGGACTGTAAGTAATTTAATAATAATTAATATATACTTAATAATAATAGTAAGTAATAATTATAATAATAAAATGACTGAAAAACAAAACACTTGCAGTACATGTTGTCATATACTAATGCATTTTCATTATAACAAGCACTCTAATGTACAAAAGAAACATCCACGATGGGAAAAACACAGGAACAGAGAAAACATGAACAATGGGAACGGGTCATGAACAGGAGGTCAAAACACATACAACAACTGACCAAGACAAAGCATACAACAGGGCAGTAAGTACACAATGGGTAATGAGGTAAATGAAAAACAGGTGAGAAACAATGGGGAAAAGCTGGAGGTGATCAGAACAGGGGATTATGTGACGTGTAGTCCAAAGTGAATCGGAGACAAGGGCCAAGAAGGGCTTCAAGCAGGGAGTCGTGGAAGGCAAGGTTATGACATGGCATGGAACCAACTCAGACTTGATTGGGACATAGCGTGTAGCAGATTCAAACTTGACGGGGACATGGAGTGGAGCAAGCTCAGGCATGGCTGTGACATGGCATGGAGCAGGCTGAGGCGTTGCTGTGACATGGCATGGAGCAGGCTGAGCTGCTGTGACATGGCATGGAGCAGGCTGAGGCATGGCTGTGACAGGGCACAGAGCAGATGGAGGCGTGGCTGTGACATGCCGTGGAGCGGACTCAGGTGTGGAAGACTCAGAAACCAGAATCGGGATTGATTGAGGAGGATCCACTGAAGTGAATGTATCTAAAATTAACTCAAAATATTCTTCCCACATGTAATCTCCAGTCGCCGGCAACTCCCTCTACTGGTGTGCGATGAGATCGACAGAGTACATGGACTTCAAGGTTGAGTTGGAAAAGTCAGTGCACTTGGCAAGGATACAAAATAGATGGGAATATTCCAGGACAGGTAAGTTCGCTCGGGTCAACCGAATGAAGGGCGCAGTTAGATCCATTTCGGTGGGTCAGTTGTTCTGTTACATGGAGGGAGGTCACAGTAGCAGGATCTAAACGCATCTTAAAAGTATTTAATAAAATAAACAAAGTACAGATTAACGGGGTAAACACAGGAACAAAAGAAACATCCACGATGGGAAAAACACAGGAACAGAGAAAATATGAACAATGGAAAATGAAAAACAGGCGAGAAACAATGGAGAACAGCTGGAGGTGATCAGAGCAGGGGATTATGGGAAGTGTAGTCGGGGGGGCAGATGACAGAGGCAAAACTCAAGGCAGACAACAGTGAATCATGACAATTATAATAAGTGGCAATCCAGCGCTAGAGTTTATTATTTTTTATGTTATGATGAGTGCTTTTTGGGGCTGTTCTCAGTAGCATTGAGTGACAGTGGGTGGCGATATTCTCTCATGCATCCAGACACGTTCTCTACTTGTGCCGCACCTCACATTCCTTTACGGTAAAACTGCAAGGCAAAATACAACCAGATAGAAATGGCATAAAACAGATAGACATGCCTACTCCAAGTTACCCCTTCAACCCCCCCTTCAAATAACCAGCAAAATGCTTAATGCTGCCTTCAAGTGGACCTGAGAAGCTTGTACCTCCGAGTTGGGCATTCGTTACTACGATTTGTCACGCATTCAAGTGGGAAACAAAATACAGAAGAAGCCAAAATGAAACAAATACACAATGAATGATGGCAAAAGCTCTTTTTCTGTTGTACAAGGAGAATAAACATGAGTGGATATACCTGCATCACTTATGCACAACATATATATATATATATATATATATGATTTAATAATTTAAAAAAGGTGAGAGAGGATAGTCTTTGCCCCATTATACACTTCAACACAATATGTTTTTGATTTGTTATTGTTTTGGCTTGTTTTCCAATATAAATATATAAAACTCTTTTAAAGCAACTTACATTTTTTAGCAGCTATACTGCAGAAGAAATTTTTTTTCTGAGAATGTTGAATATAATATAAAAAAATACAAATATTTTGAAATATCTGAAAGTCATTTAAAAACCATACATTCATCTGAGAAGCAGGATATAAGATATTTATACTTGCTTTTAGAGAATAGATCTTGAATATAAGTATATTTTGTCTTTACTGCACGCCCAGAAGTATAACCAAGTGAAAAAATACACTTGTTTACTAAATACACATATATTTAAGATACATTCTCTTAAAGCAGGTCTAAATATCTTATATGTTGCTTCTTAAGTAAATGTATCTATTTTAATTGGAAAACAAGACAAAAACAATTGATAACTATAGGATTTTTTGCAGTAAATTTCTTTACTGAATTAAACTTAATAAAAAGTATTTTGTCCCCCTTTAATTCAGTGAATGTCATTTAGAGGTATTTTTAAAATATTAGTTTGTCCTCTTTATTGTTAGTAAGCACGTTTAATACAAATTACAACTAATTCAACTTAAGCACAAGCTGAATAATCAGTTAAGAGCTAATGATTAATCATTGCAATAATTGCTGAATAGTAAAATAATCGTTAGATTAATCGATTATCAAAATAATCGTTAGTTGCAGCCCTATACCACAGTCTGAGAGAAATGTCTATATGCTAACCAACTAGCTTGTGAACTAACTGGAGAAAACAGAACAGAGAATGTTTTTATTTCACCATTTATATCTTTGGTTTAATAATATGACATGTGAAAAATTATTTAAACGTTTTTCTTTGTTATATTTACACAGTTAAGACAACACAAATCATATAGCGATTGCATTGGAGTTTAGAAGTTCTTTTAGCCAATAGAATTGCTTTATGATACAAGGGGGCATTACTTGGAGTGGGCATGTTGTGTAGTTGGTGTTTCTTGTCATCTTGGGGGACACAGACAGATACACTTGAACAGATGTGTCCCCGCTCATGAAATGCATCCGCTGACATACAGATGTGTAACGGGAGCCAGCTGGTAGATAGCTGTGCAGTGTTTAAACCTCACTCTCCTGACATCAAGAGGTGCACTAGGGACTGATGCTAGAGGCTGTAGCCTTTAACCTCCTCGTTAGTGCACCCGCCTCCCATGCCGGAGACGTCGTTTCGAGTTCCATTCGGAGTGGTGGCAAGAAGGACCGGCATCAGTGGTGCCGTGACCCGGATGGGAGTGAGGTTTAGGGGGGTGAGTGTAACGGGAGTCAGCTGGTAGATAGCTGTGCAGTGTGTAAACCTCACTCTCCAGACCTCAAGAGGTGCACTAGCAACTGACGATAGAGGCTGTAGCCTTTAGCCTCCTCGTTAGTGCATTCGCCTTCCACACCGGAGACATTGGTTCGAGTACTGTTCAGGGCGGGGCGAGAAGTACCGGCAACAGTGGTGCCGTGACCCGGATGGGAGTGAGGTTTAGGGTGGTGAGTGTAATGGGAGCCAGCTGGTAGATAGCTGTGCAGTGTGTAAACCTAAATCTCCTGACCTCAAGAGGTGCACTAGCGACTGACGCTAGAGGCTGTAGCCTTTAGCCTCCTCGTTTGCACACCTGCCTCCCACGCCAGAGACGTCGGTTCAAGTCCAGTTCGGAGCGGGGGCGAGAAGGACAGGCAACAAATGCAATCTACAAAACTGTGTTATATTTGGGTGATTTAGAACCCAGTACTCCTTGTGTTAGCCATGAGACCAATCAGTCATTATGGCTAAATCTCACTGATCTATGTATTTATCCACTGACTAACAAAATCCCAGTAATGATGGTGTTTGATTTACGGATCAAGTAATCAAATTAATTATGTGAAATATTTATTGTTGCAATACACACACACACTTTTTATAATAAAAAAATGATGTCTCCCATGCTAAACACACATACCAACAAAAGAACCGAGACTATAAAGTACACAGCTCCCCTGTGCAGAATTTGCATTCTCTCCCAGCATATCTGTGGCACTGAAGGAAGACAGAATGAGTGAATTCTGCTGTCATGACTCCTCAGGGAACAGGTTCTGAGCAGAGAGGAGCAGGGACACACACAGTGGTCTAACTTGTGGCTCAGGGCCCAGAGCATGCAGACTCATCCATGAGATTAATGAGCCCAGCCCAGTGAAAGCTCATCACATTAGCATAGAGATATAAAATGTGACTCTGTCATGAGGTGAGGAACGCTAGTGACTGCTCTGAGAAAAGATCACCCAGGATATAATGCAGATTCATTTCAAAGCTCCAGATGCTGACTCCATTCATATAATTGTATTTTGAGATATTGACTGGTAAAGTAAACAAAGCCGATGAGCTGTGTATGCAGGTGTTTCAAAATTCCCAGTGGTTACAAGAGTGGATAAAAATCCATCTAGGCACTTTATAGAAGAGGTTTAAAGGAATAGCTCAGCCAAAAATGAAAATCATTTACTCAACCTCATGCCATTTCAAAATGCTGTTCTTTTTTCCATTCCATGTTTGAAGAATATTTACACAGCTCTTATCCATACAATGAGAGTTCAAAGTGACCAGATAATTTTCATTGTGTAACAACCTACATTTCTGCTTGTTCCTCACACTAAGTTATCATAAGTCTTCAGAAGACTTGGAATATGACAGACAAGTAATATGGATTTCTTAAATGGTTCTTTTATAGGGCTTTTACTCCTTTGTTTTATGAAAAAAAAAAGTATGTTTAAAGAGAAAACTCCTTATTTGTGTACCATGGCAAAAAAAAAAAACAGCATACAGGTTTGCAATGGCATGAGGGTAAGTAGTATGAGAACTATCAGTTCAAGAACAAAGTGATATCATAAAATGTAATATCAGCCGTCCCTTATTATTATGACAGATGAACTCAGGGAATCTATGTTACAATCTGAGACCCATCTGAATTTGACATGGTGTTCAGGAACATGGGGAGGGCCCATTCGTGAGATGTGAAGAGAGACTCTTTGTGCCTGATATTGTTTAAACTAATTATCTCTCAATTTTAATCAATCATGGCATTTGAATATAATCAACAGAAAATGCAGCGAGAGGGAAATCAAAACTGTGCCTCAACAAGCCAACAGATTAAAGAGCCTGCCATGCAGATCATGCATTAATGATGAGAAAGACAGCGAATAGAGAGAAATATGATTTAGTGTTGTCTAATCACAGACAAACAAGTCAAATCAAGTCATGTAATTTGTATTTTGTATTGCGCGTTTCACAGCACTCATTGTTTCAAAGCAGCTTTACAGGAAATTATGCATTAAAAAAATGAAACTGTAAAATATATATAATGTCTTACAGTGATCATTGTGTAGTTTCATTAAATAGGATTATAAAATGTGTATAGAAATTAATTAAATAAATAAATAATAATTTTATTTAAAACCTCAGTGAGCAAGACGAAGACGACTATGGCAAGGAACACAAAACACCATAAGATGTTGGTTAATGGAGAAAATAAACTTTGGGAGACACCAGCATCATTATGGGGGCCAGTTCCCCTCTGGCTAAACAACATGAGTATAATGCCAATATTACTTATTTGTGTGCAGTGCAAGTCATGGTTTTAAATTGTTTTAATTAAGCATTAAGGTCCAGTGTTTTAAAAATAAAAAGAAAAGATTTTTTAAATCTTTAAGATGAATGACTAATGTCTTAGTCTGACTGCAGAAGTTCACATAGATGCATTGTCCTTTGTTAGTTGACTGATTAAGCTTTTGTTGGCAATTAAATGATAGTCAATGTATTCCATTTTTAGATGAAGTCCATCAATAGACAAAGTTGATGCAGGCAGAGATAATTGATAAGGTGAATCACTGTTCAACCTGCATGTAATTTCGGTGAGGTTTGGTTGGGTCCATCGTAAGTCCAAGGTTAAGGCAGTGGCATATGAAGTATCTGATGTCTTACAGTTGGAGTTGGCATCATTTCATTCTCTGAAGTCAAAAAACTGAAGTGATGTCTGGCTAGCACCGGCTGTAGTTTGTCGTCATCTCTCAGCGACATGTAGCAGTAGAGTCCGACACCAAGTGGGAACGGAGCTGGATCATTCAGGCTCTGGTAAACCTTGGGATATGAATCCCAAAAACGAAGTAAAGCAGCCTAATTGTGAGTTGATGGATAAATGAGGTGTATGCCTGGCTAAATAGATGAGTGTTTAGTCTTGACTTAAACTGAGTTAGTGTTTCTGCATCCCCAACAGTGTTAGGAAGACAATTCCATAGTATAGGAGCCAGATAGGAAAATGATATACCTCCTTTTGTGGATTTTGATATTCTTGGAATTGTTACCAAGCCAATCATAATGAATGTGACAGAACAAAGCATGACAGAAGGTCACTTAAGTACTGTGGAGCTAGACAAGCTTTGTATGTTGTTAACACAATTTTTAAATTAATATGAAATTTAACAGGTAGCCAATGTAATGATGATAAAATTGGGCTAATATGATCATATTTCTTGGTTCTGGTCAGCACTCTGGCAGCTGCATTTTGAACCAATTGAAGTTTATTTATTAAACTTGCTGGACATCCTCCCAGTAATGCATTACAATAATCTAATCTTGAGGTCATGAAAGTATTTTTTCGCCGATTGTTAGAAAAATGATGAAACACAGTTTTCTGAGGTGCTGTGACAGTTGATAGTATAGTTCACATTTTTTTCTGATTATTTTAATTTTAGCAGTTAATTAAGTAATTACTATTGTGCTGCAACAGAATATCAGGTTCAGTCAATGCTTTATTCCAAACCAATTTAGCCACAGTACTGAATAAACACCTAGGACAGTTGTGGTTATTCTCTTAAGTTTGTTAAAATATGCTGACCTGGCAGCTTTTAGTGCCTGTCTGTTGCTAAAGACACTATCCTTCCATGCACCACGAAAAACTTCTAATTTTGTATTCTTCCGCTTGCACGCCGAGCTGCTCTCTTGAGAGCATGAGTGTGATCATTGTACCATGGTGCTTTTTTCTTTGTTTCTTTAATCGAAGGGGTGTGTGACACTATCAAGAGTGATATTTATATGTAGTATATATAGTGATATTAAGACTGTATATATTTTCTGTTATTTCATCACGTTTTTAGACTTTTTAGCTTACTGAGTATGTGAGACAATTCAGGAAGATTTCTAGTGAAGCTATCTTTAGTGGTTGAAAGAAAAGTTCTACCTGAATGATAGCGTGGCATAGATTGAGTGACATTAGCTGATCGTCACAAACAAGAGATGAGGTAATGATCTGAGATGTCATCGCTCTGCGGTAGAATTTCTATAGAATCAACATCAACTCCATATGACAGAATTAAATCTAGCATATGGTTATGGTGATGAGTTGGTCCTGTCACATATTGTTTGACTCCAAGTGAGTTGAGAATATCAATAAATACTAATCCTAACGTGTCATTTTTATTATCTTATGTGAATGTTGAAGTCACCAACAATTAAAGCTATTTCTACATTAACTAATAGATCAGATAGAAAATTAGAAAATTCACAAAGGAAACCAGAGTGAGGTCCAGGGGATCTATATACTGTAGGAAGGGCAAAAGACGACAGAGATTTTTTATTTATATCTGACGGTGTCATTTTAAGCATTATTAGTTCAAAAGACTTAAACTTATATCCTGTCCTCTGAGTAACAACAAAAACTTAACTGTAAATTGTAGCAACACCTCCTCTGTGATCCTTCAGAAGAGGCTCGTGTTTATAACAATAACCTGATGGAGTAGATTCATTTAAACTAATATATTCATCGTTTAAGCCAGGTTTCAGTCAAACAGAGTGTATCCAAACTATGATCTGTAATAGTTTCATTTACGATTAGTGTTTTGGTAGATAGAGATATAATGTTTAGTAGTCCTACCTTTCTATGATGTTTATCTTATATTATTTTAATTTTTGTAATTTTTTTTATTATTTAGTGAGAGTTTTGTGTTTGGTAGATCAGAGAACAGTCACAGTCTCTATATTATATCTAGACGATACAGTCTCTATGTGTTACTAGCTACCTCTCAAGGTAGCTAGTAGATGTTCAGGTTAACCAGTTTGTGTGCTTCCTGACCTGGGCCCCAGTTACTGAATTAGTATTAAGACTATGAGCCAAATTACTACAGAGGAAAGCAGCACCTTCCCTGGAGGGATGGAGTCCATCTCTCTTTAGCATGTCAGGTCTACCCCAAAAACTCTACCAATTGTCTTTAAATCCTATGCTATTCTCCAGACACCACTCCATTTTAGTGACACTAATCTACTATAAACCTTGTCACCATGATGAGCAGGGAGTGGGCCAGAGCATTTTACAGTGTCTGACATCGTTTTTCACAGTTCACACACCTCTTTAACATTATCTTTAGTGATCTCCAACTGGTAAAGCCAGACATCATTAGTCTCAACAAGAATACAAATGTTAGAAAATCTACGTTTAGCATTAGCCAGTACTTGCAAATTTGATCTGATGTCAGACGCCCGAGCTCTGGAAGACGCCCGAGCTCTGGAAATGCATTTAAAAATAGTGGCTGGAGTCTCTTTTCCACGTTCCTTACAATAGAATCACCAATTATTAGGGCTCTTTCAACATGATTATCAGTGGGTAAATCACTGAGTGGGGAGAATCGATTGGATACCCTAACAGGAATGGGAGAGTGGTGTCGTTTTGCTGAGCAAGGATGCTGCAAGGAGACGTCACCCAATCGCCCAGCTGCAGGGGCTCTAGAGCCAGAACCAAAGTGTGTGTGTTGCTCTCTGTACTACCAGCATCTGAAACAGTATCTACCGGCTCCACTAGCGTTTGGATGCGTGTCTCTAGCTCATTAACCTTCTCCGTCAGCCTGACTAATTCCAATTTATCACAAGTGTATCCCTCATTGATGAACAAAGAAGCTATAGTAAACATGTGGCATGCAATGCAGGAAGAATAACATGAGTGAATGCCATGACTTACTGCAATTGTTTATTGTTTTTGTTGTTGTTTTGGTTGTTCTTGAGTGGTGAGGATTTGAGATCGATGTGGTTCCTAATCAGCAGATGTTTGAGATTGATGCAATAATCTGTGTAAAACACAGTGGAGAAAATGGATGCATGCAGTTGATATGCGAGATGTAGACAAGCTGAGATTTTATGTATTTTGACCATGGTGAATGTGGTGATGTGCTGAACTATGCACTGTAAGAAATGATTTGGTTTATCTTAAAAAAGTAAGCAACATGGTTGCCTTAGAATGCTGAACGGACAGCGACAGGCTGAAGAGGGCCGCAAAATGGCGCCGCAATATGCAGAAGTGGGCCACGATATGCAGAAAATGACAGCGACACCCAATTTCTATGTAAAATCTAGGCCATATTCCTCTTCCCAGTACCGCCTCTGGGTATATTATAAAACAACAAATGAGCAAATATGTGAGAAGGTGCTTCCTTTAGTGTGTGAATATGACTTAATAATACTTATCACACTGAGAGATTATCACACTGATTGTTTTTACAGTCCAATATAAAGATACAATTGTTGATTTTATTTGTTCATCTCCAGGGATTACTTTGACTACTTCAAAGTAATCCTTCTTTCACCAGTATGTTATAGTTTGTGCGGTCTGTGCAGGAATTCCCACATTATGAAGGCCAAAATTTCAATACAATCCCACACCAAATTCAGAACCTGTTATAAAATACATAACAATATAACTTTATAACATAAATAACTAGAATGTGCTTTGCCTTGAAGTTTATAACAATGATTGTAATTCTCTTCAATTGCCTGGTCCAGTTCCCTATCGAGAGGTCTCTCCTATTGCGTAAGTAGCTTACGCTATGGGAAAACTCAGTTTCTCGAGAAATATTGAAGTCTTTATGTAAAACGCATTGCAGCTGCACAGCAGACAGTAATGAGCGAGGCAGCTCGGTCATTGGCTGTGCTGCGGCAACTGCTCGAACCAATGACGGGGCGACTCTGAACGCGCGACCAATGGGGGCGCTACCGCGTTCGCGCGCTCAGAGCCCGCCGAAATTAGCATAGCCAGGCTATATAATGGGCACCCCGTCATACAAGTTCCTTTAGATTTAATCTCCTTCAGCGAACACCTTCTCTTCGCTGGATCCTCCGGATTGTTGGAGTCTTTCGTCGTCGAAAAGCCTACAGCAGGACTGCTTAGAGGACGCCGGCGCCTTCAGCCGCCTTCAAAGCCTTCTGCTACGCCATCCGGCGCACATCGCATATCCTTTACTGCAAGCGCTCGCCCCCGCAACACTTTTTAAAGTAAAAAAGCAATTTTTCAAGGCGTTGTTTCAAATGCCTTCAGCCTGCGCCTCGTGCAGAGGCCCTCTTCCTGACGGAGATCGGCACGTCATTTGCACTCGCTGCCTGGGACCGGACCATGCAGAAGCTGCACTCATTCAGGGCGGATGCCCCGAATGCGACTCCCTGGGCCGCTTTCGCCGCAAACGAGCCTGCTTCCACCGTGCTGCCACCAACCGCGCAAGAAAAAGTGCTGCTCACAGAGGCTGCCGGAGCACGTAGACTTCGGTGACGTCACGCCGGCCCAGTCCCCGCGTGCGTCACCGCTACCAGAGATCTCCCCGCCGCCAGTCCATTTCACGAAAGCGGACCTGCACCCCTCCAGCAGAGCGGTGGGTCTCGTCTCGTTTGGCACGTCAGGGGACGACGATGAAAAGGATGACAGCTTTTCTATCAACGCTGCATCCGACGACTGGCCGGGCTTGTTCGACCCCGCGCCATCGACATCAGCGGACACGAGCGCAGGCACCAGCATGGACTCTGAGATCGTCTGTATCCTGTCCAAGGCCGTGGAAGACCTCGGGCTCGACTGGTCTTCTCCAGAAGAACCCACCCGCAGCCGGCTGGACGAGTGGTTCCTGCAGGGGCGCCGGCAGGCCCCCCGACAGAGACCCTCTCCTTTCTTCCCCGAAGTCCACGACGAACTCACGAAGTCGTGGAAAGCCCCGCACTCTGCTCGCCTAAAGCCTTCTTTTTCTTCCTCGCTCTCCTCAGTGGACGCGCGAGAGAAAGAGGCTACGAGGCAACTCCGCCCCTCGAGGAGGCCGTGGCCAACCATCTGTGCCCACCCTCCACCGCTGAATGGAAGGCCAAAGCTTCTCATCCCTCGAAGCCCTGCAGATCCACGTCAGCTCTCGCCGGTCACGCATATGCCGCCGCCGGCCAAGCTGCATCAGCGCTTCACTCAATGGCGGTCTTACAAGTCTATCAGGCCAAACTTCTCCGCACCATGGACGAGTCTGGACCTGAACCTGAGGCTTTCAAGGACCTGCGCAGCGCCACGGACATAGCCCTGCGAGCCACAAAGGCCACCGCCCAATCCATCGGCCGGGCCATGGCTAACTTGACTGTCCTTGAGCGCCATCTGTGGTTGACGTTAACGGAGATGAAGGACGCGGATAAGGCGCCATTCCTTGACACGCCTATCACTCCGAGCGGCCTGTTCGGACCGGCGGTGAAAGAATTCGCTGAACGCTTCACTGAGGCCCGGAAGGATTCGCAGGCTATGCATCACTTCCTGCCCAAGCGCTCCAGCTCATCTCAGAAACCGCCTCAGCAGCAGCAGCGAGCCAGGGCGGCGCCTCCCGTCTCCCAGCGAAGGAGCAGACCTGAAAAGGATGCTCGACGCCGCTCGCATTCTGCTGGCCGAAGAAAGCCGCATGAGCAACGAGGTCCTCGGCCCAAGATCACACTGAACCCAGAGCCTCGTAAGTCTTCCTAGCAATAGGAAGAAAAAGAGAGAGTACGCGTCCCGCAAAAGCCGGACTACTCTCTCTCAAACATGTAAAACATTACCCAGTCCCCTTACAGGCGGCTGGAAATGTCTATACAGCAGTCAATGGGCCAGTCAAAGAACTCGCTCACCTGCAATCAAACGCTGTTTTTACGGCGACACACAGAAATCACGAAAAGAGTCATTTTCTGCCTGTGTCACTAAGGGTTCACATGTCCACACTAAAGTGTGCATTCCCACATATCAATACTGTCCAAACAGTGCCAAATACCTCCCCAGTTCAGGCTGGACGTCACAAAAATGTAGATCGTGTGCCTATTTTCATGTATGCACCACTACACACAAGCACTGTTCCCACAGTTATATACACTTCCCCAGTAAAAACAGGAAATACTATAAATGTAGCGCGCGTGCCTGCTGTACTGCACGCACCCCTACACACAAACACTGTATGCATAGCCAAGACATCCCCGCCGCGAGCGGAAGACTTTATGGACGTGGTGCGCGTGCCTACTACAGTATGTGCACCCCCACCCATAAGCGCTGCCCATACAGTTCCAAACAGCTCTCTATCTCATGCCGCAAGCATCACAGATGCAATGCGCGAGCCAAGAAACTCCCCGCTAAATGCGGGAAGCTTTATGAATGTGGCGCGCGTGCCTATTACGATGTATGCACCCCCACCACAAAACACTTTCATACAGTTTCAAGCATCTCTCCGACTCATGCCGCGAGCATCTCGGAGATAGCGCGCGTGCCTGTACTCTCACACGCACCCCTGCACTCGGCACTCAACTCGGCGGCTCAGCGCGCACCTGCGCCTCTGAGAGCTGTAGACTCTGTGTTAGCACAAGGCAATTTGCCGGTGGGGCCCATACGTCACTGCGACACGCCCCCAGCCAGCATTCAGCCCATATCTGTGCGAGCAGAAGCCTGGGAAAACATCCCCGACATGCCGAAATGGGTTTTGAACATAATAAAACACGGTGGCCTCCGCCCCATCCTAGATCTCAGACATCTGAACAAAGCTTTAATGATTCGCTCGTTCAGAATGTTAACAACCAAACATATCCTCGCGCAAGTTCGCCCCGGGGATTGGTTTCTATCAGTGGATTTGAAAGACGCTTACTTTCACATTCCGATAGCACCTCATCACAGGCCTTTTCTGAGATCGCTTTGGAGGGACAGTCATACCAGTACACTGTACTACCATTCGGCCTATCATTGGCCCCCCGTACATTCACGAAATGTATGGACGCGGCACTTTCCCCCCTGAGACAGCGGGGAGTGCGAATACTGAATTACCTCGACGATTGGCTAATCATAGCACAATCAGAGGATCAGTTAACGACGCACAGATCTTGGATTATCAGCCATCTAGAATGCCTGGGTTTGAGAATCAATTTTGCAAAGAGCGTGCTATCCCCCAGCCAGAATATCTCTTTTCTGGGAATAGTGCTAGACTCAGTGCAGATGACAGCGCGCCTCTCATCAGAGCGTGCGCTCTCTATTCGACGCCTTGCAACATCATTCAGAACGGGCGTGCACGCCCCCCATCAAACGATTTCAAAGAATGCTCGGTCTCATGGCCTCGGCATCAGCTGTACTCCAGCTAGGATTGTTGCACATGCGTCCTCTCCAGCGCTGGCTCAAGAGCCGTGTCCCCACTCACGCGTGGCACTCGGGCCACTTTTTGATCAGAGCGAATCACGGCTGTATAAAAGCCCTGACGCCCTGGAAAGCCATCAACTGGTATCAAACTGGTGTGAGTTTGGGCGTGAATGCGCAGAGAAAAATGATCACGACAGATGCCTCCAAAATAGGATGGGGGGCCCTTTACGAGGGCAGGCCTGTCTCCGGCTTTTGGTCAAACCCGGAAAAGCGCCTACACATAAACTGTCTGGAAATGAAAGCGGTCGCCTTGGCTCTCAGAGCCCTGCTTCCGTATTTGAAAAACGAACACGTCCTGGTCCGAACGGACAACATGACGGTAGTTTCGTATATAAATCGCCAGGGTGGACTCAGGTCGAGCTCCCTGCACTCTATGGCCAGGGAGCTCATCCTATGGTCACAGCACCACCTGCGCTTGCTAAGAGCAGCGCATGTGCCAGGCGCCCTGAACCAGGGGGTGGACATGCTGTCCAGAGACAAGGTTCTCCCAGGGGAATGGTCTCTCCACCCCCTGACGGTGCAGTGGTTATGGCAAACCCTTGGCTACCTCAGGTCATCAGTCGGATCAGGGAAGTGAAATGTGCAGTGCTCCTGGTAGCCCCACTCTGGAAAAACCAGACGTGGTTTCCAGAACTAATGCAGATGATGCAATCTGCCCCATGGCCGATTCCGTTGAGGCTAGACCTCCTCAGGCAGGCCAACGGGATGATTTTTCATCCCCGCCCCGATCTGTGGGCCCTCCATGCATGGCCCCTCAACGGGTTCCCGAGAACCTCCCCAGTGGAGTATAAGTGGAATATTCACTTTGCTTTAAGGCTCAGGCATCTGCCTCTGGCTTTATAGAGCGAAGTCAGAACGCACAGCATTTTGCAGGGTGTTCCCATAGCGTAAGCTACTTACGCAATAGGAGAGACCTCTCGATAGGGAACGACTCGGTTACTAACGTAACCTCGGTTCCCTGAGAGGAGGGAACGAGTATTGCGTAAGCTGCCGTGCTTGTGCTTGGTCAGTTCGCTTCAGTCGATTGAACCTAAAGGAACTTCGTATGACGGGGTGCCCATTATATAGCCTGGCTATGCTAATTTCGGCGGGCTCTGAGCGCGTGAACGCGAGGCGCGCCCCCATTGGTCGCATGTTCAGAGTCGCCCCGTCATTGGTTCGAGCAGTTGCCGCAGCACAGCCAATGATCGAGCTGCCTCGCTCATTACTGTCTGCTGTGCAGCTGCAATGCGTTTTACATAAAGACTTCAATATTTCTCGAGAAACTGAGTTTTCCCATAGCGTAAGCTACTTACGCAATACTCGTTCCCTCCTCTCAGGGAACCGAGGTTACGTTAGTAACCGAGTCGTTTTTAATAGCAAATCTGGCCTGACCAAATAATCAGTGAAGGAAGATGAATGAATTGAAGCTGCTATAGTGAGCAGCCCCCTCTGTTGGTCAAAATAAACAGCACACTGTAAGCTTTGCTGCTCGGGCTGTTTCTTGCCATATGATATTTTACTATGCGGGCTGTTTTGAACGCTCAGGAAAAACTGGGACATTTTTTGGGGACAGCTCCAGTTGGGGACAGACCACCAAAAACCGGGACTGTCCACGGAAAACAGGGATGTCTGGTGAGCTTGTGCTTTTACATCTTTAAATATCTTCATTCACTGTTGCCTTTGGAAAAGGACAGACAGCTGAGCTGCCTGCCCGAACCAGAGCATTAATCCACATGGAATGCAAACAGATATTCACTTGTTAGTGAGTCAGCAAATTAACGAAGTGAGAGACTGATAATAAGGTGTGCTCTCACCTCCATGTTTACCTCAATCTTATAAAAACAGCTCTGGGGGACAGCAACCCACAGAAAATATCTTTTAAAAGACAAAGAGAAAGCAAGAGAGAGATAAATGTGAATTTAAATGCAGCATTAATTTCTCAAGACAATGTTTCTCAGTTTGTGATTAAACAGTCCTGCAGCAAATATGTTTGAGAAAATAATAACAGTACATAAATTTAAATATTAAAAAATCTAAAATACAAATATTTTGAAATGTAACTGAATACTGTATAAACCACAAATTTTTCTGAAGTAGCACTGTAAAATCCACAACACCAGTGGATACAGTTTCAAAGAAGGGCAACTTTTTCCTCCCTTGAGCTCATTGTTTTCCCATTAAGGTCCTAAAGCATGGCATGAATGTGAGGGGGAGCTGTAAAATATAGACAAGAAATCACTTGAGAGGAGGCAGTGCTTCCATGACGCTGTGATTGACTGATTAGTCGTCAATACAATGATGCCTCAGGGCTCCAGACTGCAATAGCCAGTTTCAGAACCCCAGTTTCAGAACACCAGCGCCAGAACCTGAAGTGAGGGGCGGAGCTTACGTTCTAAACCGAGTAGCGCCACCTAACGTTTTGGAGAGTAGGCTACACCACCAGTTTCAGAACCCCAGCGCCAGAACCTGAAGTGAGGGGCAGAGCTTACGTTCGAAACCGAGTAGCGCCACCTAACGTTTTGGAGAGTACTTTGCTTTTATTACAGATGAAACATCATACTTTATACGTATGTTATAATGATTCTTTAAGGTACAGTACAATAAGCACTTTAAAACATTGATCTTGTGTAATATAATTGTATATAGTTATCCGTTTCATTGTATTATGAGAGTTACTTCCTGATCATGATGGTGAAAAAAAATGCTTGAAACTTATGGGCATTTTATATAAAATATACTTTTTTCACAAGAACATGTGCAGTATGCATTTTTCTTTATGTAAAATAAAACATGTCAAAAAACTAAAAAAGAGAAAAAATTCAGCATAATTTTAAAAGAAACAATAAAAATATATACAACAAATGACCAATTCACCCCTAGGCCCATTTTATCATGACAATCCTGTATAAATTGAACTTAAAATGTATCAAATGAGGAATTCACTCTCAGGCCCATTTTGTCCTTACATTCTTGCTAAAATAACTCCATGTCATCCCTGAACACAAAATGAAATAGAAAGGGCTCTCTGGAAGCTTCTGACTGTTCCAGGAGATTGTTGCGGGCCTTTTCCTTGTGGTCTTCATTCATTCGAAATGTCTCTACAAGAGATGAAAGCACCACACAATAATCTCAACCTAAAAAAAAAACCTCAACTATAAGGTAACATTAACTCACAAACAATGCATATAACAGAGGAACGTGGAACAAACACTTTAACACCTTCACAAGATGTCTTCAAAACGTCACCGCAAGGCTCATTTACAACACGAAAAATGTATCGAACCATCCGTAGATATTTTTTTTTAATACAGTAAAGTATGACAACATATTCAAGCTTCATTAAGATGATAAAGTTATGCACAAATTAAATATTTAGCAGATAAACGCTGAACTTAATATATGCGATAATTTTTCACAACATGATTTCAAAAACGTTACACAACTCACCATGCTCTCCGCCATGCTTGTCTCATTGTCAATAACTCCGCCCCTCACTTCAGGTTCTGGTGCTGGGGTTCTGAAACTGGGGTTCTGAAACTGGTGGTGCTGCGGGTCTGCAGCTGGATATGTCTCCCAGACTGCGACCAAATGGTCGCATTTTGTGACCAAAATTTGAGTGTGTGCGACTGAATTTTACATCCAGTCGCACATGTGCGACCAGTAAATTTGTGCATTTTTTTTTACAAGTTAAACGTGGAAGTTGCGCGTTAATGAATCCGGAATGTGATGAGTGTGAGAAGAATAGGGAATGGCCACTGTAACTGGCTAATGCGTGGAGGGGGAGGGTCTATAATCGACCGCGCATAAACATCTGTGGGAGACAGACAAAATATCACAACCTTCTATGCGCATCTGAGCAATTGACTCGTTCTTCCGACCTGCGGCTAGTGTGCCAGTGCCACAGTCTGATGATGTGTCCGAGGTTTGTGTTGCGAAAAAGTCCCGAACCCACCATTTTCGGGAAGAGTGGGTTTCGAGATTTCAGCTGGCTGAAGTACTGTAAGGAGACGAACTCCACGAACTGCGAGTACTGCAGTCGCTACCCCAAAAAATGCGGGAAACACAAAGTTTGCCGACAGTGCAGGCACGTCGCAGTTTAAACGCAATGCTTTAGTTAAACATAGTCTCAGCCTTAGCACAGAGTATGCCGTGATATGTTCATAAATCAAAAAGCAACGACACTGCCAGTTGCTTTTAGAAGACAAGAGGCTGTAAATCAGAGCACAGATGAGGCAGAGATGATGTTGAAATTTAACACGACCTACTTCGTTGCTAAGGTGGAGCTACCCTTCACCAAATTCAAAAGCCAGCTCGACCTTCAAAGGAAGAATGGCTTAAAAATTAACGAAACATACAACAGTGATACAGCATGCGCACAATTTGTTGGAGTAATTGCAGATACTCTGAAGGGGAAGAAATTAGTAGAAATGTGAATATTTGGTTAGCATGTTGATTTACGGTGTGTGCCCCTACATTTTCTGGTTGTGCCCCTAAAATTTTCAGTTGGGGGCCACTGTGCTCCTAGTGAAAAAAGTTAGTCTGGAGCCCTGTGCCTGCCTGTCTTGTTTGGAACCAATTTGAATGGGTCAAACTGGTGGAAATGAACAGACTAATTACAAAGTAAACAACTCACCCATTCAGACATCACTACTTTTGGTCACATCCACATCTAAATGTTCTTGAAAATAACTTGAATTGAGTGAGGCAATGTTTAGCTATCTTAAGGTGAGGTATGTTAAAGGCAAATTTCACCCAAAAATTACAATTCTGTCATAATTTATTCGCCCTCATGGAACAGATTCACTTTGTTGTGTTAAAAAGGTAACACCTTACAATAAGGTTCCATTTGCTAACATTAATAAATGCATTAGTCATCATGAATAAACAATTAACAATATATTTGTTACAACATTTATTAATCTTTGTTAATGTTAGTTAATAAAAATATAATCGTTCACTGTTACTTACAGGTGTACATTTTATTAGTATGTGCATTCACTGGGATCGAACCCATGATCTTGGTGTTGCTAGCATTATGCTTTTAACTGTTGAGCTACAGACTCAGTTTAACAGTAGTAAACAGTTTTTTGCGGAGAATTCAAAATGCGGTGAGGTGTTAAGCCAGTACTGCAGTAAAACTTGTTATTATATCATCTGAACTTCACAAGAGACTTCAATCTAGTGAGAGGGGTTATGGTAAAACATTACATTAAGGCTCCATATGTAAAGGGTTTATAAAGGGGTTCATTAATGGCTAACAACTCATCAACAAATGCATTATAAATCATTTATATGCAGTTATAAAAACATGAATAAAAAGGGTGATTTTCATGCGATTCTTTCCAAACAGTGAGCCAATATATACTCACGTTACAAACGCTTAATAAAGTTACTTATTACCAGTAATGCTATTTTAATCAAAATCATGAACTTTCTTAATTCATGATTCATGTCATGATGCAGCCATGATTATGTCAAAATATTCAGGTAGTTAGATTAAAAGGTGTTGCGTTTGTGTTTTGTCACTTTCCTTGTCACTTTGATGTAAAAATGAATGGTGCTACTCCAGTGCTTCACCCTGTCTAACCTACTGTTTTCTGTAAAAACACTATTCAGGTCTTAATGCTCTTCTACAGCAATGTCAAATCATTCTGATTCTCTCTTGTTTATCAAAAATATATAGATTTTCCACAAACCCTTCATTTTATGGGCTATTACTGAAAAATCATTAATTGTACCTTGCAAAGCTTTAAATTTTGATGTTTTTATCAACCTAACTAACCTCAAATAGGGTACATTAATGCAAAATGGACAACTACAATAACAATGTGTTACACATGAACCATTACAATCAATAACCTATTAAATTGTACATTAATGTTAAGTGAACACCTGTGAACCATTTATTAATGAGATACCAACATTAGTAAAGTGAACAATTTATTACGTTTCTGACATTAGTAACCTATGAAAGTGTACCATAATGTAAAGAAGACCCGTGAACAATTTAATAATGAGTTACTGGCTTTAAGAACATATGAAAGTGTTCCTTAATGGTAAGTGAACACCTGTGAACCATTTATTAATGAGTTACCAACATTAGTAACCTATGAATGTGTACCTTATCCCTTTCACAGGTACGATCAAACTGGTGTGATTACACAAGGTTGGGCTCAGAAGCGTGTGATCAAACTGGTGCGATCTGTATTCGTGCTGCTGTTTACCAGCAAAGAGGTACTGAAATGGTTGTCATAATGAACCAGCTTCTCAAATAGTATTTTCAACATTACAATATCTTTATTACATTAAGTTACTCTTTCAGAAATTAATCAGAGTCAATTTATTACATTAAGTAGTCAAGTCAATTAAATGATTACTAATGCCAAGGTACGTTTTCAAAAAACGGTCTTACCATATTACATGTCTTAAAAAAAACATTGGTATGGGACTCCTTTGTTAAGTAAAAATCGTGTTTTGATGCATTTGAGGCAGTGATTAACCTTTAACAGATTTTTTTGTGTGTTTATTAATCATTGCTTTAATTATTCTTTTCACTCGAAAATCATCACAGGTACCATTTAGTTCCACATACTTTCCTCATTCAACTCTTATTTCTAGCAGGTGCTGGAAAAGAGCATCTTAAATTATCCTTGATAATTACACAAGTCATGTTCAAAAGAATCTATGACCCCTTGACATTTTCTCCTCTTCTGCTTTTACTGTGTTTGATATGGCGAGAAATGGTGGGCGAGAAAAGGTTGCACTTCTGTCCAAAGTTTTTGATCTTTTCTGAATTCTGATTAGGCAGGATGAGTTTAAGAATCCACAATCTGCCACCCAATTCCAAACATTCAGGATCCTTTCCTCTCAAAGAGGGCACAGCAGACAAACAAAAACATGTTTTCTCTGGCAAACAGCCATAAGATTATATAATTATCCTTCTTTAACTGACTCTTTCCTCTGTCAAATTGTTGCATGGAGAATTGCACTCTTCCCTTACAGCTCTTTCCTTAATACTATGCTGTTTAGGTGTTAATAACTGGTTTGCTTGCAACTACAGAAAAAAGAAAACAAGAAAATAAGCAGTGTTTAGATTAACCCAAGTCTGCGGTACAATGGCAACATGTTGTGCACATTGGAAATATTTCACTTATCCGGCAACGTGTCTGAGCAAGTAGGAAAAGACAGCACAAATACAAAAATCAAAAGCATACATCAAGCTGTGCACTAAATTCAAGCATAATTCAACACGCCAAAGCAGTATCTATTAATACCAGCAGCTAAGCGTACAAACAGCGCAAGGCCAGTCAAATAAAGGTTACGTACTAATTTTATTGCGCCCATATTTCGGCTCTAATTGCCACAGGCAGCAATTAGGTTGTGTAACTTAATTTTGAGCGGGCAGTGACCCGTGAGATTGCCTCTGCCTTCAGACAATGCATTCAGAACGCAATATTTGACAGAACTTCACGAAGAACAGAATAAGCAGTGGGAGTTTTACATACTGTATCCTTCACTCTCTCTACAGCCTTTCCCAGGCTTCTTAATTTCAGTTTCAAATTATTTGACTAGTCACTAAAAATTGGACCACAAAGCATGAAAATTATCTTTGTAAGTGAAAGAAGCAGTTTTTAATTCATAAAAGAAATATAACAAAATCAGGCAGACCCATAGGGAAAGATATTTGCTTGCTTTTTCAATAGTTCAGGAGACTTAATGGAGTTCATAGGTATGTCTCATTAAAGCTTTATTTCAGATGTTTCTCCTAAAATTCCTTACAAGAAATAAAAATAATGAGACCTACAGTAAGAGTATGAAGCAAGAAAATTAGTGTGGATGTCATAGCTCATTTAATTTGGTTTATGAAGAGTTTGATGAGAACTGTTTAAGACCAAATGTAAATATCTGACTTTTTGACTTTTGGCATCTTGGCAGATCTGTGCACAGTGTGTGACACTGTTGCTGAAACTCAATATATTCCAAGGTCTGAGAAGAAGGAGATTTTAGACCCATTCCTTCTCCATATAATCTCATTGGTGTCTAGGAGAAACAATTGATTTGAGATACTAAGAAATCTCATTTCTGATTTTTCTTTCCCATTGCAATAAACAAAATATTTGGGATCAGATATTTAATAAATGCTAGAGCACTCAAAATTGGAAAGTATCTCTTTTGAGGACATTGGAATCATACTTGCGGTCAGGATCCACAAAAGCTGTGGGCTCACCTCTCTCAATTAGTATGTGACGAGTGAGACCATCTCGGGTTGACCTTGTCACAGGGGCTTAAATGAATGTTGTAATAATATATCACTGGAAAGAAGTGACTGAGCCTCCATGCAGACACAATATTACCCCCAAGAGTTTAAAAGAATCAAAAACTTTCTTTCAAAGTCTGATGATTCTATTGAGAAGATATATACAAGACAACAAAGTGTGAATCTCAAAAATGGAGTCTAACACTTGAATTAATCCACGTGGATTCAAAAACACTTACAGATGTGTTAAATCTTTTCTTTTAGTCTTTATATTAACCTTGTTAGGTGAAACTTCCTGAGTGACTCACATTGACTTTTCAATCTATCTTTGTTTTTTTACTCTCTTCCCTTATTTCACCAGAGGAGAACAGGAAAAGGTGCAGAATATTCTAAAATAATGAAGCTCTTAGAGTCACAATGAACTATGTCATCCATCTTTAGGACTGTCACCCTGATTCTATATTTGAATGGCTTCAAAGGGAACGGAGATGTGACGTGCCAACTTCTGTTTCGTTGGGAGTGTCTGACTCGTTTAATGTTTGTGAACTTCACAGGAGCACAATGATGTTTGCTCTCTTTATGAAGAGTTTTAGGTGTCTTGTTTTTGAAGATTTCATCCAAAACTTTAGGAATCCTGTATTGTGTCTGTTTTATAATACACTCTATGAAAGTTTGAAGAGCACTGGGGTGAATTCTGGCAAATTGACATTTAGATGACTGTCAAAAGTGGCCCAAATTACCTGCTATCACTCTAAAGTCTTTTTAATGCAAGTCAAGATACTTGGCCACCATTTTTTAACGTAAGAGGGCCCGTACAGGTACAGCTCCTGTCTTCATGAATAGGGAAAGACCAAAATCTCCAAAACGTTTGGTCAAGATTACTATCAAACATATTTAAAATCATAAATTGGTGTCAGAAATTGTCCTTTATAAGTTAAACTCCAATAAAATGCTATTTTTAGGCTGGACAAGCAACTGAGAATATTGTTTCTCGAATAAACTGAAAGGCGTTTGATTTTTTAATGGTAAGGAAGGACTTGCACTCCCACAGCAACCATATTAGCATTACAATTGTTCTCATGAATATATATAAATGACCCATCTCATCCTATTATGTCACTGATTCACCCTAAATCAGTTAAAAAAGCTCAACAATCAGGATTATCCCTCTATTTGTACAATGCACAAATTAAAATGCTACATAATTGTACAGCTAAAATGTGATAAGCTATGCATTATATAATTATATTATATATATATATATATATATATATATATATATATATATTTTCTGGAAAACTGATGACATTAGGTACAATATATTATAGATTTGTTTTTCTTATTCTCAAACCAATATGAACTGATAGCATTTCAAACTCGAAGAAACTTGGAACAGCTCATTTAGTTTTAGCTTCATAATTTGAAGCTATTGCTAAATGTATTGCTAAAAAAACTTGTCTACACATGTTAGCCAGCTAGATCTGTGGTTCTCAACCAGGGGGCAGGGCCCACTGGTGGTCTCAGAAAACTTCCAAGGGGGCCTCAAGATGACTTAAAAATAAAAACCTAAATTAATGAATCAAAAGAGTTTGAGACCTACAAATTAACATCAATATTTAACTATTAGGATTAAGGCTGCATTTTGTAGATGCATCTTTAGTCTAGTGCATGGCTTGATCAATACGTACATTTTAAAAATGGGAACAAACAGAAGGAAATAACTGTCAAAGACAGCTTGACCGTGTGATTGAGCAGGGTTGGTTATTACAACTCATATGAAAGGACTTGCAGAATATTAGAACATTTGTATCATGTTATGTGTGTGCGCATGTGAGATGTGCCAAGTCATTTCATGACATTTAATCAGGAGGAGGGAATAAGATTGGCATGAGAGAGAGAGAGAGAGAGAGAGAGAGAGAGAGAGAGAGAGAGAGCAATATATGGCAACCTTTAAGCAAACCTTAGTCATTCATCAGTCAGTTCTCAATTTGATACTCCTCTCCATGTATCTGGTGGTCTCTGGTTTGCATGTCAATGCAGTGCGCAGGTGGCACTATCTCTATGCAGAAGCTCAGCCGAGAAAAACATAGTTGTGATTGATGACTCCGGACACTTCTGATTGCATCTCTGTTACCACATAAATCACACATTTACTGATGCAACGCTGATGTGTTTTACCCACCAGTAACTAAGGAAGGCCAGGGAGATTGGCCTAACATGGCAACACAGATCACCCGTTAAACACAGTGAGTGTTGCAGCATCATAATGTGATCTTAAGGATGACATGGCCCTGATGATATAGGGCAAACTCTGATTAAGAAGCATTAGAATTCATGGGGGAACTTATTTATGCAGGCACAAAACTGACCAATTTTTTTTTAGCCACAACCACAAGCTCTTGTTTCCAGTGTTTGGAAAAAAAAAAACATTAAAAGAATAGTTGATCCAAAAAGGAAAACTTTCATCATTTACTGCCATTCAAGCACCAAAAAGGACAACACAGCACTACCAAAACACCATAAATCTGTGCGCTACAATTCCAAGTCTTCTGAAGCCATTCCTCTTAGCCTTGTGTGTAGAACAGATGGAAATGTTGGTCATTATTCACTGATAATCTCTGCATCTTAACAGCAGCTATCAAATCAAATATGGTGCCTTTGGCGTATCTTTGACATCATGACGTCATAAGACACGGCAATAATATTGGATGTTTACAAGTATGGTCACTATATGAAATGTCGGTGTGTGGAAAAAACAAAGGATACACCGATGTATCTGGCCACTTTTATTTATCAGTCATTTACTGACAAAATTAAAATCATGCGCATATCAGTCAAAAGCATGAAAACTGATGGTTTATTTCTAATTAATTACATACATTTATTGCATTGTATAAAATTGTACACTTTACGGTGCAAAGCAATACCTTATTTTGTGTACATATTTGTACCCTTAAGGAGATAAAAAGGTATGGTTTTTGTTCCCATAGGAACAAATCATATACATGTACCTTTAAAAGTACACTATAGGTCCTTAGTGTACAATTATGCACTCAAAACGAGTTATAAAATTGAACTAGAGGTACAAAAATTAGTATTTTGAAATTTGAGAGAACCATTCTAGTGTCGGCCCTTGTTCGTTAAAGGGATAGTTAAATAATTGTTAACTCACCCCTTTGTTGTTATAACCCTATATGACTTTCTTTCTTTTTCTTAAAACAAAGGGAGAAATAGTGAAACATTTTTTTGCTCAGTAATGTCAAACAATGGCTGTTCATGTTGACTACCTTTTCAAGCTTCAAAAGAATGCAAAATTATAATTCAGAAATCGAATAAATTATTCCATGAGACTCATGATTGTTATGAAAGCACACGATAAGGTTTGGTTAGAAACAAACCGAAATCGAATGTTTTATTTAGTGAAAATATTCACTGACCGTTGATCTGCTGTGCGTGTTCAAGATATGGCAGGAGAGCAACACTTCATGCAGCGCCCTTACGACATTGGGAATTTCAAATGAAAACTTTTTTTTTTTATCTAAAAACAGGTCCTCCAAAGCAATAGCAGAACACAACACAATTGCCCACAAAACAGAGAACAGAACTTACTAAACATGTCTAAAGAGTTTGTAGTCGAAGAATTAATGCATTTCTATGCCCGGCCTTATTTTTCATTTTTGGATGAACAAATCCTTGAAATACCAAATAAATGAAATCTGTAAATGTAAAGCATATTGAATATGAATAATGAGTTTGTAATGTTCTGTCATAATATGTAAAATTCTAGTTGTTGTTTAGAAATGTGGGTGGGGTTAAAATCGGTATAGGCCAAATATTTTCATAACGCTGCATCCCTAGAAAAAACCTGCATGAGGATTTTTCAACATTCTCCATTTGTGTTCTACTGAAAAATTAGCAGCTTATGGTTTTAAATGATCTGAGGCTGACTAAATAATAACAGATTTTTTTTATTTTTTTATCAAAGTATCACTTTAAATAATAGATTTGAGTTGAAAATTGCAAAATAGTAAAAAAGTGAATTTGTATTCTCTTTAGTCTCCTTTGACAGAATCATAAGAGACCTTCAAATATTTCCATTTATTAAAATGGCAAGTGTATGACAAGGTTATCATGCTGGAGTAATGGACCCATTTGTGTTGGTGTGCAGCCTTCAATTACACTGTCATCTGCTCTTAGACAGAGGTGGTTCAAATGAACATGTATCCTCTTGTTTGAATGAGGACAGGGTGTTACATTCAGCCTCCTGTTTTTTCTTTTCCAAAGAGGAATTGTTAAACCTTATAAAGCCAGCGGGAAGGAAAAGTAATTTATGTGGCAGAACTTTTCCCCACAAGCCTGGGGTGTTTGTTTTAGGATGCTTGAGGGCTTAAATTTCACTCATCTTATCAAAACATGCTTGCATATGGAGCTTTGCAGGGCATCTATTCATCGTGAAATCCTCATGGCAATGACATATATCAACCACTCACTCTCATCCAGACCGCCCAAGGTACTTATACAAGAAAACAACAATTATTGGAAAAAAGTTACAGATTTCATGCATATAAAAACAAATAAATAATTTATAGAATGTGTTAATTACAATATTTGTTGCCCAAAACAATAGTTTGATATTTCTGTACATAACCTTTACATTTTTTTCTGTTTCATAAATTATTGAGCATTTCTTTAATTGTTGTATTGTTTATATTTTGCTGAAAAGCCTACAATACTATAGACTGTTTAATGGCAGGTTCCATCTGGGCATGCCACAAAAGGTCAATATTTTTTCAGGGGGGGGCTTAAATATGCTCAAAGATCAGAAGATGTTTCACAGCATTTATGCATTTTTGACTGAGTCTGTATTTGTTATTACTGATAGTGTCGAAAGACTGGTATCATCACTTATATACTGTAAATTTGACTTAATATTAAAATTAGGGCTGTGAATCGATGTAAAAAATGTTTAACTAACTGTGGGAGGGCAGAAGGCGGGGCCGGGTCATGATACCGCACACCCGGCCCCTAATCAGGCTTATCAAGCCTCAGAGAGGGATAAAGTCCGACTGGAATCTACAGTGCGAGAGAGATTTACGGACAGCTGTCCGACACTTTTTGTGTGTTTTGTCTTTTTGTTTCAGTTTTATATAAAATTATAATAAATTATAATGCATCAACGCATCATCCCTATGCTATGTAACGTGCTTTGAGTGCCTAGAAAAGCGCTATATAAATGTAAGGAATTATTATTATTTATATTTTCAAACCGGTTCTCCCCTCCTCCTTTCCATTAATCCCTTTACACTTACAAATCGTAGAGTTTTCTGTGATTAATCACGATTAATCATAATACACAGTACATTGAAACAAACATTAAATATAATCACATTGTCTCAAAGAACTTGTGAAAAATTGGTTAGTCTTACTTTATTTTAATTATTTAAATAGGTATATTTTAAAATGTTTCAAATCTTTTGCGCATAGTTAATTAGACACATTTTTATATAAATATTTGATACAAGTATACAGTAGTTATCCAACCAGAATGACCCTTACTATCGTGGGAATTAATGCAGTGGTAAAACATTGCATACTCACACGTGAGGCTTGTTCGCAAAGGAGCGCAAAGGGACACTTTAGGCACCACCGTTTAGTGTGAAGAAAGTTATTATGATTAATTTTGTTAATATTATTATTTTTATTGTGTTTTGTTTTTTTACATTTTGATGTGTTGAAGTTGATCTAACAATGCCAAATTAACATGACAAAAAAATCAGTGAACATGCTGTAATTAAAAGTTGGGCAAAATCTTCTGCCATCTAACAGTAGATGTTTTAAATAATAGGATCAAACGGGCAGATTCAATTTATATCAAGCTTTATTGGCAAGATAATATTAAGGGGGCTTTCACACTAGCACTTTTGGTGCGCACCCCGGTTCGAATGACGTCAGAGTTCGGTTCGTTTGGATGATGTGAAGGCTGTCTTCCGAACTCGGGTGCGCACCCGCGAACCGTACTCGGGTCCGCTTAAAAAGGTGGTCTGGGGTACGGTTCATGTGAACTCCAGTACGGTTCGCTGCTGATATGAACGCAATCGAACCAAACCGCGGAAGTGAACCGCTATTGATGACATATAATGTGGTCGTCAGTCTCACACGCGTCACTTTCAAAATGAGCGGAAAGGGTTTACTTTCGATGCGTGCGTCGCGTGTATACACTTACCTTGACGAAAAGCGGGATTGACGCACACGCACTGCAAGCAGAGAGATGATTTCTGCTTGCCTTCGCAAAAATTGTCTTCGGCGGACAGCCCGCTGTCTTTTGAACAATTTCAGTTATTTTTGCGGCAGACAGACGCAAGTGTGTTTCTGTATCTTGATGTTGAAAACAAAACCAAAGGTTAAAAAAAAGAAGAACAAATGTGAGCCGAGCAAGTCTATTCATTGAATTTTGACGCCTTTTCATTTCGCGGTTATCAAGCAACACGATTACGCACCAGCTGCAGCTTGATGACGCAAGAGTACCGCGGTTCGGTTACAAATATATAATGTGAACACAGTCCATCGGGGGCAGGGGGGAGGGGGGAGCAATCAAACTCGGGTTCGGAACAGGCAATCGAACCAAGTGTGAAAGCCCCCTAAGTGTACACTGCCAATGCAGTTTAAGACACTATACGGTAAACTATGTACATGTAAACTAATATAACATTACAGAAATTACAGATATAAAACTGATTAAATGCTTAAGTTTAATTTGATAAAGTTTAAAATCTCAAAACTGTTATTTTCTCTGACTGCCTCCCAGTTTCTATCATGTACACGCCGGGTCTCTATAGCGTGGTTTCGGATTCGACTCTGGTTTAGATGACAGTGATTAAGCGGATCAGGCGAAGAGATACGGCAGCTCCCACACCTGGCTCACTGCTTGCGGGTGAAGTTTCTATGCTCAGTACAGTAAATCCTCTCCCATGTTTATAATAATCACAATCATTTTCTGTGCTAGAAATGTGTGGGCGAGACAAGCGTGTACCTTCTGGGAATTTTGTATATGCCAGTTTTAACCACAGGAAATGGGAAAATATTAGTGAAGTTTCAGGAAGTGGGGGAAAGCAAAACGGATACTGCATTAATTGCAATAATTCTTTTAAAACGTTAATTTCGGTGATTATCATGTTAAAAGAATGAATGCAGTTAATGCAGTATCCATTTTTCCCCCACTTCCTGAAACTTCACTAATGTTTTTCCAAATTGATGTGGCTAAAATTGGAATATATGCATTTCCAGGAGGTACATGCTCGACTTGATTGCAGCAGCCTTAATTACAACATGTTTATATTGATATTGAAGTACCTTGGTATATCTTCAAGGTGATAAAATCTTTAGGTCTTTAATAAAAAAACATTCAAGGCTGAAGCCCAGATAGACCACACCTAGCGCTGTCCATGTCTTTTGTTTCTGGGCAATAACAGTAAAAATATGAATTACCTATTTTGTAACCGTGACTTCAAGATATGTGTCTATACATAAACTGACTTTCAAAAACAAACCAATACCCTGAGAAATATTCACTGGAGTAAACCTCTAGATCTGGTCTCCCCTACAGTATACTGTATTTAATGTGTGAGCATATGTGTGTTCTAATCCATCTAAAAACAGCTGAAGCGTATTTCTCCTCAGTTGAATTTAAGGATCAGAGTCTTATAAAGCTTCTCTGCCAGCCTGCAAATCTCTGCAGGTGGTTCACGTTTGCCGTAAATGTGCAATACTACCACAGATGCCACAGAGCAGGAACTGCAGGAGCGTGCCTGTCTGCCTCAGGCTAAATCAATAACTATCAATCTCTCCAATAACTGGGTATTTCCTTTACTTTTACTGCCAGTGAAATGTGAGCCAGCTCCTATACAAGGATTTCGGGATTTGAGGGTGGCTGTGTCATTTTTACACTTCGAATTATCAGCATCCGCTGTGATTAACAAAAATTTCATCGCTCACAGCACACTCCATAATATTATGTAGCATGATTTATGTGAATATTACGACACACAACTTATTTATGATATTGAGTCGCCGGGCTCAGCGGGTATTGGATTTTTTTTCTGTTATCAATGTTTCATTGTTGATTGATGACTTTTGCTTTAATTATTTATTGAAATACTGTAAGTGGATGATAATTAGAGAATATTCAGACCAAAGAAAGTGCTGATGTGAAGGGCAGAACTGAAGGTTGACAAAGTTCATGAGGTCTGCTCAGGATTCAGCTGCCGTGTGTGCAAGATCTGATCAACTGCAAACAGCCTTGTGGCATACTAATTATACACTGACACATGTTATGCATGCTTCTACACTTCTAGTTTATCATAGCAAATGTTTTTTCACTGGCTTTTAACATGTATATACTTCTTAAATGTTGGAACATTTGCTACTTTTATTGATAGTTATAGCATAGAGAGAAAAGACAGGAAATTATGAGGAAATGAGTAATGGGAAAAGACGCGAGCCGGACAAGAACTTGCATTGCCCAAGTGAGAGCCATAGTTTAAACTTCATGTGCGCTAATTGCTATTTGGTATTTAGATACACTAAACAGCTTTCCCACTTTTGTCTGTGGTACTTCAGGGCATGAGTTTTTAAATTAAGGTATTGTCATTCTTTTCAGTGCAAACACACCCCTTTTCAATATAAATTAACTCAATATACATTATACCTTATTCAGCGATAAGTGCCTGGTGCAACTAATGTTGTGCTACTACTTACCACAGAAAGCAGGTGGTAAACATAATTGTATTTAGA
Organism: Xyrauchen texanus; assembly: GCF_025860055.1. Lineage (NCBI taxonomy): Eukaryota > Metazoa > Chordata > Actinopteri > Cypriniformes > Catostomidae > Xyrauchen > Xyrauchen texanus. The sequence goes on from NC_068284.1 coordinate 37,351,381, forward strand.
AGACAATCTGGACTCATAGAAACACTTTACTATACATTCTGTAAATTTTTGCAAAATGATTTTTACATGGCACATTGTACATATAGCAGCAGTTTCCTGGTGAAATAAACACTAGAGGCGCTAGACAACAACTTTTATTCACAATCACAAAAATCACGAGTTAAACAGCAGATTATCAGTTCATAAACACTTACTTTTTGACTGTTCATCATACAAGACTATCTGATGATATCAAAACATTTACTATAGTGCATTACTTGTAAGGTGATACATTTTAACTAGAAATGTCAGAATTAACACATGCATGCGATACATTTAAAACGTTTAACGTATCATTTTTCTTCATCGCGATTAATGCATTTACTGTTAATACAACATAACAAGCATAAACACTGGTTTGAAGGGCGGAACCGTTGTAATGTGTCCGCCGGGAGTCATTGCACTGATGCACACACAACAACACAAACACCAGAGCCCTTCTATCAAGGGGAGTCTACAAGCTTAGTATAAAATAGCATAATGCGGCTCATAAACATTCTATGGGTGGTACTATCCTAATACGACAATTGACCATTAAGCTCTCTATTATAATAGAGCAACGGAGGTTATTATCTCGTTAAATAAAGGAATCTCTGCACACACATACAACAGCACTTCCATTATTAAATGATGGAGAAAGGACACCTTAATGCTATGTAAGGTGCGTTTTAATTACCACAGAGGCATATCAATTCTTAACTCTCACCAAAACGCAAAACGAGACGTTTTTGTTTGCAAGCGCATTTACCGTGGAATTTAAAGCAACTCTTGCTGCTGGCGTTGATGCCCTGACACGAATCATGAACGTAGCTTCACGATTGCTGTAACAAAGCAGATGGTCGCAGTCTACTGGCAGACTGTGAAGGTTGAGATTAGAAGAAAGAGATTTAAAAATTATGTAAGTGATTTTTTTAAAACAATTCCAGAGGCTCCTGGAGCATATGGCATCCTCAGCTGCGGTTGCGCCCCTCGGGCATGGATTCATAATGTTTGTCAGTTGAGGGTATTGTGCCACTGTTGAATTTGACAGACACAGGAAAAAACAATGCTGCTAATTTGCTCGGTTTTGATCTCAAAATTATATTTGGTGGGCAGGGTTTTTGAATGAAGGGACAAGGCTAATTCAATGTCTCAGTCGCGTGTAAGCTTCAGAATATTAAAATCACTTACCGCACCTTTAAGGCCCATTGCAATGAAAATGCAACCTATGTGGGGAGAATAGTTGTTTCAATTAGTCAACCTCCCACGTAGTCTTTGGGAAACATTTGTTACTTGAATTTGTGCTGTTTTAGTGCATTTCTATCTTTAAACTGTAGAAGGCTTTGTTTGGAATATGTTTATAAAGTATTATATTGTAACATCTTGTTTTGTTTTGTTTCCTAAGATGGAATTATATGCATTTTGACAAGAAAAGAAGTATATATAGTGTCTTCCAAAATTCAGCTCTTTGAAAATCTGTGATCAATAGCGATTTTTTTTTAAAATTAAATTACTAAATTTAGAAGCTAATTTTGGTATGATCAAATTGCGCAGCAGCTCAGTAGCATAGCACTTCCGATGCAAAGGAACGGGGTACAAGTCCTGAAGGGCACGTGAGATGACACGTGAGCAGAAACTGTCATAGAAAAACCACAAAATGGCAAGGTTTCTTCAGCAATTGCTTAGGCTTAGTTTTAAGGTTTAGGGTAGGGAGGTTGGTTTTGTTTATTTTAAACTCAATAGAGAATTAACCTTGAAAACTTTGTGTGTTTGGGAGAATTTGTTACTTTTTTACTGATTTTTTTATTTTTTGTGCCACACATTGGACATTTCACTACGGAACTGCCGCAATACATGTAATGAACCACACGATATCATTTTGCAAAAATGTCACCATAATCACGTAATTTTCTGTAATGTTTCATGTGTTTCATGTCATGTGGTCCCCTGGTCAAGTGATTTCATGTTTCCCTCCATGTTCATTTGTCTGGTTTTCACTGGTTTATTGGCTTGTTACCTTGTTATAAGTTTTGTCTTGCCATTGGATATCATTGCCATGTTTCTCCCTTGTCCATGTATATAAGCCTCAAGTTTGCCATTGTCCATGGTCAGGTATTGTTAATGTAGCATTGTTTGTGAGAGTAACTTTGTTGGATGGCTCATGTCATGTCATGTCAAGTCAAGTTTAATCAAATCAGGTCAAGTCAAGTTCAAGTTTATGTTTTGTTCACGTTTGGAATTTATGTGCTTTAGAATTTCATGTTTGATTATAAAACTGCATTGGGTTCATCACGTCATCGTCTTTGTCATTGCCAGTGACAACGTTACATTTGAATGAAATCAGGCTATTAAAATTGATACTTGGGTTCATTTTCTAGCCATCTCGGCTGCAGGAATTCATCAATTGATGATCAAATGATGAAAAAAACCCATTATAACCAGACATATATCAAAATGTTTGGTGAAGTCAAGTGCACTTTCAGGTGCCAGGATGTGAGTGGTGCTGTGGTACTGTATAATCCAAAAGCAAAGTATTGCAGATTGAGGTATTCTACACAAGGCTATTCAACTCCTTTTCACTGGAGGACCAGTGTCCTGCTGATCTAGTTCCAACCCTGATCAAACACTTCTGCTTGTAATTTTTAAGTAATCCTTGACAGAGACCTTGATAAACTGGTTCAGGTAAGATTGATAAGGGTAGGAGCTAAACTCTGCAGGACATCACCCCCTTCAGGATCGGAGTTGAATAGTCCAAGTCCACTGCATCCTGCACCACTGTACACTCTAAACCAATCTGCAAGCTGGAAAAATGCTTCAGTTCAGATTTCTGGGCATGTTTATGTCATTACCTGATTCACATAATTCCATCAGTGAATCTAGCGCTAAAACAACATAAACAGTGTGTGCAAATAAATGACACTATCAGCGGGTACAATTCATTCTAAGTTTTGGGAACTGTGTCCCTTATGTACCACTACACGTCTGGACACCTGCTGTAGGAAAACAGAAAACAGAGGTCTGTCCAAGGGTTGAAAGTCTGATGGCAGGAGTGGGTGATTACTACACGGTATGTGCTGCGGTGCCATGCCCATCTCGGGACTCGAGTCTGAAGCCAGTGCTGAAGCGGTCTCATATGCATCAACCCGAGCAGCACAACCGCGGCTGAGGATGTCATATGCACCAGGAGCCTCTGGAAATGTTTTTGAGGACTGCGTGCGCTCATTCACGATGCACTCTGTCATCGAGGCTGAGTTTAACTCCATGCCGAGAAAAGAGTAATATCACGTCGGGAGGCAAAAACGCTTCCCGAGGCTTGGGTGCTGAGAAAATTGCTGCTACATTTCTGACCATGATTCTTACTAATATGCCATTAACTTCACAGAAAATGAGTGAAGATCTTACCTACTTCTGAGTTTTATTAGCAGTCTGTTCTGTCTTATAGAGAGCTACTGTAGGACTTTAGAATACTTGGAAAATAGCACTAAAAGTTATAAGGACAACTTTTATGGTACATTTTCATCCTTTCAAAGCTTGATTACCCCAGTTCCTATTGACCTTTGTTATAAATAAATATTTAATGACATAAGAGTACGTTTTTTATTTAATTTTTTTTTATTTTGGGTGAAATATCCCTTTAAGATTTGAAGTGAAATATTGTATTAGAGTTATATTGGGTTCCTGTTGCTTAACTGGTAGAGCATACTGCTTAAACGTATACCTTAAATGCACCATTCATTTAGAAATAAGCATCTGCCAAATGCATAAATGTAAATGTAATTTCAAGTCAGGAAGTTTGGCTTGTATAGTTCACCTCTTAAGACTTCCTCCTGAAATGTCATGAGACAAGAGCTGAATTATATAACTGGATGAGTGTTACCAGACCTTAAGGAGTGTCGGCTGTGACTTAATCTTCCTTTGGGGTTGGTGTCATCACCATCAGCCGATCACGCTTTCGTAGGTTTGGTCTCAGCGGTGATGAAACAAAACAGCATCATTATATATAAAAGTATATTTACTTCAATTACCCAGAGGGGAGTTTTAAAGTTTGATGTAGAAACAGTGAAGCAGTGAGACATGCAGTAAAGTGAAGCATAAATTTGATTTGTTGTTCAAATTAAATCCTTTCTTTCTTATTTGCAACATCGGATATATTTTGTAATGCCATATCCTGGTAGGGTGACCACCTGCTAATAAGCCCAAGGGGGGACAAGGGGTATATTTCTGAGGGACAATGTGGGACACTGCCTGGCGCGGCGGTGCCCCCACCCCACGGGCAGACTCACTGATAGTGGTTTACCCATTTCTAGCACATACCACCTTACATGGTATATTAATAATGCCCTATTCCCCTAAACATGTGTAATTGCTGATGTATCCTCATGAATAGGCCAACCAATGTGTATTTTAATTTCTAAATAAAGATTAATAATATTTTGAACATTCAATGAATTGACAGATGCACTTCCACTTACGATTTACTTTAGCTATTTAATTTTATTTATTTTTCATTACAATTTATTCACTTTAAATAAATTAAAATATAAAATTATAGGATCAATAGTTGCTCAACACCACAGGAACAGTAAAAAAAAAAGTCTTAACTCACAACTCCAGAGGTTCACGGAACGAGAAGGGGGAGGAAGGATGGTGAACTTGCATTTTAGAAAACAAAACTGTTCAGTGTTCTGGGGACACCTTTAGGATTCAAACCTTTTCACCAGCATCTGAATCAAATAAAGAAGAAAGATAAGAGACAGAATTAAAGCAACGATCATTTTTATGATAAGCTTCCAAATGGTTTTCCAGTATAGACAGAGGATTGCAAACCCATCGCCCTCACAAGGTGACAACAATACAAAAAGGTGCCAAGATACAATGCTATGCAAAACAATGACATATTTTGACCTAAAAGGCTACTGTTTCCTAAAAGTGACACATTTGCACCCCTGTAGACAGTCCACCAATGTTCAAAATCAATCAAACTTCATCTTAGACAAATGGGGTCTTACATAACTTGGTTTCTTACCTTCAGGTTTCTTCTTGAACTTGTATTTCTTGTTGGATCGTACAGCACTGAGGAGAACCTTCTCTTTCACTACATAAGTGTAGAAGTCCTTGCAACTGAATGTGAAGTTGCTCTTCACCTGGATTTCTGACTTGATGAGGTTTACCGAACATCTGTTCCTTGTGTCCGTCCAGCATCCTGTCATCAGTGAAAAGACCCTCTCCACTGAAGCATTGGTGATTGGTACACTCAAGAGGAAAGAAGCTAATGCTGTCATGTTTGGTGTGTGTGTGTGCTTGAGTAAGGTGGCCCACTTCTCCACGACTGGAGCTCCAGACTGCACGATGGCCTGTTGGTGTGGCAGAACGACACAATACTCATCATATAGCGCATCCATGTCCAACTTCTTGCTTAGCTGCAGGACCTCTACAGCTTCACAGAGATGGGAGAAGTTGAATGGGCTCTTCTTTAGTGCCAGGCTAGCCACTTTCTTCTGGTAGTTGGAGTCTGAGAAGTCATAGCGCTGCTCAAGGTAGGTGAGAGAGGACTGGTAGAAGTTGCACATGTCCTCTCTGAGCACAGCTGCCTGTCTGTCTGGAAACTGCTGGAGGAGTACACCCGTCTGGGCCCCAAAGAAACCATCACTCTGTCGTTGCTGTAGCTTGGTTTTTAGGGTGAACATCATATTGTAGAGCTCACAGACAGTCCCATATTCTCGCTCCAGCACCAGCACAGTGTCGTGGAAAATCTTCAGTGCATTGCTGAGGAAGTACAGGTAAACCTAAAAGAAGTAAGGAGAGTCAATGATCCTGTGTGCTGGCACTGTTTGCATTATCATCATTTCTCTAATCCCTGTTTCATGTAATAATATTTAGATGAAAAAAAAAGTTGAGTGCAATTAAAATTAATTACCTGTAGATCAAGGGGGTTGCCCTCACCATCCTGGTCATCCTTGAACAGCCGCCATAGTGACTTTGGGCACTGGTCCTCTCCCAGTGAGAGAAAGTAGGTCTTGATAGGAGCCCAGCTGTCGTGAAGCCTCTTCACTGCAGGCCACAAGCTCAGCCATCTTGTGGGCACATGTCTAAGCAGGGACTGGTACTCTATCTCCACAAAGGTGTGAATTGACTTAAGTTCCTCAATGCGTTTGGCAGATGAGGAGAAGTGGCTAAAGGTCTTGTTGATGACATTTTCGATGTCGATATTTAGCCGATCTCCTGCGTGTTTTGCACTGTTGTGAATGATGTGGGCCACACAGTTTGCCTTCAAAATGCAATTATTGTTCTCTTTCAGTTTCTGGAAGACAGAGTTGTATCTCCCGTAATTCACACTAGCATTGTCAGCGGAATACGCAGATATCATGTCTAGTCCCAGTCCGTTTTCCTCCAGCTTGGTGACTATCTGGTTGTGGATCGCGGCAGATGTTTCATCACTGTCATCATAGAAATCAAGGACCTTTGTCTGTACTCCCAAGTCTGGCGTCCAGTAACGCACTGACAATGGGAAGAGCTTGGTGGTCCCATGATTGGAGGCATCTGAAGCCACTGAGAAGAATGGCGTGTGGGCTGTGGAGACACACACACAGATGGGATGAACTTAAAAGAGATTCTCTAAAAACAGATTATTATAAAAAATACAAGATACTGCTTTACTGTTTTGATCATTATTGATTTTATATAAATATTATCTATAGAAATATTTATACCTTTTCAAAAATTATAGTTGCTTTTGTTTGTTAATAGTGAAATGTTGCTCACAATCATGTAAGGATACACAGAGCCTGGTTTCACGAAGGCACGGATGAGCAGCATTATGTTAGCTAACGTTAGCTACTGATGCAATTTCAGTGAACTGAAGGAAAAGTTGACTTTTAACATACCAGTAGAAGATGATTAGCTAACATTAGGTAGCTAACGTTAGACAAATGTGACCCTGGATCACAAAACCAGTCTTAAGTAGCACAGGTATATTTGTGGGAATAGCCAACAATACATTGTATGGGTCAAAATTATCAATTTTTCTTTTATGCCAAAAATCATTAGGATATTAAGTAAAGATCATGTTCCATGAAGATATTTTGTAAATTTCCTACCGTAAATGTATAAAACATTTATTTTTGTGAGCACAATCGCGAACGTAAATGCACAACTTTAAAGGTGATTTTCTCAATGTTTCGATTTTTTTGCACCCTCAGTTTCCAGATTTTCAAATAGTTGTATCTCGGCCAAATATTGTCCTATCCTAACAAACCACACATCAATGGAAAGCTTATTTATTCAGCTGTCATGTGATGTATAAATCTCAATTAAAAAAAACGACCTATGTGACTGGTTTTGTCATCCAGGGTCACAAATAGCTAACACACAACAATTTTACATCCATGAACATAACTTTAACATTACCTTTGGTTGTTGCCTCTCGTTGCTCATTCAGTGGTCTTCTGAGGACTTTCAAGCAATCTTCGACGGAGGCAGGGGCAAGCACATCCGTGACAATGGCTTCTGCCTTCGTCCGACCACAGGCCATCCTCTTGGCAATGTCCGAGTCCGGATAAATCGTTTGGGCTAGCTTTGTGCCACAATCTCCTGCCTGATATGATGTAGCGTGTTGGACAGTGTGATACACACTCGTCACCTCTGCAGCAGTCACTTTGTCAGCTAGAAAGTCGTTTTTAGGTCGGAGGAAAGCATCCATAGATTTGGATGTCTCTTTCTGTTGGACACGTTTCTTGTGAGTCTCCGTGAGTCTGTGTCGTTTGACATCGTATTCCCCTCCATGTCCGATTGAGAAGGACGTTTTGCAAAGGTCACAAAAAGCCCTGTCGGTATCCCCCCCAACACCTTTCAGCCACAAATATTCATTTTCCCAGTCTTTCTTGTACCCACACCTTCTCTTTTTTGATGATGGCAGTGACTCAGTCTCTTTCTCCATTTTTTTAAATGAAAAGCGCGCATCTAAAAGTTCCTTCCCAGTGTCTGGTATGCACGTGCGTGCGCTGTCATGACAACAACGAAAAACTGAGGGGTGTGTCACGTGGGCGTGGCAACAGTACTACTGAACTGTCAAGTAATGTTCGTTTGGCTGCCTGGGGCTCGAGGATATAGAGCGACCAACTTTTTTTTTGAGCAAGCATTGATTATGCGTGACACGGTCTCAATTTGCGGGACGTATGAATTGGGCTTCAAACGCTGTGCGCGCACGCGCTACGCGGGACGGGTGGTCATCCTATATCCTGGGCCTAGTTATAGCATTACATTATGGCATAAAATTAGTTGATGTTGATTTGTCAAGAATGCAAATATATTTTAACAAATTTATTAAACTGAAATATTTAACATAAACACATGACACACAGTACATTTTTGTATGATTGCAAAATATTACCCTAAAATCATTCCCAAATAAAGGTAGAAAATGCCCCTGAAAAACATCTCCATGGGGCAAATATTAATAATAATAATAAATACCAAAACATAGATTCTTTCACAAACAAAAGGGTTTTGCAGAACAGGTTCAAACAGGAATGAATGTAAAGTTCAGTTCGACACATGGCTTCTCTCTCTACGCCAGGCTGGTGGGAGGTTAAAACGCTCCTCTGGTATGTTTGCAGGGCACAGCTGATGAGAGCTACATCCAGTGTTTTATGAATCTGTAATGACCATCATATTTTAGATAGTCAGGCCCGTATGTTGTGTACACCATGCTGAAAACCAATTTCCTTCATGTTGGGATCAACTTCATTTTCGTCCAATGAGCCATTTCTTTTGTTACAGTGCACACTGCAACTAAGCACTCCCATTTATATGATTCTCAAATGAGGTTTTAAAACTTTTACTTGTAGCTACCAGATCCATTATGCATTTTGAATCAGTTAGACACATTCTGAATTCAATTTGAATTGTATTTATAGTTCTAAAACAGTAAGTTCTGATCCTCTAATCTGATTGGACAAGCAGTGTTCTATGTGCTGATATTTTGGGCAATGGTTACACTTGCCCATTCTCGTTTCCTAATGCCATTGTTTTTCAAAGTATGAAGTACTAGAGAACATTTTCAAAAGTCTCTGTTTTCGATAGATGAAAATGCCTTTCTAGTGTGAATGAGAGGCATAAACATAGCTGAATCAATGTGTTTTACAATAAACGTATTATTGTGGACATGGCCTTAGTATGACAGCATTCGAACTTCAGTGTTTGTATGTATTTGCATCACTCCAGTGTGCTCATTGCTTGGTGACAGACACCATTTGATCCTGCTTTGGCTTTGTTTGGAACTATTTTCATTAGCTGGTCAAAAATAACTGTTTTATAACAGCCGAATGCCAGGATTGGGAGTGTTACTTTTAAAACGTATTGCACTTCAGGTAACAGAATACATGCTGTAAATTTTTTTTTTTTTAAGTATTCCATTAAATTACTCAAGGTCAGCAATGTATCTAAATAATTTGGATTACTTCTTCAGCTATGGTAGATTTCTTTCACTTGTTTTGACTATAAAACTCTGTCAGTACAGTAAGACAAAATACACATATAATACTACATTCGCTGAAGAAAAGGCTACATATTTTTTGCAGTGTTGCTACTAAAACAAGATAAAGCAAATTGATCTTGTTTAAAGGATTTTTAGATATTTGTGTAATGATAGTAATGATCTGACATGGATTTTTATTTGATAAAAAAATATTTGAACATGCCTGGTAACAGGTGCATGTACAGGTGAAACTCGAAAAATTAGAATATCGTGCAAAAGTTCATTCATTTCAGTAATTCAACTTAAAAGGTGAAACTAATATATTATATAGACTCATTACAAGCAAAGTAAGATATTTCAAGCCTTTATTTGATATATTTTTTATGATTATGGCTAACAGCTTATGAAAACCCCAAATTCAGAATCTCAGAAAATTAGAATATTACATGAAATCAATAAAAAAAAAGGATTTTAAATACAGAAATGTCGGCCCTCTGAAAAGTATAATCATGCATATGTACTCAGTACTTGGTTTGGGCCCCTTTTGCATTAATTACTGCCTCAATGCGGCGTGGCATGGATGCTATCAGCCTGTGGCACTGCTGAGGTGTTATGGAAGACCAAGATGCTTCAATAGCGGCCTTCAGCTCTTCTGCATTGTTTGGTCTCATGTCTCTCATCTTTCTCTTGGCAATGCCCCATAGATTCTCTATGGGGTTCAGGTCAGGCGAATTTGCTGGCCAATCAAGCACAGTAATACCATGGTCATTGAACCAGGTTTTGGTACTTTTGGCAGTGTGGGCAGGTGCCAAGTCCTGCTGGAAATTGAAGTCAGCATCTCCATAAAGCTTGTCTGCTGAAGGAAGCATGAAGTGCTCTAAAATGTCCCGGTAGATGGCTGCGTTGACTCTGGACTTAATAAAGCACAGTGGACCAACACCAGCCGATGACATGGCTCCCCAAACCAACACAGACTGTGGAAACTTCACACTGGACTTCAAGCATCTTGGATTGTGTGCCTCTCCATTCTTCCTCCAGACTCTGGGACCTTGGTTTCCAAATGAGATGCAAAATTTGCTCTCATCAGAAAAGAGGACTTTGGACCACTGAGCAACAGACCAGTTCTTTTTTTCTTTAGCCCACGTAAGACGCTTCTGGCGTTGTTTGTTGTTCAGGAGTGGCTTGACAAGAGGAATACGACATTTGAAGCCTCAGTCCACTCCTTGTGAAGCTCCCCACACATTTGAATGGCCTTTTCCTGACAATCCTCTCCAGGCTACGGTCATCCCTGCTGCTTGTGCACCTTTTTCTTCCACACTTTTCCCTTCCACTTAACTTTCTATTAATGTGCTTTGATACAGCACTTTGAGAACATCCAACTTCTTTTGCAATTACCTTTTGACGCTTTCCCTCCTTGTGGAGGGTGTCAATGATGGTTTTCTGCACAACTGTCAGGTCAGCAGTCTTCCCCATGATTGTGAATTCAACTGAACCAGACTGAGAGACCATTTAAAGGCTCAGGAACCCTTTGCAGGTGTTTAGCTGATTAGAGTGTGACACTTTGAGCCTACAATACTGAACCTTTTCACAATATTCTAATTTTCTGAGATTCTGAATTTGGGGTTTTCATAAGCTGTAAGCCATAATCATAAAAATTAAATCAAATAAAGGCTTGAAATATCTTACTTTGCTTGTAATGAGTCTATATAATATATTAGTTTCACCTTTTAAGTTGAATTACTGAAATGAATGAACTTTTGCACGATATTCTAATTTTTCGAGTTTCACCTGTAAATGGCTATAAAATGCATTTTAGCTTAACATAAAGCTAAATTTTCACATGACAATTTACACAACTCTAGTGGAATACAGTTACAGATTTTTTGTATTTTAAATGTGTAATCCCATTACATACTATATATTTCGTTACTCCCCAACCCTATAGCCATGCTGGTATTTAGTACAAAAGCACTTTTGCTCATGTAATATTGTTTAAATAACACAGTTTTGATGATTATGAGCAATTTGACCGAGATTGAAATTTTTTTTTTTTATAATAATAAAATAGAAATCCTGATGTTACTTCCTGCTTGTTTTGCCATTTCTAAATAGCAACAGCATGTGTAAATCAGACCATTGTCATGAATTTAATTCAGTTGAATATAGCTGGAATTATTTCTCTGGAAAACATGGAACTTGTTATGTTATAATGGGGGAGACAAGGCACAATGGTTTAATCATCTTACTGTGAGGTCTTTGCAGGGGCTGGAAAAACCTTATCTTAATGTTTATACTTCCCTAAGTTTTCCATATATTTAAATAGTCATATGAGATTTCCACAACCATCTCTGATATTCAGGAACACAGTGTTGTTGGCTGGCTACAGTGATGAAGGGATTTGGCTGACCTGAGTTCCAACCAAGTCTGTTTGCTCTACTCCCATGTAAACTTTCAATAATATTCCTCTGAAGGAGAAATATTTGGGCTCAGACAAATCGCTCCTGTTGCTGCACATAGGGAACATCCAACAGTTTCATTGTAATATAGCTGGATGTAATAACTTATGGTTAAAAATTCATATAAATGAACAAAAGGGGGGAAAATGGGGTGTTTTTGCAAAACCATGAGACTCCTACATTTGCATCGCCATGTGAAATAAAAGTAAAGAAAACATAAAATAAAAACAAAACAAAAACAGCCTACAGCATTCATTCATCCATAAATGAAGATCATTAATAACCCAAGGTCATTCTCATAACCCCTTTGATGTCCATTCTTTAAATATGTATAAAGAATGATTCAAAGCATATTAATATTTATTGCAATTTCCATTTGTAACTCTGCCTATGGAACAACACAAGTCAAATCTATTTTTATTGACAGTGTCAAATTTGCAGAGAAACAGGCATTGGAAGGCTGGATGTAATTAGTGCTATTGACTGAACAAATCCCAATGGAGCCAGACATTTGGATGAGAATCAATATCAATTCAAACTAAGAAACAGCACAAATAAACAAATAGAATACCACAGGAGAGGAAGAAAGGCTGAAAAAGTCTACATTTATGGGGTAAAAGACAGAAAAGCTGTCATGATGTGTTTTGCATCCTCTGATTCATCTCTTCATTTAGAATTTATGTCTTGAGTTTATTGTGGCAAAAGCAGTCTGCAGTATTAATTTTCCTACCAGCATAAATCAAACTCTACATGACCCAGGTTTAAGGTTTCAGTTCCCCTTCTGTTACTCACTTGACAATGTGTCGATGTAGTGACACTAAGGTTTGCTCTTGAGAGCCCTGAACACATCCCATTCTTTGAGAAAAGGCCAATGAGAATTGGTGAGTGGAATTTGCAAGCCACTCCCCTGGACATACGGGTATAAAAGGAGCTGGAATGCCCACTCCATTCCGATTTTTTCTTCAGAGCCAAGGGGTTGTACTATCAGCGAGCTGAATACTACTGCTGTTCCCAGGGCTGGACTGGTAATCTGGCATACTAGGCATTTTCCCAGTGGGCCGACACACTTTGGGGCTGATCAGGGGCAGTCTGTCCATCGGGAGAACTGAGCGGCCGAATGGGCCACGATAAGCTAAAATGAGCCGCCGAGTTATGCAGAACGAACCAAAAAACAACACCGCAATATGCAAAAAAGGACAGCTAGTGCTCCCCTGAGTGCTCGCGGCTTGATGATTGGGTCATCAGCCACGCCCCCCCTGGCTACCAAAGCCTACAGTGCTGCTGGACAGGTCGCCTCCACCCTGCATGTCATGGCCCTCCTGCAGGTACACCAGGCCAAGGCACTAAAAGAACTGCATGTGGGTAGTTCTGATCCGATGTCCTGCAGGAGCTGAGCTCGTAGACCGACCAAGGTCGTGGCGCGTGCTCTCGGGCAGGGGACAAAGCAAGCTTTCTCAACATGCCCATCACCCAGATTTGACTTTTCGGCAACACAGTTGAGGACTTCGCCCAGCAGTTCTCAGTGGTGAAAAAGAAGACAGAGGCCATCCAGCACATCTTGCCCCAGTGTGGCTCAAGATTCTGCACCCTGTATGCTCACCGAGGGCATACCCCTGCAGCGGCGAAAGCCCAGGCGACTCTGCCTCAGTGCAAGCCCAGTTCTCGACCCCAGTGTAGAGCCCCCCCTGCAGGAAGCTGACGCCCCCGTCTCCTGGGCCGGTACAAGGACCCGGAAGACTCCTAAACGCCCCTGAGACAGACAAACCAGGGAGTGAGAAATCTGCTACGGAGCTGGTATCCAGATCACTCCATCCCCCGGTGGAGGGCCATGAAGTAAATCTTTTGTTTCCTTTTCCTTTTTGTTTGCCGGACCCCTAATGGGCTGCGGTACCCAAATAGTAAAAAAAAAAGCAGTTTCCTTACTCCTTGGGTCATGGCAGTAGAATAGAATACTAACCTAACTCTAAGGACAACGGTTCCACTGAAAAACTCCTGGGGCATATGGCTTCCTCAGCAGCAGTCACGCTGCTCGGGTTGATGTATATGAGACTGCTTCAGCACTAGCTTCAGACGTGAGTCCCAAGATGGGCATGGCACCGCAGCACACATAGCTATCACGCCGCTCTGCCGCCATATATTCAGCCCTTGGACAGACCTTGCATTGCTACGGGCAGGAGTTCCCCTACAGCAAGTGTCCAGATGTGTCTGACAGATGCCTCCAAACTGGGCCGGGGCACCATGTGCAACAGGCACGCAGCCTTCGGTTTCAACTGACTAGAGTTGCTGGCTGTACTACTCGCCCTGCAGAGGCTATTGCCATTGATCCAGGGCAAAAATGTGCTGGTCTGGTCTGAAAACACCACGACATATAATATATATATCTCGCCAAGATGCATATGCTCTTGTCGCATGTCGCAACTTGCCCGCCATCTCCTCCTCTGGAGTCAGCAGCAGCTGAGGCCGCTGCGGGCCACTCATGTCATGGCGGACGCAATGTCATGGTAGGCAATGCTCAGTGGAGAGTGGACACTCCACCCCCAGGTGGTTCAGCTGATTTGGAGTAAATTCTGAAAAGGACAGGTAGACCTGATCTACTGGCCCACCCAGACACGCTTCTTGTGACAGCACCTCCCTGGCAGATCCCTCTGTGAAAGGACCTTCTTTCTCAGGGATGGGGCACAATCTGGCACCCGTGCCCAGACCTCTAAAACCCCCATGACTGGCCCTTGGATGGGACGTGGAATACCTAAGTGGCCAACCACCAGCAATGGTAGACACGATCACTTAGGCCAGAGCTCCCAAGGCAGCTTTATGCCCTGAGGTGGCGCATGTTCGCGAACTGGCGTTCTACCAGAAGCGAAGACCCACAGAGATGCGCAGTCGGTTCATTGCTTTCCTTCCTGCAGGAGAAGTTGGAGGGGCAGCTGTCCCCCTCCACCTTGAAGGTATATGGAGCCACGATAGCCGCACACCACGACACAGTTGATAGTAAGTCCCTTGGGAAACATGACCTGATCATCAGGTTCCTCAGAGGCGCCCGGAGGTTGAATCCTCCCAGGCCATGCCTCTTCCCTCCGTGGTCCTCCTGGGCCTTCAGAGAGCCCATTTGAGCTGCTAGAGTCAGTCGAGCTAAATGTCCTTTCCTTAAAGACGGCCCTCCTGATTGTGCTCACCTCCATCAAGAAGGTGGGGGATATGCAAGTGTTCTCTGTCAGTGACTCTTGACTGGAGTTCGGTTTGCAGATTATCACGTGATCCTGAGACCCCAAACGGGCTTTGTGCCCAAGGTTCCCACAACCCCATTCAGGGATCAGGTGGTGAACCTGCAAGCGCTGCCCGGGAGGAGGCAGACCCAGCCCTGTCATTGCTGTGTCCGGTGCATGCTTTGCGCACCTACGCTCTGAGCAGCTCTTTGTCTGATTTGACAGACAGTGGAAAGGGAACGCTGTCTCCAAACAAAGCACCTCACTGGATCGTGGATGCCATTGCCCTGGTATACCAGACCCAGGCCATGCCTGCCCCCTTGCGGGTTCGAGCACACTCTACAAGGAGTGTGGGGTGCTTGTGGGCACTGGCTAATGGCTGGCGCGGGCTGCTCCCATGCTAGTTATGTTGCTTCTCCCCCTCAAGGATGTGTGGAACTACATGATGTCTTTTGGCACATTGGGGGAGATTACGTGCAGACTGATGCACCTGCAATTACGCACACAGCAGCTTGCTTGCACCTGCGTCTGCAGTTCACGAAACACTGTTCAGCTGTTGTGGCGTTTCTCTATAGGGACCCCTAGTGACACTACATCGATACAATGTTGAGTTAGTGACAGAAGGGGAGCGGTATGGTTATTGTCGTAACCTCCGTACCCTGATGGAGGGAACGAGACATTGTGTCCCTCTTGCCACAAAACAGTACTAGCTGCTGAAATGGCCAGACCTTGTCTCGGCTCTGCAGCACAAAGCCTGAATGGAGTGGGCATTCCAGCTCCTTTTATACTTGTTTGTCTGGGGGAGTGGCACAATCCACTCACCAATTCTCATTGGCCTTTTCTCAAAGAATGGGAGGTGTTCGGGGCTCTCAATAGCGACCCCTAGTGTCACTACATCGACACAACGTCTCGTTCCCTCCATCAGGGAATGGAGGTTACAACAGTTACATGACGTTTCCTTCCCTTGCATAACCCTCTAATGAGAGATCCACAAACTGACATCCTAGGCAATAATAGTAAGCTTTGATTGACTACATAAGACTGTGGGCTGGACTTTTGTTAAATACATTTTGGTAATGACAAAAAGTAAATTAGAGGTGCTCTCAGGACGGCCCATGTTTGCTTTAGCCAATTAAAAAACTTGCCAATCACATACTGTCCATGCCTGTCAGTCATTTTTCATGTTTGGGTTTTCTGATATCAGGTTTGCTGTCATGTCTTTTGAGGGCATGGAATTGAAGAGAGGGTGCATTATCATTACGGAGGAAGTTAGCTAAACTGCTAAAAAAATGTATATCACCTTTACATATTCAAACACTTATTAATCTAAATAGGTCTATAAAGCAAAAGTAACAAGTAACAGGCCTTGTGGTGCAAATATTTTCAATTTCGCTATTCTTTCATCATCATTTGCCATTTCCCCCCCAAAAAAAACATCAACCTTAAGTTGAACCCACTTTGACAGGTGTCATTCTACACTTGGCTGGTAGCAGATAAGTCAAAGAAACTGCAGAAAGATTAATTTACTCCTCTGTATGAACCACTCCTACGTCTCTGGGGAGGCGACACAACCCGGTCATAAACCCAGGACATGCCACATTTTTATTTATTTAAAGTGCAATGCATTTTCAGTGACACCACATGAAAAAATTCTGTATTTGTGGAAAAGTCGCATGAGATCTGTTACTGGCGACACCATGAAGCCTTGTGTTGCTATGCAAGATATCACTTACTTCTCTCCTGAACATTTGCACTTACCTTGTCAAAGGCATACATGCCAATGTGTTAATGATAAATCACAAGTCTATCTTTGCATTTTGTTTGTCATCTATTACACAACACAACACAGCCCTGTAGTAGGTTAGATAAACCTAATTAGTATGTGCACAACTGCACATTATCAAAATGGACTAATTAGTGCATTGCATGAAAGACTAAACAAATAATCTGTCTTACAGGACAGATTCATACCCTTACTCATCCCCATGTTGTGCCAAACACATATTACTTTCTTTCTTATGTGGAAAGAAAAGGGATTTTGTTTTCAAGTCTTCAAAAGGTTTATTCACTATAATTGTATAGTGAATAAACTGTACAGGTCTGTTAAGCCTGAAAAAGGACCAAAAAGCCTCATAAAACCACAGTAAAAAAATGGAGTCTTCTGAAGAAATACAATTTTTGTAATAAACAGAATGAAATTAAGTCGTTATTCACTCTCGAATCAAAACATGACATCATGACGTTTGGTTACGAGACGCTATGGGATCAAATGTGGGCGTAGCTACCATATTTGATTTAAACGCTTTACTTTATTAATATGTTATGCATTTGTGTGAATAATGACTTAAATTAAATTCTATTCATCACACAAAGTGATTGTATTGCTTCAGAGGAATAGGATAGAATAGAATTGCTCCTTTATAGCCCAGTATAATTAGGCTGGTTTCCGGTACACTTGACTGGATCAGATGTTTAATAGGAGGGCTTTTACATAAAAACTTGACAGAGCTCAACATGATGGATCAGACTGGAATGGAGCTGAATGCTATTTTTAAACAGACACAGTGTCTAAAAAAACAACCCACGTAGTGGGATGCTCAAAAAACTGCACGATTTGTGATGCAACAGGCAAAGATGTCTGTACAGTACAGAGTCTGTAGACTGTAGCACAGTAGTCTGTGCTTTAACGGCAGTGCTTTACAGGCAATGATTTTATGAAGCAACTTTTTCCAAAAGGGTTTAACCATGCAAACTGTTTAAAAGCTAAAGCACAGCATGCTGAATTAAATCACTGATGCTTAATATATTGAAACAAAAAATATGTATATCTTTTTTTAGTCATTGTCAATAGTCTACCATCACTAAATCTTATTTCACAATCTTGTCAAATTTCTCCCATTTTCCACTGAGGAGAAATCCTCATGTTTTCATTTGAGCAAGCCATTTTTTCATTAAAAAACTGTTATCGACCTTAACATTCTGCAATTATGGTGGAAAAAAACAAGGCCTTTAAGAGCTGTCAGAATGCTAGACTCTGTATGTCTGCTCTACAGTGAGTCAGAGTCACATCAAAGAAGCATGTTCATTTTTGTCTATACTGCTTGTTTCCCCAGTCAACCACAGTTTAGGGTTCTGTGGACTAGCCCATGTTTGCAGTAGTATGGAAACAGCTCCAGACTCCAAATAGTTTGCATAGATTAAATAAGAGTTTGATACATATGGACATTTTTAAATAGGAAGACTCTTACAACATGTGGTTTTACTTTTAAAAATCCTGAAAGCAGCACAGTTTATTTACAACATTTCCACCTTTATGGTTTAAACCACATAACACACATATGTGGCACTGGAGAACTACTGCTGTAAACAAGGGCATAGATTTGGTTTGAACAAGTGTGGGGATTGTTGGGGGGGGGGGGGGTCTGCAATGGAGCTGCATTCTAGAAAAATACATCAAGCATAGTGTGTTATTTGTTGAATAACATTCACCTCTGCAAAACCAGAATCTGTCACCCATTAAAATGGTAAAAACAAAAGTCCTCGACGTGGTCTCATGCTGTTGTAGCCAATTCGCCTCAAGGTTCGATGTATTGTGCATTCTGAGATGGTATTCTGGAGATTTTGAAAAATCCTTCTTGTATACTCAACCCAGTACCTCTTCCGCATACACTCACTGAGCACTTTATTAGAAACACTATGGTCCTAATAAAGTGGCTGATGTGGTCTTCTGCTTTTGTAGCCAATCTGCCTCAAGGTTCGACGTGTTGTGCATTCTGAGATGCTATTCTTCTCACTACAATTGAACAGAGTGCATATCAGAGTTACTGTAGCCATTCTGCAAGCTCGAACAAATCTGGCCATTCACCGTTGACCTCTCTCATCAACAAGGCGCTTTCGTCCAAAGAACTGCCACTCACTGGATGCTTTTTGTTTTTGGCACCATTCTGAGTAAACTCTATTGATTGTTGTGTGAGAAAATCCCAGGATATCAGCAGTTAAAGAAATACTCAGTACAGCCCATCTGGCACCAACAATCATACCTCGGTCAAAATCACTGAGATCATATTTTTCCCCTTTCTGATGGTTGATGTGAACATTCAAGCTCCTGACCGATATCTGCATGATTTTAGGCACAGCACTGCTGCCACATGATTGGCTGATTAGATATCACATGAATATGTAGGTGTACAGGTGTTCCTAAAAATGTGCTCATTTAGTGTATCAGGACTGTAAAAGGAGGGCACAGGAAACTGGAAAACTTAAAACAAAGTGTTCATTTTTTTAAAGTCTATGTAAAGCTCCAGTAGAAAGGATGTCTGCCATATTTCACACTAAAATATCATCTTGTCCAACAGAGACAGCCCCCTGCTGCTACATCAAACCCTCAGAAGATAATTAAAATATCAACTCTTCCTAAAACAAATATGCTTCCACAAACACCAGACAATATTTTCTGGAGATACCAATAGCTAATTAACTAACTGGGAAACATACATGCACTTTGAGAACCCATTGCAAACTTAAAAATAAATCAAGGAAATGTTTAAGATCTAGTTTGTTTGTCTGAGCTAGAGGTGAAACAGACTGCAGTGCTATTCTATCAGACCCAGTTTATCTGCTACGGTTTCATTGAGGCCAAGGTTGTGTGCGTCTGTGTTTGTGAACCTGGGATGAACCAAACACCCTGTTGGCCATATAGTGAGTCACTACTTTCCGATCAGGAAATATCTATGCACTGAAAATTCCTTCCGAACAAGTTGATTGGGAAAAGGCACTTTAGCAGAGGCAAATATTCCTGCTGATTAAAGGACAATCTCACTGTGAGCTCCATTGAAAGTCAACAGGGCATTGAAGCTGTGGTTATGACATAAAATGTAGTGATGTTATCACTGACTATATAGATCATAGAAATGTACATGATGAAACTGATGGATCTGTGTGCACTTACAAGCAGGAATTGACGTAATAGTGTTATGGTTTATTTGCCCTTTGTTATCTCATGTTTAATCTATTATTTTACTATTTGAACAAGGAGGAAATTTACATTATTGTGAATTTGTGATAAAAAAAAATAAAAAATTCTATGAAAATTGTTTTAGAAAGCGAGTAATCTGATGACCATTTTTAAAGAAGTAATTAGTAACTTTTTTTTTAGAATTACTATTTTTGAGTAACTTATCCAAAACTGGTCCTAGAGTAACCACAGGTGTAGTTCAGCACATAAACAAAACATGTTCCACTGACATTTGACTACCAGCAAGTGCTCAAATAATACCTTCTTCATTTTGAACATTATATCTATTGTTTAATAATGCTGTCTTACTTTAAAATAAATGCCACTTACTTTATAATTTGTCATCTTATGCAATGACATTCACACATATTTTAAGTGAGGCTTAAGAGTCCAACTACTTTTGGGGGGCCTTTGTTTGCTAATGGCAAATATTATTAAACAAAATCTTATTTGAAAGTCTGATTTGGACTTCAGGGGTGGAAACCTGTTATACTAAGGGAACATCTTCTTACACAGCACAGGACTCAACTATGACCTTCTCTGTCAGGATGTCAGTCTTTTGTAGCTGCACTTGACATGATTTATGCCATCATTTGTCCCTTTGATTGCCAATCTGACCTTCATTGCCTTGCTGTGTGTACCCAGCACAATTTAAAGCTCTGAAATCCTCCCTCCAGATCTCGACAGCGGTGACTCCTGAGTGGCTGACTGTGCACTGATGATCTTGGCTTCAGCCATCCTCTCTTTGGTTCTGTCCTCAGTCAGCATTCCACATTTATGGCTGAGGAGTCAAACGCTCAGTTTCAAAACCTTGTCAGCTGCCAAGAGTGGCAGCATTTTAAGGCTTAATAGGGTACTCCTATCACGAAGTCTGTTCCAAGTCTGTAGACAAATTCTAAGGCAGCATTAAATGCATACTTCGAAGGGAAGGCAATCCCAGAATGCATTGCATAGAGATAATAAATCCAAGATGGTGGATGAAGCATGAGAAATGTGATTAGAGAGCAACAATTGGGTTGCAGAAGAAAAAAATCCTGTTTACTCTTTTCACAGGCCAAATTAATTTTTAACCATAACTTATTAACCCTTTAAATACAGACCTACCATGAGCACTGAGATTTTTAATCAATGGTATAAACTTCTGTTGAAGCCATCAATCTGTGTTATTTCAACTTTTTTCTTTATTTTATTTTTTTAATTGTGTTTAGTAGCGGAATTTCTGGTGAAGAACTACACTATCCATAATGTTGAAGAGAAATTCTCAACCAATCAGAGAATTACAGCCAACAAAGCATGCTAAACAAGCACAGCAGCGACTGAACACTCGCATTACATATACAACTGAGTCTTTCAAACCTCTCAAACTACTTATATACTGTATAAGTATCATATGTATCTTAGAATGTCCCTGGTCATCAACTGTATGTTTAGCTTCCGGTGCGGAGCACTTTTTGTGCCTCTGAAGAACATTCTAAATCTTTTATTTATAAGGTTCCATGATGGATAGAAACAGAGCCAGACAACCCATTAGGCGACATAGGTGACCACCTAGGGCGCCATCGCTTTGGGGCACTAATCTACCAAGCCAGTTTTAGCATGTGTCTAGTCTGTGTCGAACAAAACGTGCCCTGTGTGTTCCGATAACGTATTGCGACGCCATCCACGGAACATATAGGCCATGTACTGAATGCCTTACTAACATACTGCTCTTACGTTTCTGTTATTACTGTGTTTGGCAAAAACAGTGAGAGCAGTATGGATAGTATGCCATTGTGAACACGACCATATACCCATGAATCAGAGCGATTCCCGATGCTTGAAATAATCACTCCTTTGAGTCGGTTCTTCTCAATTAATTTGTCTAATGTGTGGGCTGAATCGTTTGAAGTGCTTGGTAACACAGTAAAAAAGTAACATGATGCTTTAGGAGACAAAAACAATGCTGAATGAAATAGATATGTACTTGCAATTCAGTGATGAAGTTCATGTGCGTAATGTACTTGTGGAGCCTCTGAGCGATTGTCTAATGCAAGTTAAGCATTTTCTATATAAAAGTGTATCAAAATACAAACATTACATGAAAGCATTTAAAAGAGCCACAAATAACCAAGCCAATACCATGTTTATTGGACATGTTCCTTGGAGTAGCCTACTACTACCATGCTATTTTATAAAAATACCATATTGAACTATCAGTACCATGATACTGCCACAGCAGGCTTTTGAGAATGGTAACTTAGATAAACTTCATCTTGTGCTGTCATTGTGTAATGTGAAACAGTGTCAATATGTTTTAGTCCATAGTTTTCTTTTTGATACAAAATATTTGTAGACTACAAAAGAAAATGTTCAAATGATGCTCCTAAAATCACCAGAAAACAATGCTTTTGGTTGACTGGAGGGTCTCGTCTAGGGTGCCAAATGGGGTAGGACCAGCACTGGTTAGGATTCTGCCTTAGAAGGTAGCTGCCCATGGAACAGAGCTAAAGTACCTGATAGCCACAGTGAGCTCATTGGAGCATTCACCACGCACATTGTTTTATTCTGCCTATCGATGCTCTGTCACCTTAAGTTTGGATGAACCTGCCAGTGATTTACTTCTGACTAAATCGCTGTCATTTCTCCAGAGTGATATCTGAACGTGACGAATATAAAGAGCCGCAAGCCTGATCTTTCTAATACAACATCAACAAATAAATTCAGATTGAGTTGTTGTTTATGATGTCAAGCCATTCTATAATGATAGGGAAACAGAGCTGAGGAGAAATAAATCATTAAAAAGCCAAAACACAGGTTGTTTTAAAATGCTGACATAATAGAAGTTCTGATTTATTGCTATGCTGACTGTGATTTTAAATCTTTATATGGATGCTGCAACAGTCATCAGCTCAAATTCACAAGAGGATTATTAGAGAGTGATGTTAATTATAAAAAGGTAATGATACCCTAACTAAATACACCACTTTTTTGATTATCTGAACATCTGGAATGTTACTTGCACATTTCCATGTATGAAATGCATTTTTTAATTGATCAGCCTTTCAATAAAGTTAAAACTGTTTAGCTGTCACTTCACAGTCTAGTCACAAAGTGCTACCACCACTTTCCCTTCACACATCATGACTGTGCCTCCAACAGCCATTAAAATCAAGACACTTCTGCCTAACTAAGATAACAAGTGGATTTTGTGTACAAGTCTGTGCGTGTGTGTTTCCAACCTAAGCATAATTCGCTTTGTCTCACTCCGAGACAGAGATTAGGCCACATCAGTTGCCCCGCGCTGTTGGTGGGGGAGGTTCTGATGCACCATAAACAAGTTCCCGATTTGAAGTGCAGAGTTCAGCAGTTCTTTAGAGTAGCGGAACAGACAAGTGAGCTTAAATATTCATCTCCATGATTTTGTAATAACTCCAACACTGTGTATCCTGATATGATTCCATTCCAGAGAGAGTGAGTGATGTAGAGAGAGAGAGAGTTATAGAGAGAGTCAATCATTAATTATGTGACACAAAAAGTGTCATGATGGCCTAGCACTCATTTTTGTTTTTGTTACTTGGAGTGTAAGTGTATGTACATTTTTTTGGTAAATGCAATATGTTTATGTTAAAAAAAAATTCATTTGGATGTTGCTTTACTGAGCATTAATGTGAAATACAAAAGGAACCTAAAGCACTTTACATTCACCATGCACAATATAAGCTAACCACACCACAGACCTAAAGTTAACCAATCTCAGACCACTTCCCTGTCACGGTATTTAATCCTATGTCTCTTCCTTGTCTCGTGCCTTGTTCTTAGTGTGTGTTGTGTGGGTGCGTGAATGTGTGGGCGTGTTGTTTGTACCATGATTAGCGCTCTGCCGCAATCACTCCTCTCACCAGCTGTTACTTATTCCCATTCCCTTTAAATTCTCACCACTCTCTCATCTCCTTGTCAGATCGTTGTTTGTGATGTCCGGTGTTGTTCGCTCTTCAGAGTTCCAGTCCAGTTCTCTCGTTGTCCCTGTTTCGTGTCCTGTTTGCTGTTACCCGGATTCGCCGTGTCTGTTCAACACTTCTCTTCACTCTTCTCACCACGATCATCTGACCATTGGAGACTCTGCGCCACTAGACCATCACCCCGGACTTTTCCCCTATCTTCTCAATTTGACTGTCAATAAACTAATTGTCAACTTGCAACTTGCTTCCTAGCTTCATTACGTCACATTCCCAAGATGAACACAGATTTGTTTGCTTTAGGGGGATCTGACACCCTTAATGAGAGTTTTGATCTTTTTAATTAAACTTCTTGAAGAATTAAATGGCAGTTCTTTGTTAACTTCATGAAATTTGTATTCCTTGTAGGGATGAATCAGCTGCCAATATTTATCGGCCAACTATTGACCAAATGAAAACCATCGGCATAATAAGCACTAAAATGCAGATATGAAAATCAATGGTTTATTTTGATAGATTTAGTAACACACTTTGTAAAAACTCTGTGAATTCAAATGCACAATCCAGAAATAATAATATCCACAATATGTAGAAGGATTGGCACTCCTAAGAACATGTATTATTTAATGTAATTTTTACGTTAATGTGGAAAAAATGGGACCGTTGCGAAAGGGGCATATACCTATAGACATATACAAAACACTTTGAAACCAGCAGACTGTGACAGCTGAGAAATCGAAAATTATACAATTTGGAAATTATATATATTGGAAAATATTTATTGTTATAATAGTAGAAAGCTTTTTTTAAAAAAATTTTATGCATTCCTAAGAAAAACAGTAATCTGATGACAAAATAAGGTAAGTGGCAAAATATAGGTATCGGTACCTGCTTATATTTTTGGTTAAACTCAGAATCGTTTTCAGCCAAAAATTTTCATATTAGTGAAACCCTAATTCCTTGTTTGTTTGAATATATTAATTCAAAACTGTGATTAATGTGACAGTAGGCTTTGCAAAAAATCCTACAATGCAAATATTCACAGTAATTTCCTAGAACATCCTGTTTCCCTTCCAAAAAGCCTTTTGTTCCTTCAATTATTGGAATTAAATCTTAGTTTTTTGGAGCCAAAACACATTAAGGTTTGTAAAAAAAAAAAAAAAAAAAAACAACACAAACATTCAATGAACTTTTCTAGAACATCACTGTTCCATCCAAAAAAGCCTTTTGTTCTTTAAATTATCAGAATTAAATCTTAGTTTTTCAAAACCAATACACTTTGTGTTGCTGACTCAACAAAACCAGTTTCTTTCAAGTTAACAAATGTATTTGATCACATTCTCTCAGTAACAAAAATGTCAGAGTCTCCCCTCTGTTTCCACTCCAGTGCTTCAGGAGCATAATATGCCTGGGAACAGGCCAGGGCCAGACCCCAGAGGTTCCTGCCACCCCGCAATGGACCTTTGACTCTCTGATAATAAAAGGTCAGACAGTTCCCTTTCTATTGGCAGGATCCTAGCTTCTCACTAACTATTTCAAAGAGTGAGCCTATGCACAGAAGCTGAAATTCACCTCACATACAAAAAGTCTGACATGTTTAGAACCAATGTAAATCTCCAAAACAAGGCACAAAAGGTTGACAGCTACCATGCAGGGGCTATTAAACTAAAACAGAGACCTGCTGTCAAAGGAAATGAAACAAAGGTCTTTAAAATAAACCTAATTTCCAAGAATTCAAATCATCAGCTTGTCAAGATAGATTTTAGTAGAATGTTCTATATGGTCCAATCTTAGTTTGTTGATACAACAAAAAGAGCTATTTTCAAAGTGGGACACATGCACCCCACGAGATATGCAAATGAACCAGTCTCTTTCATTCATCTGAAATCAATTAATTAGAGGGGGGGGGTGATTGGTATTTATGCATGTTGTGTGCAAAAGAAACCAACTACTTTGAAGTTAGCAGCTAGGCAAAGAGATTGCTTTGTGGAACAAAGCAAACATTTTTGTGTGATCTGTGTGTGTACGCAAACTCCCTGCCACTTACTTATTGTCAAAGGGCTGACAGGTCGCAGGAGACAGCCCTATTCCACGATGAATAAATGTGTTCGACAATCTCAATGAAAATGAATGCAGTCAATCTAAAATGAAGTGTTCGGGAAAGACGCGCAGTGTTCATGGACTAGCAAACCGGCCGCAGAGTGATTGAACAGGCTGGAAAAAATAAAAAATAAAAGATAAATGAAAAGCTGGTTCCCTCAAAACAAAGGCAAAATAATGTATACTTGGTCTCAAATCTTGGAGTGAGCTGACTGCCAGTGTTGAGGTGCTCTATATCCTGGAGAGCTGAGGTGATAGCACACCTTTTTGAAAAATGCTAAATAGGTCTGCAGGTTTTATTTCTTATAGCTTATATAAATTAACACCAAGCAACAAATAAAAATTGACACTAAATTAATATCTTGTGCAATTTTGTGTTCCTTTGCCACAGTCGCCTTTGGCTTGATTTTCTGTAAATCTGCTTATAATGTGTATTGTGAACAGCACTATTTAAATAAAAATGACTTGATTTTGAAGCTAATGTGTGTGATTATTTCAATGTTAAAATGATTTCTTCTATTACAGCTTAACATGCAGAGATAACTAAAAATAAGCCATTTGTTGATTGATTTGGCATAAAAAGTGTCCTGTCCAGCCCAACACGGCAACATTGGCCTGCTGGGATTACATCCAACTAGTTTTATGCTAATTTAAAATTTGTGCATAAGAAAAAAACTGAATGGACATGCTTGATATGCACATATATTCACTTAAAATGTATGTGCTAGATAGGTTGATTTTCTAGAGATTTGCATAAATCAAAATGTCCATTAAGGTGATTATTTTCCCAAACAATATTGAGTTTTGTCCTTTTTTGCACTTGTTATAGGGGTGCAATTCTAACCCGTTCTCATGAAAAGTCATTCATAATTTTCGAGTTGGTCGCATAAACTCATATGACTTCATGTGCAAATTCCCGGATGTCTACTGTGGAAATAAGTGTGAGTTCTGCGAATGAGGCGTTAAGGACATACTTATTAATATTATGCAATGTAATTAGCTGTGGTGAAAGTCTGCAAGTGCAGTCAGAGACATCATACGAATTAGCCAAATTTAGAAAAGTTGTTTCTTGACGATTTCGCCGTGAGAGTATGTTGGCAATTCCTTGATGTAACTGGCCCAATATAAGGTCTGACTTTGACACACAAGCCTTCGACCATTGCCCTTGACATTAGGAAATGTTTAACCCACAGCTGGTCATTAAAATGGGTCCTCACAATCCACCAGAAGAGTTTTGAGCACTGGCGGCGTATGGGCATAGCAGCAATTTTAGCCCTCATTATATGAGCTATTACACTCATTTTACTGTGTCTCCTGGCAGCATTTAATAAAACCATGTACAATTGCTCCAATACCACAGATACAACTCTCCCTGAAGCAAGGAGGATATTCAGCTGCTCCATCACGACAAGGCGGGCTCCCTCAAGATATAGAGATATAGTGCGCATGATGTTCTTTAGAATTTTATTTTAGAATGAATGGGCTTAAAAAATGCTAAATGTTTGGATGGAAACCAAGCTAATGTTGTTATGTTGGACTAGTCGGCATGCACAAACACACAGGAAAGTTTTGATGGTGCCATAGAGCCAGTGTTTACACTTTTTGAGAAATCAACTAAAGAATGGCTTATTTGCAGTTGTTCCTTCGTGTTAAACTGTAGAGAATGTACTTAGACATCAAAACAATTACACACCTTTAATGAAATGACAACACCTGATTATCTTTGCACTCACAGAACATAAGGATGTGCAAACATGCAATCCAAATACATTAACTCATAACATGATGTGGTTGTGCATAAAATAATGGTTGTTGAGTGATTAATGTGTTTTAAAAGTTGAGAAAGTAGGAAAGTATTGTGGCAGGTGTTTCGGTGTGTACTGTACCGACTATGTTCTGTTCATTTATTTCTAAAAGACCTTGCTGAACACAAACAGTGCCCTGAAATTAAATTCAATGTTTGTATTACTTGCAGACAGCCAGAGCAAGGCATCCAATTTCACAACCACCAGCCTTGCCACTTCTAAGTTTGTATGAGACCCTGTGAAACTCCCATTAGTACTGTGAGTACATCATCAAAATATAAATTACACAACACCAGTGAATGGCATATAACAATTCTGTAGCTTAACAAAATAATTTTGAACAAAACCACATCTGTTTATCTGGATTGAAAATGGTATTGTCACGAAATGCAGACAATGAAGGCAGATGAAGGTTGAGGATCCAAATGCAGCTTTTTATTATTAACAAAACACAAAGGAAAACCCTCAGTGGGGAAATAAACATGAATCGAGAACTCGGGCAGGGAACACAGACCAGGCTAACTACACTCACAAACATTCAACGACAGACAAGGACTGAACCAAAAACCAGGATATAAATACAAAAACATGGGACAAAGGGGCCAATGAACAAACAGAACACAAACTAGATGACAAGGTAATTAACAGAAACCAAAAGCCAAATTAACAAGGGCAGGTGAAAACAATGAACGAGGGAAAACAAGACTGTGGAGCTACAAAAGGGACAAAAGTGAAAACTATGGAATAACAAAGGGGCAAAAAATGGAAAACAAAGGGGCAACGGTAAAACAAGACAAGGTCATACATAACAGGTATAGTGTCCCCTCCTGTGGTCACTTAAACTTCTAAACTCCTCTCAGTACTTATTTAGAATATCTTGGAAGGTCAATATTGGCAGCCTGTTCTCATTTCTCATTTGAAATGTACTGTAATAGATAGAGACATTTGTAAAGATAAATACAAAATTGATATAATAGTTGTAATTTAAAATGGTGTTCTCCTTTTTTTCACCAAATAAAGCACCTCCATTTCAGCAAGTGATTATATCCCCTGCAAAGCGCCATGAGGCAAATCTGTGCCCAGACAAAGTGAATATTACTCAACACATTAGAAGTGTAGTGTCAAAATGACCCTGAGAGCATTTTCGATGGAAGTGACAGCACAGATTTGAGAGGTGCTCTTAAATGAGAGAGAAGGAGACAGGAGCACTCAACAGAATCGCTCCTGTGGGAGCCATCAAAGAGGATTTGTGTTTTACAGAGAGTTTTAAAAACCAATGTCTCTTATGAAAAACACACTGAATATTTAATACTCAATTCTCTGTGTTGTATTACAGTGGTTGATATGGGATAT
This sequence comes from Xyrauchen texanus, assembly GCF_025860055.1. Taxonomy (NCBI): domain Eukaryota; kingdom Metazoa; phylum Chordata; class Actinopteri; order Cypriniformes; family Catostomidae; genus Xyrauchen; species Xyrauchen texanus. Next base: position 37,380,740 of record NC_068284.1, read on the forward strand.
TTCACATGCCTTGTCTAACACATAGATTAGATTTGTTTAGCCCACTCAACATTTTCTATAGATTTAAAACAGTAACTGAAGTTGAAAATCCCCTTGTATGACTGACAACTGTAGAGCACACAAATTCAGCATTGGAAAAATGAGGGATCAGGTTAGAACCCTCTGTGTTACCATTAATACCTCAAGACTAAAATATGTACAGTATAAATAAAAGCATTATAGTAGTTTGACTACACTGACAAAAAAGTACCACAGTATTTCCATGTTTTTGGACAGGGGACCATAGAAGTACCACTTGATTTTGGAATGTGTACCATAGTAATTTCATGGTACTCTTATAAGATCTTTGGACAGCAATGTAAATTCAATGGTAAAATTGTGGAAATCGTTCTGTGCCAAGTTATATCTCAAAGTACCAAAGTATAACCATCAGATACCCTCATTGTACCATGGTACCGCCACAGTACTTTTTTGTAAGTGTAATTGAGAAATTGGATTGGTTCTTGATAGGTTACCCTATTAGTTTGGACTGCTGAGAGGATTATTGGTTGTCCCCTCCCTTCAAGAACTGTACACTTCCAGAGTGAGAAAAATCACACTGGACTCAACTGGAAAAATCACACTGGACTCAACTCACCCAGCCCACTACCTTTTTGAACAGTTGCCTTCTGGACGGCACTACAGAGCACTGAGGATCCACAGGAAAAGTTTTTTCAAACAGGCTATCCATCTCATGAACAGTTAAAACTGCCCCATTGAGCAATAATTATGTGCAACACACAGCTTAGTCTATTTATATTTACCCAACATACCACACCTCTCCTTCCATACATTCCCTTGCATCTGTATATAATAGATTTGTATTTGGTGGCCAAAAGTTTGGAATAATGTACAGATTTTGCATTTTCATAAGGAAATTGGTACTTTAATTCACCAAAGTGGTATTCAACTGATCATAAATTTCAGTCAGGACATTACTGATGTAAAAACAGCACCATCACTATTTAAAAAAAAAGTTATTTTTGATCAAATCTAAACAGGCCCCATTTCCAGCAGCCATCACTCCAAAAACGTATCCTTGAGTAATCATGCTAAATTGGTACTAGAAAATCACTTTCCTTTATATCAAACACAGTTGAAAGCTATTTGGTTCATTAAATGAAGCTTAACATCGTCTTTGTGTTTGTTTTTGAGTTGCCACAGTATGCAATAGACTGGCATGTCTTAAGGACAATATTAGGTTATTAGGTTTCATCAACACCGGTTTCATGTACAACAGTAAAGAGAAGTCTCAGGGGTGCAGGCCTTATGGGAAAAACTGCAAAGAAAAAGCCACTTTTGAAGCAGAAAAACAAAACGTTTAAAAGGTTTGAGTGGGCAAATAAACACAGACATTGGACAACAGATAATTGGAAAAGAGTGTTATGGATCTTAACCCCAAGACAGCCACATCTATGGCAAGTGCTACAGGAATTGTGGGGTGAAATGTCACCTGAGAATCTGGACAAACTGACAGCCAGAATGCCAAATGCAAAGCTGTCATTGCTGCACTTGGAGGATTTTGGATGAGAATAATTTGAAGTATTTTCAGAAGTTCTGAAATTTATTTTCAAATTGTAATAGCAATTTTCCATGTTATTAATGTCCTGACTATACATTGTGATTAGTTGAATGCCACTTTGGCGAATTAAAGTAAACATTTATTTCCATAAGAGCAAAATCTGTATGTTATTCCAAACTTTTGGCCACCAATGTACGTATATATATATATATATATATATATATATATATATACATATATATTGTCTTATTGTGTATTTCTATATATACTTATATTTTCTGTTCACTTTTTATTTTTATTCTATTTTTTATTATTATCTCTGTTTTGTTGTTGTATTGTTTGTGCACTGGAAGCTTCAGTTTCTGATCCATTAGCATCCCAAATGAAACTTAAGGCATATGAACACCAAATGTGAATTTTTCACCACGATTAAAATTTAGCATAGACAATATGGATTCCTATGAAGCCAATTCACACAAAAATGGTTGCAAACCAAAATCAGCGCAACTGGTGGTGCTTAAGCACATAAAGCTGCTTTGACCACAAACTTTAAATGCTGAAGTAACTCGAGGAAGAAACTACAGTGAGGATGTGTAGTTTGTTTGCATCAAATTGGTTCGTTTGAATCTCATATGGATTCTCTTATCATGCAAATGATATTGCTGCATCTCTGCCTTGCATCCCAGTTAAAAAAATATTTTTGTCTTCATAATGTATTACATATTACTGATTTTTTGCCTTTGCATTTAATCTTATATTGCTAATATAATATATATTGCAGCATCTTTGCCTTTGTATCACTTTGTTAATAATAATAATTGTGTTTTACTTCGACAAATATTAATATTATTAATGCTATTGCTGTGACTTGCAGTGCACTATGTATCTGTCTTTGTATCAAAGTGCCTTTGTTTACAAAAAAATTGGTAATGTTGGTTTGGACAACATGCAGGATTTGAGCAACCGTGTAATACAAGTAGATGTATTGTACATGGCAATAAGATGCAATCAGTATTGTTTCAATTGATAAAATGTTTTAACGCTTAAAATTATTTTTCTCAAGATTATTTCTAATCACCCCACCAATTCATAAATGTTCAAATTAGGGGCATCATTAGGCTCCTTTTACTGGGGTGTGTGCTGCATTTATAAAGTTAGAGATAGCTTAGCTAGTTTCGCAAGCTAGCAACCAACCTCAGCCAGTTTAACTACCAACTCTGCCTTGCGAACAATGCTTACCTCGCAACCAACTCTCTGATCATTCAGCAGACTTTAAAGAAGAAAAAAAAGCGATATGAGTATTGGGGGGCCTGTGCCCCAGTAGAGCTACTGTATATGTCTACCAACGCCCCTGGTTTTTTTTAAAGAAAAGGAGGGACAAGTTGAAATGATCTTTTGTGCCACAAGTGCTATCGACTGAGATTAACTTGTATTGAACCTGGAATATTCATTTAAGGGTTGAGGTCTAACTGTGTCGGTACCAAAGTATTGCCTTACATATTGACAAGGCAAAGATTGTAGTTAACTTCAAACAAAAAGCAATATAAAACCATAGGCTATATAAGAATGAAATAGTGATAATTGATCATTTACTGAACAAGAAATCTGTAGTTGTCTCGAGTTGACTTTATTGGCTGAACAAAATATTTTCCATTTAGCAATCAAATTCAAACTGATTAAACACTGACATTATACTGAGGACAATTATAAAGACCGTTGTTCAGAGAATGCAAAAATCTTACTGCCTCATGTTGTCTTGATTTTTTAACTTTGCTCAACAATTCCTTTTCAAACAGCTCACTAGAGATTTAGCTTGTTTGTCTTTAATATTGTGATTCCATTGTGGTTTACTAATGAACATGTCAAATAGGCATAGTTCTTCTCATCCATAATGGGCGAAGGGCAGACCAGCTGAAAGGTGCTTTGCCCCACCTACTACACCATCAGTATATTTTATCAGGCGAACTAAATTAAGCCTTTTTGCCCAGTAAGTATAAATTAGCCTTAACTGGCCATTGCTAACCAGTCAAACCTTGACCCCTTGCATCAAACAGAAATACCTTTGGTAAAAACAGCTTACTTCAACACTTTATCATTTAAAATAGTGTTCATAAAACAAGCAGTCTTCAGTACTCAGTACATTCTTTCATGCACTGATAAAATGTGCAAATACTGTTCTTGGAAATATAGCATAAAGAAGAGGAATGCATAAGGAAGGAGACAGTATATAGAGTGTGTTTTATTTGTATGATCAATGATTTTGTCTTGAGCTAGTGGGAGTTGGTATTGACTTGCATAATAGCTCTTGCACTTCAAATATAGCTGATGTGGGAGGACTAGCAACAAGTTCATGAACTGTGTAGTCTGCAGATCAGAGCACTCGCCCACAGTCAGAAACAAATAGCATATTGCTGCTGTGCATCCTCGTGTGTACTGTGGTCCAAACCTAATACAGCGAAGGGTGCATTGCATTCTGAAGTGTGGGAGGGATCATTTGTATTTAATTTTGAACTGTTGGGATATCGATTGTCAAATGTGGCTTGGGAAAATTATAGCCACCATGTTCATAAAAGGCTCTCCATCCTCTCAATGAATTATGCACCAAAAGTGTGCTAGAGTGAGCTCTGGAATTGCTTAAATTTAAAAGAGGGCCGTGATTAAGATGTTAATGCCTCTGTGCATGAATTTGCGAGAGCTGAAAATCTGATAGTGGAGGCCAGACTCTCAATTATCTCATTGAATACAAGTGAATCTATCTGTGTGTAATTTACACTTATGGTGTCATTTAAACTTATGTTGTCAGTTTTATTGTCTCTTCTCCAACAATAAAACAGTGGGATTATGAAAAGCATTTTCCATTTGTCATCTTGTAAATTCTATCCCAACAGAGTAAGGGACCGTTCACACTGAACACTGTCTGAGCTATTTTTTAATTGTTTATTCTATGTAAACATGCACTAGACGTGATAGGTGTGGGTGAGAAACTATAGATGAGAATCAATACTTAAGTCTTTTTTCTATTAATCTCTACATTCACACATTCTTCTTTTTTTGCATTTTGGCGATTCACATTATTTGTGCATATCGCCACCTACTGGGCAGGGAGGAAAATCTATAGTAAAAAATGACTTAAATATTTATCTGTTTTTATCCACACCTAAAATATAATCAAATTGTAAATACAAAATATTTTACTGGAGAAAAACAGACAGTTTCACTGAGTATAATCAGAGCAATCTAATTTTATGTGATGTAGCTTTGCTTGTTGTTCTGAAAACTGCATGTGGTGAGAACATTATCTAGTCCCATGGCCAGCAACATTAGTGGTTCCTAAACCATTTTCATTTCTCAGTGTTGCTGAGCCAAATTTTCCAGCCTAGAACCACCTTTCTTTGGTGCAAACGAGTGAAATGGAAAGATTGGGCACTGAATACGACACCAAAGTCCTTGTGTAAGACACTTAACCTCAGGTTGCTCCGCAGGATTGTCCCTGTAATATGTGTACTATAAGTACTATAAATTAAATTCTGTTTAATGACTACATATCTAAAAGTCTCACAAATGTCCTTCTACTCAAATGCATTAATACACTAGAAGGGAAATAGGAGATACCTACTGCCAGCATCACTATAGTCAGAAGATGTATTGTTTTAAAACATTGGTGTGGTATTCAAATTTCTATCATGTCTGGCCAAAAAAACAACAGTTCAGCTACACCCACTTACCCTTATAATCTTCCATGCTGCTGAAGTAAGCTAAATTAAAAATGTAAACACACACATTCATGGGAACCTCAGGCACACCAACACTGATTATATCTGCTGCACAAGAAATCACAATGCAGCACACCACAAGTCAGCACCTGATAAGCTGCCACAGCAAGCTGTGAGCTGCCAGCTCATTTGGGCAAAAAGAAAACATAGTAGAAACATGTAGAAAGGAGGCCTAATGCGGAGGGATTTAGACCTAAATAATTCAGAGGGTGAGCTCTAAATGGAGGAAGAGACTTGGTTGTATATCCCTGTGTTTCAGACACTGTGGCGCTAGAGCGAGGCTCTTTGCTGGACGTCCTTATTGTTGGATATGATCAAGGAGAAAGATCTCAATTCCAGCGGGACAAGGTAACAGAGATGTGATTAGCTGACAGGAAGGTGTGTAGTTATCGAGAGAGAAAGAGAGAGAGAGAGAGAGAGAGAGCTATGGCAGAGATGACACCTGGCTCACAGGTCAAATTTAGTTTGAAGGCCTTCTCATCTCACCTTCCTGTCAATTGGTTGGTGGTTGAGACAAGGTTAAAGATAAATAAAACAAGGAAGTGTCAGGCCACTCATCGGAAATGAATGGGAGTAAATGTCCCTACTTTAGTTGAATTCACACTGCTAAAATAAAAAACTAAATTTAGTCCAGTCAAGTTAATGCACATGAATATTCTAGAATAAACTTACTCTATCAGTAGGGTGAATGGCTTTAGACTGAAAGACATGAATTCCTACACTTAAATTAAGAATCCTGATCGCCTTGCTAGTTAAAGGCTTTATCTGCAGGGGCGGATCTAGACATTTTTGTATAGGGTGGCATGCAGACTATGAGGGGTGGCAACTCTTTTGAAATGTATTCCACTACAGATTACAGAATAGAAGCTGTAAAATGTCATTTGTAACGTATTTCGTTCGATTACTCAAGGTCAGTAACGTATTCTAAATACTTTGGATTACTTCTTCAGCACTGGCAGATTTTTTTCAATTGTTTTGACTATACAAACTCTGCCAGTACAGCAAGATGTTAAAAATACATTCTCTGTAAAAACAAAATATCTTATGCAGTGTTGTTTTAAGGATTTTTAGATATTTTTTACAGGAAAACAATACAAAAATTATTATCAAGAATACGATTTTTGCACTAATAACAAAGGTCTTACTAGCTGGAAAGAGAAAAAGACAACACACACACACACAAACAATATGGCCGAGAAGTCCATGACAATGGGGGACACCAGTAGTGGTTCTAGCTTATATGGTGCCCTAGGCTAATCCAGCTTCATCATGCCCAACCTGCTGTAAACCATCACAGGTCTGGTCGCTGCTATAATCAGTCACACTGTGGGTCTGTAGTCATTTGTGCGTTCGGTGAGAATTTAGGCAGTTCTACATTATAAAACCTCTACACGATGTCAACTATAAAATACTTACATTTATATTTAGTACATTTGGATACTTATACTAGGGGTGGCAGATGGGGTGGCAAAGCAAATTTTTAGGGTGGCAGCTGGCACCATGTGCCAATCTTATGGCCATGCCACTGATTATTTGGTCTTTACAATAGTCCTCACTCTAGAATGCACTTTTACCTGGACCAACTTGACAAATATAATTACCTACCCTAATTTGAGATAAAGAATACAAATTTGTACTAGGGCTGGGCAATAAAACGATATCAATATTATCACGTCAAAGAAAATCCACGATATCGATGATAATTTTCGATATTTACTGCATGTCACTAAAACACAAGCAGTTCGGCTTTCTCAGGCTGCGTTTCCAATGGGGTGGACGAGATCCACTCAAAGGCACTCACAGCGCTAGGAGAGAGCTTTCTCCGCACCACTGCCAATCCTAAAATCCACCTTGTCCACAATGACGCTCGGCTTTCATAGGGATGTATTGAAAACGCTTTCAGCTTCGCTCACAACACGCCAGTGGAAACGTAGGGTCAGACTGGATGAACTTGCTAATGCTAGCTGCCTTGCTAACAATTAGGTTACGTCGGACACCGGATTGATTCCATCCACACCGCAAGATTCATGACATGGTTGCGCCCTCTCATCTTCTCTAGTGATGAACGCGACAGAACAACAGTGATGTGGACAACAGCTCTGATCTTTCTGCACTGTAATCTTGAATATTGTTCTCTAGCACCAACATGCATAATGTCTGCCCTGTCCCGCTCCTCACGCGTTGCCTCTTTCCCTGCATGTGTGTAGACATGAAGCGCCGCATGAGTTAACGTGGTTTCAAAGCACCTTTTAGACCATAATGTTTTTCCCTTCTAAAAGTATCTTTATTTATCAGTATGTTACGAGCCTTTAATAATAAACAAATCGATTTCTGTTCTAATTTTGTGAAAATGTATTAGATGTCTGGAATGGATAAGGAAAGAGTCTCTCACTTTAATGAATATATACAAATGTTTTCTACATTTTCTCTCGGGACACCACTGAACCCACATTCAGCATCATTCCACAGTCACAAAGGCTTCTATGCCCCCATACTTGGTTATCTGAATCTAAAGAAATATAAAAAATATTTAATTTTAATGTAAAAATATTCCAACAAATACTGGACTGATATCACTATGCTTCAGAACATACAGATGATCTTTTAACATTCATTTTCAATTGATAAACGGTAAAATTGGTAAAAGATCTCGCAGACCCCAACGCTTTGGCCGTCTCTGGACCCTTGTGCAGTTTTGTAGAGACTAATTTGACTGTTTAGAATAAATGTTTTCTCCTTTTTTCCCTCAACTTTGAAATAAAAAAAGAAAGTGTAATGTGTAAATGTATATCATGATAAATATCGATATCGAACAATATGAAAAAGATTATCGTGATAACAATTCTGGCCATATCGCCTAGCCCTAGTTTGTACTACCATTTGTTTCAGATTTTATTGGTTATTTGACATATTAAAACTTATATTAAAACTTACACTTGGAAAACAATGTCACTCTTTACCCATTCAAGTAGATAGAGCTGTACTTGTATGACAGGAAATATCCTTGGCTGTTACCAACATGGACAAAGTGTGGACGGACTTGACAGAGATTGACATTCAATACTGATAGTTTTTAAATTAACTTGTCAGTCGCTAAAGCATGTGGGAGGATCATACTAAAACCACTGCTCAAGCCTGTTAAACTGAAGTTTTCACATAATGTCTGTCTGTTATTTTTTATAACTGCTGGGAACTTTGACGGTGAGACTTTAAACTATCATTCAATGCATCTCGTTGTCTTTAGTAAGCCTTACACTGCTTTTGGAAGCCTTTGATTCTTGTTGCTATGCAACATATAAGTCCTTATTGGAATGTCTATTTACAAAGGATCACAGATGGTCACATTTTGCTTCAAGATCCATAAACCCACCTTTATGCATTTATACAGGCATGTTTTTTGATTAGTCTGTCAGTTTACAGCATAAAGGAAGCATCCTGTCATAGATGTCTACTTAAGCAGGCCACTTAGGTAATTCAGAACAGTTCTTCCCTTTTCTCGCCATACACTCGGGTAGCCCTTAGCACTTACGGGGGCGAGCTAATCTAAATAGTTTCAACTGCGCACACACACCTAAGGGAATCTCTTCCCATTACCCTGCACCTGCTGTTGCAGTCAGTTTACAAAAGCAAAAGAGCTTGCCTGATGTCTGCTCAAGAATCTTTAATGCAGCAGAGATTTATACTATGAGAAACTTTTTATTATAAAACTGATAGTTCTGGCTCTGAAATCTGATTGGATAAGCCACTTTCAAAGCTGTTAAATAGTTGATACAGTAGATACTGTACACCTGTGAACACACGTCGATATTTTTTTTATTAATTTGCCTAATTAATTGATTGGCAACTGTAAACAGTCTATAGTTAAATTAAAGTTGTATATTACTTGGCAGAATAATTGTTTATTGTGAGTAATATCATTAATAATATTAATTAATGTATTGAACATTGGTGTCTCTTCACATAAGGCTGTTGCCTGCATTTCATGCATTACAGTGATTTTACCATAGTAAAAGGTGAAATGTGTAATATCTACATATAGCACTAGTATCACCAAACAGAAGTGCAAAAATAATTAATGTTTTCAAACAGGTTTCCTGAATACTCTCTAAAGTCTTCTATTGGTTGTACAAAGATAACCCCATCCCAAACTCATTCCATTTGTTTAGCCAACGTTGCCGTGTCAGACTGGATCAGAGATTGTATAGAATGAGACTTAGTTTACTTATATGGGATAAATTCTTATTCTGAATATGGTGACTCTTGGAATCGATGATCCGCCTTACAGTTAAAAGGAGGCGTTACGTGCATGGCCACTGAGAGAACTGACAATACACCCAAGAACTAATGTGTGCAATTTATTTTCTTATGTATCACCCTTTTCTCCTTAAAATTGTTTATACTTTTGCCTGGCATACAGCGTGTCTTGTGCGCACAGCTCTCAGTAGTTCAATACTTCAGGTGTGCTCACTGGACTGCGCTTTTGAACTGGTTTTGAATTAGGGTGGGAGAATGGCAGAAATAAAAAAACAATTGTTAGCTATTATACGTATATTAACATTGCTCCTGTAGCAGTATCGCTCATTATTTATTTTATTTTTGGATGTTTTACAAGTATATAAGCATTATTCACATATTTTATGTATTCATGTAACACAGACAGTATGTATATTAAGTATATCAATGTATACCTAGTTTATGAACATAATTATTTTTCATAATTTACATTTAAGGCATTAAGATAAAACGGTTTAACACACCTGGGTTCTCCCGGAGAACACAGCTTTTGTGGCCATGTGAATGCATAAGTAGGGTTCTTACAGTTTTTTGAATAGTGCATGTGCATGAAACAGACCGGATTCAGTGTAAAGAATTAAACATTTCTGGGATTATAGTTGGATGTGGAGCAGAGGGGCGCGGGGCCGGGTCGGAATATCGCGCACCCGGTCCCCAATCGGCCTGATGAGGCGCGCAAGGGATAAAGGCTGCCGGTGACGATGGTTCGAGAGAGAGAGAATTACGGGCATGTCCGTCATGTGTGTGTGTTTATGTTTATGCTTTTGGTTTAAGTTTTCATTAAATTATCATTTATGTTGACAAGCCGGTTCTCGCCTCCTCCTTGCCCATCCTGAACTGTGTTACATTGGAGAAGCCCATTTACTATAAAATTTAACCTTTTATACACACCAATGTAAAATAAAGACTACTTCCCTCATGTCCATGAATATACGCTGAAGTACATAGGAGGAATCCCAGAGTTTGACATAAGAGGGAAACTCCACTATTGCAGTGCAATTCCGCTGCAGGTGTGATGGAAAGTTAAGAAAACAATCACACCAAACACTCTGGAATATCTGGAACTAAAGTGAAGCAACAGAGAATAATATATAAATGTCTTCCTCGGATGGCAAATTTGTTATTTACTCAAGCGTTGTGAGGAAATTACATTGCTGCGGAGAAAGCTGCTTAAAACATGCCAATAAAACATGCATATAAATTCCTATGCAAATTTCGAGTCTTGAGCAGCTTTCTAGAACTAAACAGCTTTCTGGTGTCCATGTAAACGAGGACAGTTTTACACTTTTTGGGGAAAGCGACCTACGAATGGCTTTACGATTTTCCGATCCTATTCCGATTTCAGTCTCTTCCTTACACAATGGCTTTAAAAAATCTATTTAAAAAAAAGACTATTTTTACAATACTGTGGTAACATTTTGGATCTTGACAGTCCCAGTCCTTATTCACTTTCATTATAAAGAAGTGAGTTTGAGTTTCAGAGTGGTGAGGATAATTTGAAAAAACATTTGTTGAGACAAGTGGCCGAGGTTTAAGAGAGAATGATTGTACCAAGAAAGATTATTTTCATTGTGTATAATTGTTTATAATTAACGATGAAATGTATTGACGCAGACTATGTCTTGAGAGGCTAATCTGACAGTAATGCCCAAGTGGTAATTGAGGCTTGGATGTGTATTAACCATATAGAGAATGTAAAACCCCTGATGATCAGATTTCATTGCTCGACCTAGAACTCACATCAAATATGCCTTAGCAAAGCCTTCTGTTTCCATCCCAACAAATTCCCCTCATACCCAGTCCTCGCATCTCCACTCAATCTCAACATCCTCAGCCATTGCCCTAAAGCAAAGCTTGGATCCCCTCAGCACACTTATTAACCATCTGGATCCGGAGTCGAGAAGGTCCTCGGGGTGGGCGTCACACTTAAAACAAACCATTCTAATTCTTACACCTCTGCCTGACTTGTTTTTTGCTTTCCACTTTCAAAAACCAAAATGTGCCTTCGAAATTCCAATATCACTGCCCTCAATCTTTGCATAGCAGAGAGTGCACACCCACCTTCACACAAAGATATTGCAACCCAATCTCTTCTCCCGGTAAGTAGGCTTCTGTAATTTGTCATGTCTATGATGAATTGGAATGGAATCAAGCCTACTAAATGTTGGTGCTGTAGAGAGAAACACAGAGAAAGAGACAGTGTGACTAATTTCTTTGTGTTTGCTACCAAAACATTTGGAAGAGGCAATCAGGAGGCCCATTACACCAAACAACCCAAGAGGCTCCCTGGTCAGTGACCCCCAAGATGCTTCCTTCTTGAGCAGAAAACCAGAGCACCTGCTATTCAACACAAAAACTGCATATATTTATTTTGTTATTAAAGATTTCCCTCACATCCCTCTCCCTGTCTAATGTCCCAGGGTGAGGGTTTCTTTATAACATCTTCTCTGTTAATAATAGCCAGAGGCTTTTATTTACATTTCAATCATGAATCAGAGCTTCCCCTTCTGTCACTCACTCAACGTTGTGTCGATATAGTGACACTAGGGGTCGCTCTTGAGAGCCCCGAACACCTCTATTCTTTGAGAAAAGGCCAATGAGAATTGGCGAGTCGGAGCAGAGCGAGCAGAATACTACTGCTATCCCATTCACCTGTTAAGAAGCGAATGCTGTTGGATATACGCCGCATTTCCAGTGGCTTTCTCTCCTTCTACACGACGAGTGCAGATTTTGCCCCTGGGCGCTTCAACAGCTCAAAAAGAGGGTATGTTCCTGCTAAAGAGTATATTTTCTCTATTAGAGCACACAAATTGACGTTGAACGTCTTTTTAAAGATGCGTCTTTATAAAGATGCTTTCCCTCTTTGTGTGATTCTTGGATGCGCAATTCTCATTGCGAGAATATGACCATGGCAACGTTGCAGTCATGGCTTCCCTTCCTCCGAAGCGGTAAAGCCACTCTAGCAGCGCCTTCTACCCACGGGCATGAGGCCAGCCCGGCTGTTGCGGGAGGTGATTTGGGGAGTTCAATGAGCACGATCTTGCCTGGTAATTCCCCGTGGACCTCCCGTTCCCCAGCACGCTCGTTTGCTCCAATCCGGTTCCAAAATTAGACCAGCCCATCTCATGGCCAGCTTGACGTCTCTTTCGGGCCTGCGAACAGGAGGAGTCTTGGATTGTCGGCACTGGCAATGTCAGAAGGTGAGGACTCTACTGGGCTGCCACCTTCGGGTCTGAGATGAAGGACACTGACAAAGCACACTTTCTGAATGCAGCCATTTCCCAGATTAGACTTTTCGGCAATGCTGTTGAGGACTTCACCAAGCAGATAAGAAGCAGACGGAGGCCATACAGCTCATCTTGCCCTGGCACGGCTCAAGATCCTACACCCCGTCTGCTCGCCGAGGGTATCCCCCTGCAGTGGTGAAAGCCCAGGTGGCTCCGCCTCAGCCCGAGCCCAGCTCTCATTCCCAGAGTAGAAACTCCTGCAGGAAGCTGATGCCCCCCATCTCATGGGCCGGCATGAGGACATGGAAGGTTCCTAAGCGCCCCTGAGACAGACGACCCAAGGAGCGAGACCCGAAAGGTCCTCCTCCTCAGTTGCTAACCTGCCCTATGACGGATATGCAGACCAAGGTAAGGTAAGCCACCTCGGAACAAAGCAACAGTCTTTGATGTGCCATCCCCTGCTCCACCCCGCCGCAAGGCCCCACCTCCAGGTACATCAGATGCGATTGTCCCTTTAGTACCCCTCACCCGGAGCTTGTACACATGGACAATACTTTTCCAACCTGTCGCAGACCATCCGACTTTGCTACACAATTCAGTTTGCCAGGTGCCTGCCTCGGTTCAGCGGCGTCCACTTCACTTTAGTGCAGGTCGAGAACGCCACCACTCTGCATGCGGAGATCATGACCCTTTTTCGCAATATCCCATTCTAGATGCTAACGCAGAAACACATTTTGACGTGCTTCCGGCATCAAGATTGGTTTGCGGTGGACAGGACTGCTACTGGGTTGGCACATCAACTGAGTTGCTGGCTGTAGAATAACCGATATAACCTGTAGACTTTAGAATAAAGGGGTAAAGCACTGTTCTGTGCATGCACGAAGCTTATGGGCTCATGTTTTTTGCACTTTTACAGTTACTAACAGTTCACTTGCATTGTGAAAGAAAACTACAGCAGGTTCAAGCATTTGCACAATTTCAAACATAACTAGCCTCTAAAAGTTAACATACAAATCTAAAAATGCAGCACAGTATAACAGAAAGGAAGGAGATGACATTTCACCAGATGTGGAGCATTAACTGTCAAATACCCACTGCACTTTCAGTGTCAAAATAAAAGTGCCAGGTGAAGTAAATAGCATAGAAATATATCACTTTTGTATAAATAAAACATAAAATAATAATGTTAATTCAGTATTACATTATAAGAATAAACTTGACTGTGTACCAAAGTAATAATGTAATTATGCAATATTCAACTGGTTTCAAAAAACTTTATAGGTAGGTTTCCTCTTATTTAAACCTACTACAAAACAGGCCTACATTACAGCTTCCTGAAGTACACAATAAAAAGCTCTCAGTGCGGGCAGGTTAACAGGGTTATATAAACCTCTTTGTATCATTTCCATAAGAACAGAGCACTTTCATTGCCCAGCACCATAATACCTACAGGTAATTACTGATCCCAGACCTGCAGAGACAAAGCCTGCTCTGAGCAATCACACAGAACTGAAAAAGAAGGAAGGCCAAGTAAAAATGTATGCTTTCACAATCCAGAGAATATGTCGGGGCAGAAGTCTGGAAACAACAAAAGCATGATGTCATGGAGACACTAAATTTAGTCAGACACAACAATCCATAATGATGTTGCAGTTATCTTCAGCTGCCATCCTTGTTAAAAAGATCAGCATTGTTGTTATCAGCATATGTTGTGTTTTTCTAAGCTCAATCACAATGGATCCCGCTTAAACCTTGTGAAAGCAAAACAGTGCAAGTTCTAGCATGAACAACAAAAGTGCAAAGAAGAACAATTTTCACTGTACATTTCGGGTTGTTTCTTCATGCCCGCGATGACATCAACAACCCAGTGGGAAAACCTCTGTATGGAGAGAAGACTGTTTTGAGTAGAAAGTTCGCAATCTCCACATGCAGGGTGTTGGCATCTTCGTCATGCACCGAGGTAAAGCAGACACTACCGGAAGGGGGCGGGGGCCTGGTGAACTGAATTGCGTACCCGAGTCGGATGGTCCTGGCCAACCAGCGCGACTGGTTGGGAAGTGAGAGCCACGCCTCCAAGCTCCGTATGAGGGGAACTAAGGGGACAATCGTTTTTGACATACTTGTCAAGGCTTTGCAGCTTCGCACACCCAGCAAGGGGCGAGTTAGTGATTGAGGAGGAGGTCCCATGTAGGCTTCCTCTGGACTCGTCAGAACTGGCCGGCTGGGGGGCAGCAGTTGTGGCTAGGAGTGGTAAAAAACTAACTATATTTAAAAAATATATTATTATTAAAAATGTCACTGATTTATTCCATTACATTAATACTTTAAAAGCTACTCATTTACATTTTACAGACGCTTTTATCCAAAGCGACTTACAGTGCACTTATTACAGGGACAATCCCCCTGGAGTTAAGTGTCTTGCTCAAGGACACAATGGTGGTGGGGCTTGAACCAGTGACCTTCTGATTAACAGATATGTGCTTTAGCCCACTACACCACCACCACTCAAGTTATTCAAGTGATTAATAACCTTTATATGACATAGCCTACTAGACAGTGCTCAATTCACATACATGTACACTACAAGTCCAACATTTTGATACAAATATGCTTTTTGTCCCACTGTTTAAAGTTCACTTTAGACATAAACGACTGCGTTTACATTAAATCCTCACCAAGATGGACGTTGGCGGAATTATAAAGTGCAAGCGGACATCGCTTTGTGTTGTTCTGGTGGACTACGCAACGTGATATCAGGAAGAAGTGCCTCTATGCAACATTTCAGCATGTAGTGTTGCGGTGGCAACCTTCAAAATGATCTCCAGAGTGGGGATTCCATAAGAAATCCTTACTGATCAAGCCACTAATTTCATGTCATGTACACTATGCGAGCTGTACTAATCATTGGGAATTAAATAAATTCAGACAAGCATGTACCATACACAAACAGACGGCTTGGTCGAACGGTTTAATAAAACCTTGAAAAACATGATTCGTAAGTTCATGCAGGAAGATGCTCAGAATTGGCATAAGTGGCTTGAACCCTGTTATTCGCAGTACGAGAGGTCATGTAAGACTCCATGGGGTTCTACCCATTTCATGAGGGAAAATTTGGAGGAGGGACCTTCAAACAGCAAAAATGAAATTTAATACGTTCTTGACCTGAGAGCAAAACTCCACACATTGTGGCAGCTATCACAGGAGAAATATGCTACCAGCTCAAGAACGTCAGTCCCGGCTGTTTACAGAGGAGCTCGGCTATGTGAATTTACACAGGGAGATGAAGTCCTTATTTTACTACCCACATCAAGATCTAAATTACTCGCAAAGTGGCAAGGGCCCTTTGAGGTCACACGTTGAGTCGGGGAAGTCGATTATGAGGTTAAACTAACGGATAGTGCAGCGCGCCGCAAATTTACCACCTCAACCTCTTAAATCCATGGAGGGAGGTGGTACCGGAGAGTGAATGTAAAAGCCAATCGAGGCACCCTAGTCACTTGCGGAGACCACCTCTCTCCGTCACAAGACACGGATGTGGCACAGGACATGTTCTCACCCCTTCCCTGTCATACAAACCTTATAGGACACCATATTGAAACAACCCCAGGGGTAGTGGTACTTAGTCATCCCTACCAATTACCAGAGCACAAAAAAAGTGGTTCAGGAAGAATTAAAAGCCATGCTCATTATGGGGGTAATAGAAAAATCCCATAGTGACTGGGCCAGCCCGGTGGTGCTGGTTCTGAAGAGCGACGGCTCGGTCCGGTTGTGTGTGGATTATAGTAAGGTCAATGCGGTGTCTAAATTTGACAAAGGGATATTGGCAGATCCCCTTAACGCCAATGTCCTATGAGAAAACAGCCTTCTCCACATCGCTTGGTTTACACCAATTTGTGACCCTTCTGTTCAGTATTTTTTGGGGCCTGGGCTACATTTAAGCACCTGATGGATCGAGTCCTCAGACCGCACTCTGTGTACGCTACTGCCTATCTGGATGACATAATTATATTACAGTAATGATTAGCAGTGGCACATACTACATCTGAGGGCAGTTCTGAGGTCAGGCAGGACTCATGGCAAACCCCAAGTAGTGCGCAACTGGATGGGTGGTGGTACAGTATATGGGGTTCCACTTGGGTCAAGGGCAGGTGAGTCCCCAAATTGATAAGGCTGCAGCAATCACAGCCTGCCTGAGACCCAAGACCAAAAAGGAAGTGAAGCAGTTCATGGGGCTGACCGGCTATCAAAGGTTTGTGCCTAATTACGTATTTGGATGGGCTTTCACCCTTTGTTCGGCCACACCCCTCTCCAGTGGCTCCATCGCATGATGGATCACACAGATCACCCGTTGTTATCTGGCTTTTCAGCCTTTTAAGTTTGAGGTGGTCTACAGGCCGGGGGTTTCAGATAGCTGTTGTGGACTTTCTCTCCAGAAATGGAGGGGGGTGCGGAAACTCTCCTGTTATCCTCACATTTACTAACATCGTTTATCCTTGGGGTCATATGAATTGTACCCAAGTTTATGTATCAGGTACTTTACCCGTATACATCCAGAACACCTATTGTGCGATTATGGACAAATATGAAAATCACCATAAAATTTCACTGATTGACCTAAAATTGGAAAGAACAATCTTTTTTGGTGTTTTAATGGCATTTTATTATTATAAGTAAATATTTTGTTATTTATTACATTTGGAAAGAAGAACAATTTGTGTTATCAAGGACAGTAACATGTATTATATTCAGGGTCAATTTGATCCCAGGAAAAACAAACACAATTTCAAACATTTAGAAGGATTTTATTTGTAAAACAGAACATCATCATCAGAACATCAGTAAGGAACACATGACAGTTCTTTATTTACAAAAAAAGCTATAAAAGTACATTTGAGCATAGTGTCATTGTTCTATGCTAAGTGTTATGTATGCAAATATGTATGAGAAAAACAAAACAAAGTTACATAGTCACCAAAATGAGTTTGACAGAATATGAACAGCGTATTGCTGGTCTTGGAGTAATTTCTGTTGGACAGACCTAGCACCTGCCATGTTTCCTGCCTGCAGTTTGAAACACTAGGGTGTGTGTCTCCATTTGGATGTCCTTCACAACAGTTGCAGCAGCAGTTGATGCTCTTGCAAGGCACTGTCTTCTCTCGATATGAGGTTTCACTAGCTCTTGACCCAGCTGTTCCTTGAAAATCCTCCTTTCGACTGAGTTTTTCACTGTTCCAGTCCTTGTTTATTTTGCTCCATGATACAAAGGCATTGTAGGCGCTCACATCAATGATGTGGCAATAATGTATTGGCAACTGTAGGTGGCTGTGACCTTGCCCAGATAATCTACCCCTCCCTTTGTCTCATTGTAGTCCCAAGGCCATTTGTGGTTTTCTGTCTTCTCTGGTGCTCAGGACAGCATCTTTGTGCATGGTACTCATCAGCAGGAAATTTTTTCCTTTCTTGGGGCAATGGGAGACGACTCTGCCAGTGAAGGCAAACATTGAAGATGTTATCTTCCCGTGATGAAGAACAGTAAGCTCCGGCTTGTTTTTTCTTACTGTCCCCAAGATGGTAACCTTCCTTTTCAGCAGTTTCTCTCCCAGGGCATAAGATGTGAAAAAATTATCACATGTAATGTTATGACCATTCAGTCCTTCAGGCATGTCTAGTACCACCCCCATGCCCTGATGTTTCAGGTGCTTCCCCAGGGGATTTAACAGTGTACACCTGCATATTCCAGGCATGGCTGGAATGTGCATCACATGCTGCCCATATTTTGATACCGTATTTGGCCGGTTTGCTTAGTATGTATGTCTGAATGGACAATGCCCACAAATGCAACCAGATATTCATCCATAGTGACATGGGGGCCTGGATTGTAAAGAAAGGGTAACCACTTGTCCCATACATCCTGTATTGCAGCGAGTTTTCCCTGCCTAGTTTCTCTGTCATCACACGTATGACATGGGAGAAAACATGGAATGTCTCTAGAGACATAGTGGCTGGAAATATTGCCCTTCCAGTGTCAGCATTCCAAAGGTGTGATATTGCTTCTCCTTTTGACTTGTAAACTCCTGCCAAAATGAGCAATCAATGTAGGCCTGCAAGTGGTTCACATCCTTTCCAAGTGTCCCCATAAAACCTGGACACAGAGCCCCTTTTTATGGGTGGCCAATTACCTTTGAGTGGAGTGACTGAATCACCAACTACTTTCTGGCCTGGAGAAGGCAGCGTTTACTCATTGAAAAGACAAAACCTGGACTGTGCCATTACAACACTGTGCTTCTCTGGGATGTACTAAAAACCTCTAGCACTCCTGTTATATCATTTCTGTTCGACCACTTTTCATTGTTTGCCAAGTTAGTAACAACCACTAACCCTATTTTAGAATGAGAAAGCTTCTCAAAAAAATATAGATTTGTCAAGATAAAATTTAATGTAGCTCTAAAATGAATCTGTATATTTTAAAATATTAAAATACTTATCCCAGTTTAATTGCAAGCAACCAACTGTAAGTACGGCTTTCATGTGTTTACGACTTCCTGAAGAGTGGAGAGCAGGGCTACCTGTTTTTTGAACAATGGTAGATGATGGGAGTGTTTGAAAATCCTATTTGGAAACTATAATTATTTTTCAACTTCAAATAATGTTGGGTGGCGCTAGTAGTGCAGAAATTTCACACTTTAGCTTTAACAATCTTAAGCCTGGCATACAATATGAACCATTACTGGTTTTCCAACAATGTAGAAGTAACATTCTTTGAAGATATTCAGTTTATCATTCTTACTTACACCCTATCTTTGTTTAATACAAATGCAAATTGCATCAAAAGGCAGAAGGTAGCCATTGCGTGATGAATCTAGTTTACTGATTAAAAACTGTGCATGCTGCCATTCACACAGACCCTCTATTTAAATCTCTCTGTGCCATTTCATGTGCCTTCAGCAGATCTCATTTGCAAGATGCCTGTCATCTGTCAGAACAGCTTGAATGCTCTGATGGTCCACTGAATTCAGCATACAATCAGGAAATAAAAGGTAATGAAATAAGGAGGAAGGATTGCAGTGCTAGATGATGGACTAGGAGGAGATGATGTCATTCTCATGGACTGATAAAAATGTCACCTATAATGATTTCTCCAAGGCAACTATAATTACCACCTGTAGAGTATCTTTCTGCATGTGTATAACTGCAGAATAGAGTTTAAAGGTGCACTCTGTATTTTTTCTGCATTACAATTTACAACAAAGATTTTCACCAGTAGAAATGAATAGCACTTAAAAAAAAATTAAATCACGTACACTCACAAGATAAAAAAAAATAGGTATATCAGAAATAAAAGCTGTTTGAGATCACCTAGCCAGCAAAAATTTAATAATTTCACAAGTACTATTTATTTGAAAACTTGCAAAAAGTTATATAAAATTATACCCATATATTGTATTGTATTGTATCCAGACTTACATTGCAAAGAGGACTTGCATAATATTTCCACTAGTTAATATGAGAAAAATTGATGTTGCCTTTTAAGGAAGGCTTATTTTGCAGCACGAGTTAACAAGCGGCTATCATATAGCCCTCGTGTAGACTTATACAATCTGTCAAACATATGATCCCAGTTACTTTTGAGGGGGAGGGTTGCTCTGGAGGCTTACATTTCCATACAAGAGTGCAGGTGTAATGTATTTGCAGCCCTTCTATCCTTAACATTACAGCAGAGACCACACACAAGCAAGAATGGATCCATTTTATGAGGTTATCATGAGTTATCATGACTATAATTGGATTAAAGAAAGGTAAGCCGATATCAGGCATTTTAAAGTTTATCATGCACTGTCAGTCTCCGCTAGAAGACATAAATACATGGCAATGTTGTTATAAAGTGCATGAAAACACTTCATCTGTATTTTTTTTTTTTACTAATATACATTTTCATGACTCTACTAAAACTAACTACATTTACATTTAGTGATTTAGCAGACACATTTATTCAAAGCAACTTACAAATTAGAAACATAAGCAATTTGTCAAACAAAAGTCAACCATATATGCGGTATCGCACTGCCAATTTCCAATGTAATTTCCAGCTAACTAACATGAAATAAAATAGGACCACAAATAAATTGTAGTTTTTGATTCACTTTATGTTATAGAATTTGAAACCTTTATAACCTGCATTCATTAAAAATGAAAATAGCTTTACAGTCTATAGGAATAACACTAGACAGCCCTGATAAATTTAAGTGTTAAACATATTTAAATTACATAAATTAAAGCTGAAGTGTGAAATATATGAACAGCTAACATCACCAAATGGAATTGCACAAATAATTATTGTTATTATAGTGTTGGTGGTGTAGTGGGCTAAAGCACTGAGCTGGTAAGCAGAAGGTTGTCGGTTCGATCCCCATAGCCACCACCATTGTGTCCTTGTGCAAGGCACTTAACTCAAAGTTGCTCCGGGGGGGATTGTCCCTGTAATAAGGGCACTGTAAGTCGCTTTGGATAAAAGTGTTACATTTGTAAATGTAAATGTTTTCTAACAAACTCATGCCATTGGATGTCAACGTTGCTGTATCTGTAACAAAGTGATATCTGTTAACACAGTGTTTAAATTTTTGGGGATATCAACCTACAAATGTCTTGTTTATAGTTGTCAATGCAGTTTAAGGTGTGAAAGGGGAGAGTATTTTAACATAAAAAAAAATATCACACATTAAAACACGCTTTAAAGGAAGAATTCACCCCAAAAATGCAAGCGCAGCGTAGTTCTAGCGGGAAGACTAGCAGCTGTACATCATCGCACCATTAGCTAGGTAACTCCCAGCCAATCACATGTAAGCCAACGCTTTATAAGTCTGCTCTCAATCTATCACATTGATGTTTTTCATTGTGCTAACACTGCAACTTCCACCACCTCACCAGCTGAGTCCCATCCTGAACAGGGGTAGACTCTTCACCACTGCCTCCTATCTCCGGCAGGATATGACAGTTCCGAGTCAACTTCTTCGGACTGCCAGATGCCAAAGAGAGACATTACATTTCTGTTTTATATTCATCAAATAAATGTCATCTTAAATTTCACTCAAGTCTGTGAGACTTCCTGATAGAATTGTAATTGACATAATTTACTCACCCTTATAGTTGTCTAAAACTCATATGACGTTCTTTCTTTTGTGAAACACAAATTAAGATATTCTAATGGAGGTATGATGTCTGTTTGTCCATACTATTCAAGTGAACAGTGACCAAATTTTCAAGGTGGTGTTGAAAGGGTTTCCACTACTCAAATCCCAATTGAATCCTTGACTACAACTAAATTGAAACTAGAAAACTAAAAATTACATAGTGAACACAAATGAAAATGAAACCAAAGTGATAATAAAAACAAAATAAAATATAGCCACAAGCGGCTATCATTGGGGTCCAAGCACGTATGGCCAAGACATGGACAAAATAATTATATTGGACACAGTAGAGCATGTGGATGCTGTGGTTGTTTTTGTGTAAAATTTCTTAAAAAAAAAGATTTTTTATCACAGTTGAAAAATTAGAATTTTATTAGAATGACAACAGAATGTCGAAGATGATTATGAAGAAGACACAGAAGAAGAAGATGAAGAAGTAGAAGACAAGTTTTTTGATTGCTGAACTATTGAATCAGAAATAACTGAACTTGAGACAAACTTAAACAGATTTCATAGGCCTCTACATTTGTTGGATAGCTGTAGATATTTTTTACTGCCCAGATATTACATTACAAGATTGCTGGACAACAGCACATTACAAGAGCAAAAAGCTATGTACATGTTTTAAGGACAAATACTCTAGTAAGAGTACACAAAATGGCAGATTTTTCGGGGTGGAAATGAAATCTGAAATATAGGTTTTTTTCGTCTTGACCTATGAATCAGAGTGAAAAAGTTCTAGTCCTTATGAATATGAAGATATGAGCCAAAATGTAAAGGTGCTTATTATAGTGCACCTAGAGTGGGATGGGTGTGTGTATGTGCCTGAGCAGTGTGGGGATATTTGGGACCATCCTGCCAAGTTTGGTGTCTCCAGGACTTAACATTTTTGCTGTCCATATTCTTTTAGGGCAGAAAAAGAATAATATTAATAATAATATTAATTATTTGATATTAAAAAGCGTATCTGCATCAAAATGTTGGACTTGAATTGTACATGTATCCGAATTGAGCACTGTCTAGTAGGCTATATCATATAAAGACTATTAATCAAACAACATTAACAAGGAAACGAGAAAACCACTCACTACTTTTGGCTGAATACCTTCAGTAGCTTTAAAAGTATTCATGTAATGGAATAAAACAGTTATATTTTTTATAATATTGTTAGTTTTTTTAATTATACAAACCCCTGATGTAGAGTGTGTTAATTTGTATAATAAATTACCAGGTAAGTAGAGATAATAAAATAATGTATAATTATGATTAGCTTTTATCATGTTTTTCTAATGCCTGATTGAAAAGTATCAACCATTGTAGAGCAGAACTTCAGCAGAACATTCCACCAGTCACAAACTTCAGAACATTGGGCATCAGAATGAGAACACAACTATTTCTTGGCTTAAAGGTACTAAATCAGTGTGGAACATTGTATCTCAAAAGGAGGACAAAAGGAAATATAAATAAAAATGTTTAATTGCAGCATAGAGTTTTTATTGTAAAGGGGCATAGCTATCGCAACTCAGTACTCAATACTCACTACTCATGAGTACTTTTAAATTAGCTAATATTTTACTCTTACTTAAGTAGATTTTAGGACAGGAACTTTTACTCTACTTGTACATTTTTTAAGATGTAACAGTACTTTTACTTGAGTATTATTTTTCAGTACTCTTTCCACCCCTGCGGACATGTATTGTGATTTGAAAGCGCCTTTGTTTTCGCTTCAAAAAACAACAAGTAGCCATTGATCTGTTTTCCTCAATCATGTAATTTAAATGTAGTCTCCAGTTGATGAACAGTCTAGGTGCTGCAGAACCACAGTTGGATACTATTGGTCTAGTGGGGTACTTACTCAGATGAGATCTGATTGTGTAGTTTATGTCATTGATTGATGGTCTTTGGTTCTTTTTTATTCCACTCACAGTTAGGAAGGTGGTAACCTGTTTTCTGCACATACAGGGGACATCTGACATACTGGAAACACATTTGTGGGGTGAAGAAAATAATGTGGCTCCTGTCTTGTGATGTTTAGCATGCACATGTATGTGTGTGTCCCTGCACACCTGTTATGGGCGGAATTACCTTAAGAGTTGTGATACGTTTGCATGTGCCATTTCAGCACAAGAATACTGATTAACCATCTGTAATCCAGTTTATATAGACTGATAAATGACAAATTAAGTCATTGTCATTCTTTGCAGCACTATTAACACCCACAAAAAGCATGCAGTAAACATAATTTTATTTAAAGGCATGTTTGTGTACATTTGCTATCGATCATAGCATCAATAAATCATCAACTGATGATCAAATATATCTCCAGCTGCCTAGGTAATCTTAAGAGCCAAATCAGGTGACAGGACGTGGGTGCAGTTCTTAGTGATACACAGAAGACTGCTTCATTCCATCTGTTAGTGCTGGAGGTAATATGATTTCAGTCAGTGAAATCCAGTCTGTGAACATCGAAGTAACCTTGACCTAAATGTCAACCCACTTGCACATTGGTCTGACTGACATATATGATTTGTCGACTAACTTATGGTCTGTCCCATTTTTGTGGGCCTCTGTGTTTAAAATCTTAAAAGCCACAATATTGACAAAATATTAATGAGAATCAATACCATTTTTTTAACCTAAGCTGACTTCACCGTCAAACGATATTGGATTTCCCTTATAGGCAAGTTTTTACTGTGAGATTTCCAGCATATCCAGTTCCAACCTAAACATGAAGATGTGACAAAGAAAGTGGGCAGGGCATCCTAAACAGCATATTCCCTTCTAAAATGTCCTGAGCAAATAACAAAATGTCTTTCAACCAAAATAGTGTACATCAGAATAAACAGTATATTGTATACACTCTACATACTCTAATTGCCATGCAAATCAACCAAAAAAAAAAAAAAGTAAAAAAGGGGCTTTTATTTCAGTTGATCCAGTTGGAGAAAAAAACATACAAACCATGAACTCAATGTCCACTAACAACAAACTTGGCCACAAATACACAGATTTTCTGCCCTCAGAGTCATAGACTGAGACAGGGCTGTAGCTTGAGCCCTACAATATTCAATTTGTACTGTGATTCAATGATCTAGCGAGGGCTCTAGAACAATCTCCAGCACTCTAATAGATGCTGAAGTCAATTTCCTCCTGTTTGCAGATGGTCTGGTGCTGCTGTTGCCCACAAAAGAGGGTTTACAGCAGCATCTGGACCTCCTCCACAACTACTGTCAGATGTGGGCCCTGTCTGTTAACCCCAAAAAGACAAAAATAATGATATTCCAGAAAAGACCCTGTTGCCAAGACCAACATCATGACTTTAATTTAGACAACAGGCCCTTAGAAGACACTTCTATGTTTCACAGGAAACCTCAACAAGGATGTAAACAAGAGACAAGGCATGGAGAGCTTTTTAGGCTGTTATGAAAAATGTCAAATTTGACATGCCTGTCTATCGAAATAAAAATCTTCCTTAAAATAATTAAATCGGTTATATAACCCATCTATGGATATGAGGTCTGGGGCCCACTCACAAACCAATTAAATGAGACAAATACCCAACGGAGTACCCCCCTCAATGTCTATGGTGGTTACGGTTCTGAGTTTTGAACACTACACTACATTAATTTTGCATTTGCATTTCATACTGCAGAAAAAAAAATAATAACTTAAACATATGTACTTCTACAGCTTTGGGTTTGTTTAGAAAAGAATAAAGGATATGATCAGAGCCAATGTCCTTTCGCTTTTAGATGACAGGTTTATCTTAGTATTAATATACAGTCTATGGTATAGGCTAGCAGTCTTGGTATGGTCTTGACTCATAATTCAACAAAAGATGCAAACATATTGTGTATCATAAACAGCAAACAATTGAGCATGTAGAGCTGTTTTTCCAGTCCTATTTACATAGTAAAAAGGCACATTTAAGCCACTTGTTCGCAGATGCACTACTGGCATGAGCATCATATTTCAAATTTGAATGGTCACAAAGTCGGTTGAGATGAAACAAAGGTGATGTTACCCTGGTAAGAGAAAAAAATTGTTTGTTAATTCATGTGTTATTTTTATTTACTTCGGCCCTACTCATGTTTGATGTTTCACTTACTTACAAGGGTCAGCACATCCATCCTCAACTTGATTTTTCATATGGTGTCAAGCCCCCTCAGAGAGTGCAGAGTGTTTATATTAAACTGATGACATGGAGATGACTGAAGTGAAGTTTTAATATGTTTGTCAGACCAGTGGCAATGACTGCCCCAGTGCTAAAATTGAATAACAGCTTTTCTTAGGTCATTTGTTTTTTTATTTATTTTTACTTAGTTATCTGTTAGTATATGAACTATCCAATTTGCATATCTATTAAATGTTCTTCTGGTAATAAAACAAAAAATAAAATATAAAAACTAAACAAAAAAAACAAATGTTACAGTTGCATTTTGGGAACACCTAAAAAGTTCTATATAGAACTTGTCACGTATTCGCTGATTTTGTGCCAAGACTTTTATTTTTCTTGTTTAGTTTCTTGTTTAATTTGCAGTTCATTTCATGATTGGGATTCCCCAAAGACTGATAAAAAAAATGTATCTATCGGCTGTCAGAATTCTGCTTTTGAAGCAAGGCGACCATCCAGTTGAGGATCACGTCGTGAGTTTTTAGAGCTAGCAAATTTTGTGCAGCATCCAGATCTCTATCTGGTGGATTTCTTCCAGACCAGTCTGAATAGTGCACTGAAGGATCTGATGCCTCCAGCTGATACTCGCTGGATACTCGCTGGATACTCGCTGGATACTCGCTGGATACTCGCTGGATACTCGCTGGATACTCGCTGGATACTCTGCAAATCTGTGGAGAAGGCTCTGGAACTTTGCAGATCCCTTTACACAGTGGATTATGGTGGAAATAAAAGGAAACTGAACCAGACACAGAACATGACAATACATATGTGAAGTCTGACAAAGAAACAAGGGCTTAAATACACAAGGGCAAACAAGGTAATGAGGAACACCTGGGGAAAACAATCAGGGGAAAACCAATCATGAAAATAAACTAAAAGGGACTACAAAATTAACAGGTAACTAAACAAGAAATACAAATTCTAAGCACAAAAACAGGGCATATGTGACAGAATCTTTCCACCTGGCTCAAAGAACCTGTTAGGGTTCTTTTCATAGAACCCTTAAAAATGGAATATAGATCATTTTAGGGGGTTCAAATATAAAGTGAGCGATAGAACCATGTAGTGTTTTATATGGAAACTTTTCTTCTAGAAGTGTAGAAACAGGCAGACACAGACAGACTTGGCTACCAGACAGGTTGTGCCCCCTCTTTTTAATAACATGCCCTAATTATACACAAATTAGGGAAACATTCCCCTGCATCAGCTGCACAAATTATCAGTGTTTAGTTTAAGTTTTGTGCGATCTGTACCAAATACATTAAGAAAAAAGAATCTCTCCTACAACGTGCATCAATTGTTTTGATTTGTTATTATTTATTGTGCAATATGAGCATTATGCAAATACTTGGTTACAGCTCTTATGTTTTAAATTTCCCCTATGCTGACGTAGTACTGTTTGTAATCTTTTGAGTAAAGTTTACATACAGTATTTGGCTTTAACATCCAGATGCATTTACACTTGACTGAGATTCGAATGGAATGTGTCTCATATCTCCTCCGGAGGTAATAACCATATCAGTCTCTTATCCGTCTTGGAGGGCATTTACACTTGGTCTTTTCATAATCGGATAGCTGGATATCTGATCAGCAAAAATGCATGAAGTGACCAAGTGTAAATACCCCCAATATTATCTCTACAACAATATGATAAAACAATGAGCAAAAAAAAAAAATGACCAGAAGTTAAATAGGTTTAAAGTTAATAAGTCTTAACTTGGCCCTGCGATGGACTGGCGACCTGTCCAGGGTGTCCCCCGCCTTTCGCCCAATGTTAGCTGGGATAGGCTCCAGCCCCCCGCGACCCTGTACACAGGATAAGCGGTTGACGATGGATGGATGGATGAAAGTCTTAACTTGCTCTGCAGTTCAGAGAGAGAGAGATCCTTACATCTCACGAGAGGTTTAAAACCATTGATGTAAAATCAATCCCTGCACCTTCTACACTTATCAATGTTCCTTTTAGCGTAGCAACTGAAAAAGAAATCTAATTTTTTTTTTCATACCCAGCTGGATACCTCAGTGGCAGTGATTGCACCCATTAAGTTGTATTAGATGGCTGAGGTCATTTTAATTTGAGTGCAATACCACCTTCTGCCTTTGATCCAATCAAGGGCAGTAGAAATGTGTTCTATTACATTGTCCTCTAGCTTTTCTTTCTTTCTTTCTTTCTTTCTCTTTCTTTCTTTCTTTCTTTCGTCACCTCTGTGTTTGACAAAGGAGGATTGGTGACATTTTCCCTTCATGCTAACCCTTTATCCATCAGCCATAATATTTCAGTTTCTGTTTAATGGCATTAATCAATTTAGCAGTAAATGTCAGGGGTTTCACAGGATGCTCTGCATGAACCACTTAGGTACCTTTTTGTGAAAGATCTTTAATGTCATCTTCAATGTCTATTTTCTGAAGATAGGGGATACTGGGGCTTTGGTTAAAAATCACATCCTCAGCATTCTCTTAAGTTGTATTTTCATAATTCTCATTTTCTTCCTCTCAACTACCCACTGCCCTGCTGCCTCATTTGCATAGTTCCTGGATTATTAATTTCAAGACCTCTTTTGTTCTTAATAAAGGTTGAGGTAAGCGCAGGATGAATGGCACATCTCAATTCCATACCCTGAAGCATGAAATTGCTTTTTGCTTGTATTGTCCACTTTTTGTCTGACTTTTTGGAATGACCCGTGGGCGGATCCATGCAAAACAGTCAGTGCCAGTCACTGATTACACCTATCATGAATGTTCTGTTGGACAGAAACACACTGATTACTGGCTAGGATGTAACAGTTGGCTGTACAGTAAAAACAAGTAGTTTGAATGTACAGTATATCAGGGCACACAGCACAGTGTACTTGCCAAAAAGTCTTGGGCGTATAGCTTTTAATCAGTGCTGCAAGAAAACATTAATATAACCCTTAATTAGAATTGATTTAACTCTAAGAGGTTTCACCATTATATTTATTGCAGATAACGGCACCCAAAATTAGTGCGCAAACCAAACATTTAATTACTTTGAATAATAGTACATAAAATGAATATTCTGGGTTAAAGGTGCACTCAGCATTTTTTCCCTCATTACAAATTCCATCATTTTACTCCTAAAGAAATGAATAGCAATTTTGAAACAAGTGCATAAAACATGACCATATTAGAAAAAGACGTATTTCACATATTAGGATCACATGATCCTATTTGCTTCATGTTATTGGGCATATATTTTATAGCTGACAGTGTATAGTGAATGTCTACAATGGAATTAATAACTGAAAACAGTTGCGTTTAAATGATGCTGCATCCATGTCCAAGACGTCATAAGCCAAAAATTATTGAGTGCACATTTAAATACCACTTAAACCCTTGAAAATCTATATCGTGCTGTCGATTACCACTGATTACAAGTGAAAATCACATTTATAGTGATGCACTTACAGTTAAAGTGTACTGTATGAATCTATTGTGCTAGAGGTTTTTACAGCAGAAATGCGAAGCTTGTATTTTTTTTTTAATGCACTTACATTAATTATTCCATAACAAAAATGTAGTTCTTGATATGTAAAATTATTTAAATCTGCCGTTTCACATAAGACTACTATTTAGTACAGGTTACTGAACACAAAAGGGGATGATGGGCAGAATGACATCCATCCAAACTGAATGGTGACTGAGACTAACATACTTCCTAACATCTTCGTTTGTCTTCCATGGAAAAAAAGAAAGTCATACGGGTTTGGAACAACTTAAAGGTGAGTAAATAATGACAGAATTGTCATCTTTGTGGCTAAAAAATTCTGTCATAATTTACTCACCCTCATGTCGTTCCGAGCTAATCACAATTCAAGTTCTTGCATTAACAAGCAAGCCAAAAAAACTTCTCTCATAGCATTCGTGTCAAGATTTCCTCACAAATTGCAGGTTGTTTCTCACCATAACCTATTGTATGCCTTCAAAAAACTTGACATTTTACACAGGGGTCGCACAGATCCCTTTTATGAACCTTTTGGGTCCATTTTGTAATAGCCTTTGCCTTTATATTGAAATTCCTATTGTGTGCCACATAAGAAAGTCACATGGGTTTGGAACACATGAGGGTGAGTAAATTAGTGAATTAAAGCATTTACATTTTTGGGTGAAATGTCTCTTAAAGTTTTATTTAACCTGAACAATTCCTATAACTTGAATCAAATTTGTCTGTAATTTAACAGCCATGTAGGCCATATTCCAAACTTATTATGGCCATAAATTAGGAAAATGACAAAACCAATCAGTGTTGTTAATTGTAGAAATCATTCATTAGTAATGGCTTAAGTTCAGAGTGAGCAGGCAGCCATGCTTGAAGTCTGAGTGATGTGCAGACTTGTAGAGGTGCAACAGGCTGTTATTGCCGCACAGTTTTGAGCCATAATAAAGATTGAACCACTGCTGTTCTGCACCTGAAAATGGTAGAGGATAAATTGTCAGAGAGGGGCTGTGACGCATTTCATGAGTGAGAATCTTGTGCTTTGCGCAGCGGTCATGAATAATTCATCAACAGAGCACTTCACACGTTCTGTCAGCACTTCAATGCGCCTTTACCTGCTTTGGAAACAGCTGTATCTCTGCTTCCCCTCGGTCACCTTTCTGCCAGTCAATTCCATGAGTGCTGCTTGAAGTCATTTTGCGTGTGGTAAAGAAGTCGGACTATGTGTTTGAAACAGTCCATATGTCAAAGGATTAGTTCATCCAAAAATGAAAATTTCTTTATTCACTAAAATTCATAATTTCCTTGTGTCAATCCAAATCTGTATGCTGCTATTTTTTCCAACACAAATTGTAAAGAACCCTTGATTGAACTTTTCCATGTCAGTTTATAGTGACCACAAGAAATCGAGCTCCATAACAGTAGTCCATACAACCTTTGCGCTAATAGGCCAGATATTTGATTTGTGAGCAGATTTTCAGTGAATAATGACTCAAATTTCAGTCTGTTAATCACACAAGGCTACTTAGTTCAACTAATAATGAAAATTCTGTCATGTTAGTCCAATTAATTGTTGTCAGTCCATGCAATACTTGTGTCATATTCCAAGTCTTCTGAAGACATATGATAGGTTTTGGTGAACAACAAACTTAATTCATGAGTACCTTATGAGAAGCACGTTCACAGTTGCAGTGTTTTTCATTTTGGTTCGTTCAGAGCAAAAACTAAATTTTTTCCGATCCGGATCTAAAGTTCAGCAGCATCCTTTCCAAATGGTTACTGGTCAGAACAAAATAAAAGAACGGTTAATAATGTTCTTTTTAAAATGACAGTAACCTGTGCTAAGGGGTGGGGGAAATCCTGATTGCAGCGTTGCCAGATGTCACAAAAGAAGCAAGCAATTTGGTTTGGAAAAACAAGCTCAAAATAAGCCACTTACCTAAAAAAATAACAAATAAATTAAGATTTATCACAATAGAAATTATAGCAACCATACAGGAATTAACAGTTAAGTCAAATTTTTATTAAAGATCTACTTCAGAGTCAAAACCAGGCAGCATGAAATCTGTATTAATCATATCTAACAATAATTCAGTGAAGACTTATTAAACTAAAACAACTGAGAAAAGTACTTTTTACATCTAATAATGTTTTCCTTGTATCTGAATTATCCGTGGATGTAGGATGTAAGTAATTACACATAGTTATTAAAAAGGCTTCATTCACAGAATACGACTGTAAAGGGATCAGTGGAAAGGAGGAGGCGAGAACCGGCTTGACAATATAAATCATAGTTTAATGGTAAACTTAAAAGACACCATAAACACAGACGAACATGTCCGCTAACGATCTCTCTCTCCCGTACGGCCCTCTGCAGTCAGCCTTTAAACCTCACGGAGGCATAATTAGCCTAATACGGGACCAGGTGTGTAGTATCACGACCCGGCCCCGCCCTCCGCCCTGCCACAACGACATAAACAACGGACATTTAGGAAAAGAAATATGAGATGCAGTAGTTTACTTAAGGTTCAAAGCACAAGTTTAATTTTTCTGGGCAACATTAAGTAGTGTAGTTCCAAAAATATACTTTGATAAACCCTTTGGCCATTAGTTCCATGAAAAGATTATCGGAACAAAATTAAACAGTTATAACCTGTTTCCAGCATTCAAAAACTTTCACAGTGGAACAATTGAAAATCACTTTGTTCTGGTTTTCGTTTACGTTCTGCTAAAAATTGGGTTCTTTTCGTTTTAGTTCCTTGGACCATTTTTAGTCCCTCGGCACGTGTGTTCACAAGAGGATTTGCATTGTTTTTAGAGCTAAACAACATAAACTCTAATGTCAACATGTGCCATTGTGAACATGCGTCTCTCATTGTTCAACATGCGTCACAATTTTATGACAGAATAAAGGTTTTTGGATAAACTAGTGATCTAGTTTTGCACAGGGGTGTTGTGAGGGGAAGGCTTTGAGGCTTTAGCCTCTGACCTATTGTCCCAATGTTCACACGCATTTCACTTCACAAATAAAATATACAAATTCAGTTCACTGGTGCAGAAATGACCGTTGGCTGGGTTTTTAAACCCTCACATTTATATCCAGCTGTTAAACACTACCTGTTCCTGCCAGTAGGTGGGACTGTTATGTCTGACCTAATCGTCATTTTTTTTTTTAAAGAACTGATGAGGAAAAATGCATATCCACTCTTCAGCGAAATTTAGATCTTAAATCTAACTATGCTTAAAGGTGCAATCATTAATTTTTGTCATTAAAAACAGTTTATCTCCTAATACATGAATTATAATTTGGCAATATACTGCATGTAAGTCATGACCACTCACATTCAAATGTCATGTCAGTAACCTTATAAAAGATATATTATATTCTACATGGAGAGTGTCTGTACATGGGGGCTGCCATTTTGGAATCAGTTGAATACTACTCACATAATCTCAGTAACTGTCCTGTTATTTGACACTTTCTCACATGAATTAAAGTAATCATGGCTGACTGTGAATACTACATTTCTAAAATGGCATCTGAAAGTGAAAACTATTGATTTTAAATTATCTTGCATCCAAGCCGCTAGGTATCAGTATAAGTCCAAGATGACACAAAGACAAAAATTATTGAGTGCACCTTTAATTATTGACCTGATAAGTTTATAGTTTGAAATATGACCCTATTTGGGGGAAATTAACGTTATTTCAATTAAATACTTAATAAATTTATATAGAAATACATGTACATTGTAACAATGTCCTTGTAAATTTTAACGAGCTATTATAAATATTTAATCTAGGTTTTACTGATGGGCGGATCGATCCTAAAATTATTGATACTTCCAATCCTGATGCTGTATCAAAAATATCAATCCTCACACAAAAATATCGATTCTTAACTAGGGATATTATTATTTGGTTACAACGAACAATAATCACAAGCTTCAGAATGAAATAAAATTAATTAGGCTATATTAGAAAATAATTGTGCAGGATTGGAACTGTTTCTTCTTCCGCTAATTTTAACATTCATAAATTCTGGGAAAAAAAACACAAGCAGACAAGCGCTTGCGCCGTCACAAGACTCGTTCAAACAAGAAGGACCAGTGCCTTGTAGAGGTAATGATAGAAAATCAGAGAAATAGCTTCTGGTGTGTAGTCTAGGGCATATGCAGGCTTGCGTCGTATGCCCTCCTATCTGTTTTAGGATTTTGCGTATGCCCACATGAAATAAGTGATGATAGCCTACTTGTGGCCGCCAGAACAACGAGCTTTTGACCCGGAACTTTTTTTTATCTAATAACACGATGCCACAGCACTGTTGAGTACATTGTGTTTTATTATTATTATTATTATTATTATAAAAATAAAAAAACGCGCATGGAGATGAACTGTGTAGCACTGGCAAGACAGAGAGTCGGACTAAGCTGATTCACCAATCAGAACGTTAATTTCAGACGCAATTGGATATTTGCTAACCAGTCATATTTTCCGTTTCAGTAAGGGGCGGGACATTTCCAGCGTCTGACACAAGCCTTCCTGGAGAAACTATAATTTGCGCTGCATATTTATTTTGCTGCTAAACGTAGCCTAAATATATGTATATACATTTAAATGTAACGTGTGCAATTAAACTACAGTATATGAAAATACTGCATGTTATTACACACCTGATGCTCTTTTTTCTTATTTTTTTGCCCTTACTGCTGTCCGTACAGTGCCTTTTTCTCTTGATATCAAATAAGTTACATTTATATTTTTAAGTAGGAACACAATTTCACTCTACACAGAAAAGCACATAATAGTACTCAAATAATAATAAAATAAAATGTAGGCTATGGTATTCAAGATAACGTATTAACGTGAACATTACCACACTCATATTGATGCTTAACAGTTTATTGCGTAATATGAATTAGTTTATTAGGTAGAATAATAATAAAGTATTAACAATTTTCATAATAGCCTAAATACATATATAACAAGTTATTTAACATACCATTGTTCTTAGCTGTGTACTCTACACCATGCCAGCAAATAACTTAAATTCTTACACATTTTACATGAACTGTATATAAATGTAAATTCATTTTAGAGAACGGGTGCATGTGTTTTTATAAATTCACAGTATGCCCACCTCTTCAGACTACACCACTGCTTCTTGAGTAAATTCACACTAAAATAACAACATATCTAAAGGTGAAATTCTTATTTCTTATAAATAAGAAGTCATTAAATAAATAGTTAACCATGGTTTTACTACAGTAATATTGTAGTAGTAACCATGGTTAATTGTGTGGCAACAATGGTTTAACTAAATACCATGATGAAACTATAGTTACTGTAGTGAAATGGTTCATTTTAGGGTAAACAAAACAGAGGATTAATCATTTTCTGTTTAGGCTATAAAAAAATAATGACTTGAATAATGATAAAAAGTATTATTTTAAATTACCAGTTTGTATCCCAAGTATTCGCAAAAAAAAAAAAAAAAACTATTTAGCAGAAGTATCGGTATTGGTATCGGAATCCACGATATTGGACTTGAAATTATTGGTATCGAATCGAAAAGAAAATAAGTGGTATCACCCATCCCTACTAGGTTTGATATAGCCAGCAAGGTAGCTGTCTGATAATATCAGTTATTGTAATGTTACTTACCTAGTGTTGGGCAAATCAGTTATTCCTACTAGAGATCAACAAACCAGCTAGCTAACTCATTCATTAAGCTATAGTTTTATCAGAGATTAGTTGGCTAGCTAGCTGCACCTCAGTTAATTAACCACTTTGGCCAAATTAATATGCTTGTAGCTTATAGTACATTGCTTGGAGTATGCTGCATGAAGGCTGACATCTTAAAGCAGTATCATATTTTCAGATGTGAAGACATGCAGAAAATAACCATTTGTTTTCAGAAAAAAGACAGACACCGGCAGTCAGGAGGAGATAGGGAGCTCAAGAGGTTTGACATAACACGTGACAGACCAGTAAATAACAAGTAGATTGATTTATGCAGACAGTTATTATTTTAAAGGGCATTTGTAACAATGAAGGACACAGGGAGCTGAATTCTTCAAACACATGTAGGGAACTTTTAATTAAGCACTTATCTGATTTACAGCTTCACAATAACACAATAGCTTCACAGTAAGGTTCTCGACCCAGTCTCTCTCTCCCGATCTGGTGCAGGTATAGTCCTTTCATGCCGCTCTCCCCAATCTCACTACAATTAGAGACAGGTATTGGTCATAATTTGGCTCAGGTGTATGCACACTTACCGCTCTCTCTCTCCCGATGGATGCTCAACTATGCCCCCACTGCCACATATCCACACCGCCCGACTCAGGCCGGGGAGACATCCGGACTGCCTACCACTCTCCCCCCATTTCTGGACAGGAAGTCGGCAACAGCCATCTGCGATACACACGGTGATCTGCACGTTGGTATCCTTCATGCGGTGGAGCCATTGGAGTGGAGCGTGATCTGAGCAGAGAGTGAAGGCCTGCCCCAGCAGGTAGTAACGGAGAATGAGAACTGCCCATTTGATGGCCAGACACTCCTTATCCACGGTGCTGTACTTCGTTTCCCTCAAGGAGACATTGCGGCTGATGTACAGCACCGGGCGCTCTTCCCCCTTGACCAATTGCGAGAGTACAGCCCCCAGCCCCCTGTCTGAAGTGTCCATCTGTAATACAAAAGGGAGAGAGAAATTAAGTGCATTTAAAAGCGGCCCCCGCAAAGAGCATCTTTAACCTGCTTAAATGCCTGTTGGCACTTCCCCATCCACTGGACTGGGTTTGGAGCTCACTTTTTAGCGAGATCAGTCAGTGGGCTGGTGATATCCGAATAGATAGGCACAAATCTTCTATAATAGCCAGCCAGCCCCAGGAACTGTCTCACCCCCTTTTGGGTCTTGGGTTGCAATCGCCACCGTCTTGTCAATTTGGGGACACACCTGCCTGTGGCCCAAGTGGAACCCCAGATACCAAACCTCCAACTGTCCAATCGTGCAATTCTTAGGGTTTGCTGTGAGCCCCACCTGTCGCAGTGACCTCAGAACCGCCCTCAGATGCTGCATATGCCTCTGCCAATCATTGCTATAAATGATGATGTCATCCAAATAGGATTTCTTTTGGAATCCCAACCCAGGAGATTATTTTGAAGAGTGCCTCCGCAACACTACGTTCTGAGATGCTGCATATAGGCTCTGCTTCCAGATATCGCATTGCATAATCCACCAGGACTAATACAAATAAATGTCCTCATGCTGACCACTCTAATGGCCAAGCACTGTCATTCCAATTCTCTCGAACTGGACCTTGATCAGTGGAAGAGGATGGAATGGTGCTTTTGGGGTGGCCAGTGGATTTACTAGCTGACATTTGCGGCACACCACCTGCGAACATCGCCCGCCAATTCCTGGCCAATAAAAATGGGCTAATAGTCGGTTCAGTACTTTTCTTTCCCCTAAGTGGCCCGCCATCGGATTATAATTAACTGCTTGGAACACCATTTCCCAACAGCACCGCACCAAGAGCTGGGTTATATCTTCCTTTGTTTTGGCATCCTGCGTCAGTCTATACAACCGCTCGTTTAGAATTGTGAAATGGGGATATGAAAACGTGACATCCGGCTGGAATTGTTGGCAATTGTGATAGTGGTCTGGTTACAACCCATGTCCACAGCATGATTTGTACTCCCCTTGATTCTTACCGGTTTTCCTGTACCCT
Source organism: Xyrauchen texanus (assembly GCF_025860055.1). Taxonomy (NCBI): domain Eukaryota; kingdom Metazoa; phylum Chordata; class Actinopteri; order Cypriniformes; family Catostomidae; genus Xyrauchen; species Xyrauchen texanus. Next base: position 37,418,146 of record NC_068284.1, read on the forward strand.
CCGGCCCAATCAGGGGCAGCCTGTGGTGCGTTGGGGACCAGAATACAGTTCCCAGTTCAATCACAGGACACTGATCCCGGAAGTGTTACAGATCCCCGCAACGCCAGCAGGCCAGCTGAGGCGCTACACTCGCACTTGTGGGGTTGGGTACATCTGCCTGAGGGGTAGAGCAGGTAGACCCTGAAGTCACCGGGAAAGGGATAAACCGGCGTAAGCGAGGAGCCGGCTTCTGTGGCGGATTTCCACTCCTCCTGGGTGCAGGAACAGGGCCTGGAGAGAGGACAGAGTGAGAGGGGAGAGGAAATAGATGGGAGAAAATACAGGGGGAGAGGACTCCTCCGTGCTTGGGCATGCCGCCATATGTTCCTCCGCCAGCTGGAACGCTTCCTGCAGCGACGCCGGGCAATGGCACTAGAACCACTCAGCTGTCCCTTCTGTTTTTCTGGGCTCTGACCTACCCGGTGCATGATGGTTTTCTTCAAGATGTCATAGGCCAGGAGACTAGCCACCTGCAGTTGTTGAGCTGCTGGCTGGACCTCCTGGACAACAAAGGGATAAGCTGGGCTGCCCATTGAGCACGCGGCCAATGGCAGATCTCGCCGGTCTGCTCGAACAGGTTGAGGAAGTCTGTGGAGTCATCATCCACGCCCATCTTCACATGTGAGGGTGGGTGCAAGCGACTAGTGTTGTCCGGTGTTGCAGCCGGGGCTTTCTTCTGGCCGAGGAGGCTTCAGATCACCCGCCGGTACTCTGCTTGAGCCCTGAGGATCTCATAGGTCCTGACCGAGCTCTTGTTGGGAGTGATGTTGGTCGGCGAGGGACTTGATGATGTCATACAGCAGGAAGGACTCCATGGGGCGTGCAGTCTTTAAATCAGATCCCTTGTTTCGGCACCAGTATAACAAAGAAGGAACCGGGAGCTGGATTCTTCAAACACAGGTAGGGATCTTTTAATTAAGCACTTCTCTTGTTTACAGCTAAACAATAACTCATCAGCTTCACAATAACACATCATCTTCACAGTATGGCTCTCGACCCAGTCTCTCTCTACCGAAATGGCGCTGGCGTGGTCCATTTATGCCGCTCACCCCAATATCACTGCAATTAGAGACAGGTGTAAGTCATAATGTGGCTCAGGTGTATGCACCCTTACCGCTCTCTCTCTCTCCCGACGGACACTCCACCACGCCCCCGCTGCCACACCAGACTTCAAATAAAATTCTGGACTTTTTCATTTTTGGATGTTAACATCTGAATAGTCATCCATACAATGCAAATACATTAGAGTCTGTCATTTACCTTTATGTCATGTAATAATTTTTTCTTTTACTTTTTGTACTAACATCAATGATTTGGTCAGCATCCAGAAGGTAGCTCACTGGTAGGCTAGCTCTCTAGCACTAATTCAGAATACAAAATAATGACATTTACCTAAATCTAAGACTCATTTTAAGTAAAGTTATGTAAGCATTCCTGTAAAAACAATTATATTAGGCATAGTGAGGAAAAACAGTTTAGCACCAACCCTTTACAGATGGATTATGGATTACTTCTATGTTTCTAAAGGAAAGTTTGGAATTATGTACAGATTTTGCTGTTTCGGAAGGAAATTGGTACTTTAATTCAGCAAAGTGGCATTTAACTGATTACAAAGTATAGTCAGGACATTACTGATGTAAAAAATACAGCACCATCGCTATTTGAAAAAAGTCATTTTTTATCAAATCTAGACAGGCCCCATTTCCAGCAGCCATCAGTCCAACACCTTTTCCTTGAGTAATCATGCTAAATTGCTAATTTGGTACTAGACAATCCATTATATCAAACACAGTTGAAAGCTTTGTGTTTGTTATTGAGTTTAATTTTTACAATATGCAATAGATTGGCATGTCTTCAGGTCAATTTAAGGTAAAAAATGGCAAAAAAAAGAAAAACTTTCTCTAGAAACAGATCATTCAATATTTTTTTGAGGAATGAAGGCTATACAATAATTGAAATTAGCAAAAAAAAAAACTCAAGATTGCATACAAAGGTGTACACTACAGTCTTCAAATATAATTGACAACGGTCTCTAAGAAGGACAGACAGAGATGTGGAAGGCACTACTAAACAAGGGGATAAGTACATCAGAGTCTCTAGTTTGAGAAAAATACCTCACATGTCTTCAGCTGACAGCTTCATTGAATTCTACTCACTCAACACCAGTTTCATGTTTAACAGTTTAACAGTAAAGAAAAGACTCATTGGTGCAGGCCTTATGGGAAGAATTGGAAATAAAAAGCCACTTTTGAAACAGAAAAACAAAAATAAAAGGTTAGAGTAGGCAAAGAAACACAGACATTAGACAAGAGACAATTGGAAAAGAGTGTTATGGATCTTAAACCCATTGAGCATTTGTGGGATCAGCTAGACTGTAAGGTGTATGAAAAGTGCCCAACAAGACAGTCACATCTATGGCAAGTGCTACAGGAAGCATGGGTGAAATGTCAACTGAGTATCTGGACAAACTGACAGCTAGAATGCCAAGGATCTGCAAAGCTGTCATTGCTGCATGTGAAGGATTTTTTGATGAGAAATCTTTGAAGTAGTTTAAGAAGTTCTGAATTATTATTATTATTTTTTTCAAATTGTAATAGTACATTTTCACATTATTAATGTCCTGACTATACATTGTGATCAGTTGAATGCCACTTTGGTGAATAGAAGTACCAAATTCTTTCCATAAGAGCAAAATCTGTACTTTTTTCCAAACTTTTGGCCGCCAGTGTAGAAGTAATCAATAAGACCCCAGTGGTTAAATCTACATCATAAGAAGCCATATAACAAGTGTGGATGAGAAACAGCTAAAAATTCGTTTTTTTTACTCTAACTAAACAGGCACCACATGTGACGTTTACTTTCACTTTTACATCTGAATGTCACATGTGGTGCCTGTTAGGTTTCAGATCTGAAAGTTAAAGTTAAAGTGGAGATTTAGAGTAAAATAAGACTTAAATATTGTTCTCACCTACACCGATTATACTGCTTCTGAAGATATGGATTTAAACACCAGAGTTATTTGGATTACTTTTATGTTTCTATTAAGTGATTTTTGGAGCTACAAAGGTCTAATTACATTCAGTTGCATTGTATGAACCTACAGAGCTGAGATATGTGTTTGTGTTCAGCAGAAGAAAGTCATACATATCTAAGAGTAAATGCTAAATAAATTAAGAGAATATAAATTTTTGGGTGAACTATCCCTTTTACCTTTTTTTCCAAGCGTATTTGCTTTGTCACTGTTTTCAAAACTTATCCTGTAAGAACATTTGCACTTATGAGTCATGTATCACAGCTCAGAAACACTTAAGTCTGAGTGTGTTCAATGCAATGTACATATGTAACAAAGGGAACATATTTATTCCTATTGACTGATCAGCAATTGTACAGGCCAACTTTAATAACTCATTCCTTTTACGAGCAAGATCTTTTTTTACCTTTCACAGCATTAGCTGTGTTTACCATATTCAACACGTAATGAGAAATGCAGTTTCATAAACATTGTGAAAATGTAAGGATACTGCAAGCTGTGCATTAAGCAAATATTTAAAAATGTTGCATGCTTCCTGCTCAGGCAGTTGAAGAGTCTGCGACAGTCTGTCACTTCAGGTCTGTTTCTCAGGCTCATGGGAAATCAAAGCAGGAAAGAAAGACAGAGAGAAAGAATGAGAGAGAGAGAGAGAGAGAGAGAGAGAGAGCGAGCGAGCGAGCGAGCGAGGGTCACAGAAAACAAACAAATTCTACACATTTGTGGCAAACTTTCCAGAGTCAAAGAAGTCGTGAATCCTTCCCTAGTTTCTTAGTTTCAATCAAGTGATCATAAGCCAGTGCTGAGAATATCTTCTCAATAGTGATGTTTCATTCATTCACTATTTTATGTTAATGTAATGTTCTCGTTCACTTCCATACACAGACTAAAATGTCTCATTCACTGGCATCTCTCCCTATCGAAGCCAATGAGCTCTAATTTGAAGCATCAGACTGCTTGGCAGATTTCATCCCTGTAAAGACTGACTATAGCACGAGCCAATAGCATTCGAGTGTGGAATGTAAAGGACCATATCATTGGTTTCACCCGCTGAATGAATACGCCCTTCACTGAACCAGTTGAGTCAGTTGTTTGAGTCTGAACGAGATGAGATGTCTCGTTCATGAACAGACTGAGGGTGTTTTCACACCTAGTTTATTTGAGCACTCCAAATGGTCTAAGTGATATACAGTAATGTGTATATGTGAACAACCCAAATGATCTCTGACCACCCTAAAAGTTCCCACAAACGAACCGAACTCAGACAACCTCGGGAAGTGTTTTGATTGACTGTTGCTATGTGAAGGTACCTTGAGGCTTGCCATTCAGCTGCATTACATAATTGCCTGATCGAGATTGCTTTATCTAACAGTGATTATTGTGAACTCTAAATTGCACTCACATTTTACTGTCCAAATAAGGGATTTTATCCCCTTTTCTCGCAATATGGAATGCCTAATTCCAACTACTTAGTAGGTCCTCATGGTGGCATGTTTACTCACCTCAATCCGGGTGGTGGAGGATAAGTCTCAGTTGCCTCCACTTCTGAGATGGTCAGTCTTATCACGTGGCTCATTGTACATGACACTGCGGAGATTCACATCATGGGAGGCTCATACTACTCTCTGCGATCCATGCACAACTTACCAGGTGCCACATTGTGAGCGAGAACCCCTAATCACGACCACAAGGAGGTTACCCCATGTGACTATACCCTTCCTAGCAACCGGGCCAATTTGGTTGCTTAGGAGACCTGGCTTCACCCTGGATTCGAACTTGCGACTCCAGGGGTGGTAGTCAGCGTCAATTATTGCTGAGCTACCCAACCCCCCAAACAAGGGAATTGTAAGCGAATATAGAAATATCATGATTACACAAATGAAACCGGACGAAGTCAGAGCAGCTTCTGAAGCGCACATGAAGATAAACTGCTTTGAAGTGCCGCGATGAGAGTGCTGTTTGCTGAGTTTTGTGCTAAACTCCAGCAAAAATACAAGCAATTTTGATAGTGAAAGCAAAGTGCTCCGTTTCACTTTCATTTAGTGTTAGTTTATTGGCAAATTATGGGCTCATTAACATATGCAGTGTGCCACACAGGAGGAGACGCCCGTTTTATTTCTGTTGAGAAAAATGAATAAATAAAACCGAAAAGTATAGTGCGAAAAAAAAAGAACACTGTATTTCAATAGGCCAACTATGCCACCCAAGGGCCTAATACCAGGAATCGCCCTAGACAAGCTAAGAGCTAACAAGGCTCACAGGTTCATATCAGTTGGAGTCAGGCATGAGACAGGAGTAAGATACAAAAGATAAATCAAATTTTTTTTTAAATAGAATGATCCAGCAGCTAGCAGCTACAACCAATCATCACAAAAGATGCAAAAATACAAAACAAGAAAAATAGCACAAAAAAAAACACAAAACTCAGACAACAAAAATACACAATTATTTCAAATATGAATTGGGGTCGGCGTGCAAGATCACTCAACCCCAAGGGATCTCCCTGATCTCCAAAAAATAAAAGGCACCACAGCCACACGTGCGCACACACCATACTTGTCACACAACACCTCAGTATTGTGCACAGCAACCACTACAAGCATCTCCACCAAGAGGAGGAGGAAAACAGATATATTATTATATCTTAATATTACAGCCAATATTCTTGCCGCCCCAATTCTGTAACAAAAAGAAAACACAAATCATACGACACACGAAAGGAACAGGCATACACAACAGCATTAAATTTAAATAAACATAACGTAAACAAGGAGACAACCCTCCGTGACCCAAAAGTAAGGGATGGGGACAATAGAAAGAAAACTAAATAATTATTAGACCCAAAAGCACACAGCACTCCCATCAATAGTACAAAGTACTATTATACAAATAATGATACGGAGATGTACTCTCATCACATTTTGGAGGAATACATACCAAGCTTTTACCTTGTAATTGTCACATGGAGCACCCTTGGATCAATAAAAAATCAGTTAAACACACAGAAAAGACCAAACACATACATCAAAACAAAGAAACCATCCCATATATCCACAGATTACAATGTAACAAACAAACACAACTTTAAATAAACAAAAACAAATCTACGGAGGTTAAAGTAAAACCAAACAATAAGAATTGACATGTTGACGACTGGAAGAAATGAGCATCAAGCACACCCAGAATGAGTCTCTTATGTTCTGGATGACCGATATTAGTCAAAGCTTGAATGAAGGCAACCACAGCGTAAAACGCTCTTATCTGAGTGAACAACAGACAGCAGTCAGCGATTAAGTTTAAGCGCCGTTGCAGTGGAGACAATCACTAGTCCAGATAACTCTGACAGCGCAGCTCAGCTTCACACTCAGCGAAGTACCCACAGCAAAACAGTCGTTCGAGCAGTGGCAAAGTAATTTATCGTAGCAAATCGTTAAACACTCAGATTAGCCAGGCATAATGAAAACACCTTAATCAAAACACAAGCGAACAAATAAAGAGGTAACTCACCAAACAAGCTCACAATAGAGTGATAAGTTCAGTGTGAAAGTTGGAAAAGATACCTGAAAGATGTTTACTATCATATAATGCTCCTCTTTCCCTTCGTGGAAAGAAGCTTGCAAATGGAGAAAATCATTGACGAGGGTCCACCGTATAAGCCCATATCACCCTGCACAACAACGATAGCCCGCAACATAGTCGCTAGCTCGCAGCTCTTACCTCTACAGCACTAGCACACAGTGCCGGAAAGGCAACGATGCAATGACGCTTAGGATGATGCACATCCAGGTAGCACACACACTATGTATTTATAACCTACGTAACCAGGACTAATGACTACCTGACGAGATCAACATCAGGTGGAATAAACGCCTATTGCTACAATTAAATTAATAGAATAGATTAGAATAGAATAGAATTGGCTGGGTTGTCTGGGTTATATTATAATCTGTGTAAATGTAAATTTGACCAAAAAGAGTGACATGTTTTAAGTATTTGGAAATATTTTAACATTGAAAATATTACTTTTCATGTCATTCTATCCCTGTGCAATATTTTAAGTTGTTTAAGTCTTTAAGGAAATGTATTATGTGATTCCAATTTATATAGATTACTACTTAAAGTGAATATGTATTCAGCACACATACGTCTTAAGAAATATGAAAATGTATCATCATCAATTATATGTATATCAATTCAAATGAAATCAAATCACTTTATTGTCACACTACCATGTACACAAGTGCAACAGTAGGTGAAATTCTTGTGTGCAGTTCCGAGCAACATAGCAGTCATGACAGTGACGAGACATATACCAATTACAGTAAACAACATACTTACACAATAATTATATACAATGTACAGTAAACAATACACACAATATAGAATACACAATATACAATACAATAAGTAAAGATATATATATATATATATATATATATATATATATATATATATATATATATATATATATATATATATATATATATATATATATAAGTAGTTGTATTGAGGAGAATATGTTGACAGTCCAGTGTGAGATTATAGATTAATAAAGTGCAGTGCTAATTATTGATCCTGATAGATCAAGTGTTCAACAGTCTGACTGCTTGGGGGAAGAAGCTGTCATGTAGTCGGCTGGTGCGGGTCCTGATGCTGCGATACCACCTGCCTGATGGTAGCAGTGAGAACAGACCATGACTCGGGTGGATGGAGTCTCTGATGATCCTCCAAGCTTTTTTCACACACCGCCTGGTATATGTCCTGGAGGGAGGGAAGCTCACCTCCGATGATGATTCTGGCAGTTCGCACCTTCTTCACAACGGCCTCAGTGTGGACGGACCATGTGAGTTCCTCAGTAATGTGGACACCGAGGAACTTGAAACTGCTGACTCTCTCTACCGGTGCTCAATTGATGGTGATGGGGCTGTGTTCTCTTTCTTCCTGAAGTCCACTACAAGCTCCTTGGTTTTACTAACGTTGAGGGAGAGGTTGTGCTCCTGACACCAGCGTGTCAGAGTGTGCACCTCCTCTCTGTTTCATCATTGTCAGTGATCAGACCTACCACTGTCGTATCGTCAGCAAACTTAATGATGGCATTGGAGCTATGTGTTGCCACACAGTCATGTGTGTACAGGGAATACAGGAGTGGGCTGAGAACACAGCCCTGCGGGCTCCAGTGTTGAGGGTCAGTGATGAGGAGATGTTGCTACCCATTCTAACCACCTGACGTCTGCCTGACAGGAAATCCAGGATCCAGCTGCACAGCAAGCTGTTTAAGCCCAGAGCCCGGAGTTTCTCATCAAGCTTGGAGGGCACTATGGTGTTGAATGCTGAGCTGTAGTCTACAAACAGCATTCTCACATATGTGTTCCTTTTTTCCAAATGGGAGAGAGCAGTGTGTAGTGTAGATGCAATGGCATCATCAGTGGAGCGGTTGTTGCGGTAGGCAAACTGCTGCAATGGGTCCAAAGAGGGGGGCAGCACAGAGCAGATGTAATCTCTGATTAACTGATTTATTGTTAGCCAAGTGACACTGGGTCTACCAAAAGCACTTAGGTAATTTGCTGCTGGTTCCCATTTAGGTTCAATTTAACTGCCCTGGTTTGGTTAATTTTAAACAGACTATATGTGAAACAACCCTGAATGTACTGGTAAACTCGTTCGCGAAATAATTTGATTTGGTCTCTTGTTCGTAAACGAGAATCTGTTGACTGACTGAATGAGTGGAGGCATGTTGTTCGTTCAGTTCTGCATGTGAGTCAATCACATTCAACAAGGAGAGGTGAAGAAGTTTATAATTATGCACAAAACATAAACCCCAATTTATGAATGTGTAAAATGAAAATGACTTAAGACCATACAGTTAAAATGGCATGAATTATGAATGGAAATGTTGTGCTTTGGTGCACAGTCAGTGTAAGATAGTTAGGCTTTTCTTGAACTTCTTAAATGTCTTGATAAAAGTGAAGCCCAGTATTTGGCAAAATATATGAAAAATAAGACCTGATTTCTAATTTTTGGCAAAAACGATTTTGGTAAGTGACTTTGTACATTATAGACATACAAATTCCATTCGTTTTTTGTGTTGCTTTTTCCTGTTTTTAAAGACTGACTTAAGCTCGAGGCAATAGCATTCGAGAGCTGGCTGTGAAGGAGCATATCATTGGTTTGACCTAGGGCGATTTCTAGGGTCAGTGGATATTCGAGGCTTAGCCTAGACCAAAGTGTATACGTAAGGCCAACTTTGATGAAATATAGAAATATAAAACAATTCATAATAAAAGTTTAAAATGATACATCTGTGAGGTGTCATTTATATAATACATATAAAAATATTACTGACACTAAAAATAAAATGTCTTGTGAACAGAACTCAGAAATGAAACACTTCCTATATTCAATTTCAAATTTTACATATTGTAGTGTGTCACCAATTACATTTAAATTCAACTCTTGAATTGAAAGGGAGAAGATTCTTAATTCTTTGGGTCAACCCTGCCATAAACAATGTGATCATTGCTCTAAATACTGCCATCGATTGGCAGTTATTGAGAACATTTCTTCTCTCTCTTCTCACACTCTTTTATCTCAGGAGGGGTTGAGAGAGAGAGAAAAGAGAAAGTGAGAGAAAGAGAGTGAGAGAGATCAGCTCCGCCAGCAATATCCCTCCCACAGACGCCTATAGCGCCTGACATTTTAATTAGGTTCACTTCAGGTTACACTCAAAACTAATCTTACTGCTTGCAACCTGTAATTTGGTTAATTGTGTTATTTGGCAGTGCATTGGCCAGCTGGGAAGTGCACACTGAATATGTCAAGATGCTGAATCTTAATGCGGTATGGGACAATCAATACACAATCACTTGTTGCAGCAATGCTATTTTGTATGTTATGTGTGTGGCTACATGTAACAGCAAACAAACACTCGATTACCATCTTGCCAAATGGTTATCTGTCATTTATGTACAATCGTTTATTGATGGCAAACCTCTGATTACTGGCATATGGGATGCAGAAATATATGGGACTCCAAACAGTGTTAAGGACCAATAATAATATGGTTACATTTGCATATGCAAAGCTATTTGATGCCATGTCAGGTTAAAAAGAACATTGATAGTGCATCTCAAGACACTTGAATTATGTTATTATCGTTGTGCTTCTTTTAGCTTTGTTTGGCACAAAAACATGTCTGAATGTCGTGGTTACTGTCATAACCTCCATTCTCAGATGGAGGGAATGAGACATTGTGTCGATGTAGTGCCATTACCCAAAAACCTCTGATCTTTGAGAAAAGGCCAAGGAAGACATGGATTTACCAACAGGGAAACCGTACTGTGGAAAATACATTACACTGGGTTACCCATGGGTAACCTGCACATTTGGAGCACCTACCCCAGTACAAGGCATACTAGCGCACATACTGGGCCGGCGAGTGGAATTTGCATGCCACTCCCCCGGACATACGGGTATAAAAGGAGCTGGCTCGCAACCACTCACAAGTTTTGAGCTGAGGAGCCGAGACCGAGGCCATTTCAGAGGGTAGCTCAGCATTGTGGCAAGAGGGACACAATGTATCGTTCCCTCCATTAGGGAATGGAGGTTACGACAGTAACCAAGATGGGGGTGTCCTTCCCCAAGGGGAAAGACTCCGCAGAGACCACATCCATGGTTATGTGACTCAGGGAATGAAAAAAACACTCTTTCTTTGAAAATGTGGATGCCGCAGCCCCTCTGACGTGCATTGAAATCAAATTCAAATGGAACTAAATAATCTCCTCCCGGCCCTCCACCGGGGGATGGAGTGGTCTGTCCACCATCTCCAAACTTACAGCGGGTCGCTTCATCCCTGGGTCGCCCATTTCAGGGGCACTCCCGTTTCAGGGGCAATTGCGGTAGCCCGGGCAAGCATGGCTGCCAGATCCGCTTCTGCCTCAGACTGGGTGACCACACCCGAAGGTGGGAACCCAGTCGAGACTTCCATGTCTGGCAGATCAGCCCGCTCTCTGATGCTGCAATCGAGAGCTCATCCTGCTCTCGAGCCCCAAATGAGTCATCAAACTTGCCCTGGGGCGAGTCGCCCATCTCATCCCAGAACTCGACCGGGGCAAACGAGTGCACTGGTTAATGGGAGGTCTTTGGGGGATTACTTGGCGGAACCACTCCCACTGGGGTCCCCAAATCATCCCCCAGGTCTAACCGACGCTGCCTCATACCCGTAGGTAGAAGGACCGGGACGGGGAGCGGCTGGAGTGGCTTTTCCTCTGGAGAAGGAAAGCTGTGACTGCAACGTTGCCATGCTCTCGTAGTGAGAGCATGAGCCATCCACGAATGCTGTCAGGTGAGACAGTGATTGTCACCGTCAGAGGCGGAGAGGTAGCGACCACAACCAGGAACTATACACAGACGGAAAGGCATCTTTTAAAAGACACTGTCCTTCAGTGAAACCCTTTTAGAGGAAAATAATCTTTTAGAACATAATCTCTCTTTTTAGCTGTTAAAGCGCCCAGGGGCGTTCTTTGCACTTTATCCGTGCACGTGGGGGAGAAACCACTGAAATGCGCCATAAATCCAACAGCATACACTCGTGGTGAATGGAATGGCAGTGGAATTCAGTGAATCAATAATGCTCTGAAAAAGCAAATAATCTGAATGAGTGGTTGCGAGCCAGCTCCTTTTATACATGTATTTCCGGGGGAGTTGCATGCAATTTCCACTCGCCAATTCCTACTGGCCTTTTCTCAAAGATCAGAGGTGTTTGGAGCTCCCAAGACCAACCCCTAGTGTCACTATATCGACACAACATTGAGTGAGTGACAGATAGGGAAAAGCCCCTTGCACTTTCTAAATGACAGAAATAGTATAGAAAGATGAACAGAAATTATTTTAGCACAGAATAGGCAAAATAAAGAGAAATGTAATTAAATAGTCAAAATTGCCCAAAATAAAATCACTTCTGTCTCTATCAGCAAGACTATTTCACCCCAGATACAAACGCTGAAACAAGACTAATTGTGGGCAGGGCCCATCTCATTGTTGCTGGGAGCTCCCAAGATTTGTGGAATGACACTGCCTTCAATATTTATCTCGATATGATGCAAGCAATTTGAAACCCTAAAATATCGAGAAGCTTAATTTTTAATACCTCTCTTTATGACCTTCTTGGACAGATGGCAAATTGATCTATTAGGCAAACCAAAGTTTTAGCTCTTTAATCATACTAGATATGAGTAGTTGGGCTTCTCTACAGGAATGATAGATTATGGAGAAAAGCCATTTCACTCTCATTAAATTAATTGATGAAGCAGTGACATGCATCATTAGACCGATGCTGACAGCAGACCAGAGGACTTGGGCTGCATCAGTACTTGCATACGGGAAAGACTCCACAGAAAATATGGATTTACTGTAACTGCTTGCATATGCGGTAAGGCCTAGGTTATTATCGTTAACTGAAAGTATTACGGAAACAAAACCAATCAGTGAAAAAATACTTTCGTAAACTGAAATAAAACATGATAACACATGGCTTTGAGCTAGCAAAATGAACTCAGACACCGCAAAGGACAGAACATGATGTCACACTCGAAGGCTTCTTGTTCTAATAAATGAAAAAAATCACAAATAACAAATAATATTGCATTTAAAATATTTACTTTACTTTCCTGCCACAATAAAAAAAAAACAAAAACAAAACATGCAGCTTTGATATATTAATTCTTTGTATTGAGCCAAGAGGTCAGTATGTGACATTTTGATATTCTATTGGACACACATCTACTCATCATTCAAATTTGCAGCCAAGACTTCAACAAACTTGAATTTTTGTATGCTGTAAATGTATTTCTTCACATAAGCTTTTGCTTCCATTCTTATGTGTTTAGATGTGTGAATGAAAGTGAATGAAGTGCAAGGTGTAGTATTAAAAATAAACAGAATTACAAAGAAAATGACTTTAGTTTTCGTATTTTCAATCAAAGCGTGATAGTCTGTGCCACCAGTGCCACCAAATGGAATTACAAAAATAAAACATTTTAATTGTTCCTGTATACTCAGTCCATCTGCCATTGATCAAAAAACAGATTGCTTGAGTCAATAGCTGTGTCTGAAAGACACACTATACACTAACAGAATTAACTATGCTCTCAGCCATGTAGTGTATGAATTTTCAAAGTGTAGTATCATCCCAGATGGAACACTTAAAGTTTTCAAATGTTTCAAAATGCACGTTATGTGTTGCCATTCAGTTCAACACATATATCTAAAATAATAACCATATTCACACAGTGTGGGGTGATGGTAAAGCATCCCCTAAAGTAAGTAAGTAAAGCTGCCCCTTCCGCTGCGAGCGCTAAGTGCATGAAGTGTCCAACATTCCACACTTTTTATGGTTGAATTACATCATCCAGGTACTCGTAGTACACTTTGTTTTGTTTTTTTTGTTTTTTTTGTTTTCTTTTTACATTTTCATTGTAAGCATATTACTTGCACTACTTACACTACAAAATGAAAAGAATAGTGCTGAAGTGTGCGGTTTGGGAAGCGCCTAATGTTGCTTTCTCAGGCGGCTGGGACACAAAAAAAGCTATTTTTATAGTGCCAAAGTGAAACATTAATGTTTCCAGTTTTCGAGGAAATAAACCTATGAATGGCTTACGTGTATAGTTGTACACTCACCTATAGGATTATTAGGAACACCATACTAATACTGTGTTTGACCCCCTTTCGCCTTCAGAACTGCCTTAATTCTACGTGGCATTGATTCAACAAGGTGCTGAAAGCATTCTTTAGAAATGTTGGCCCATATTGATAGGATAGCATCTTGCAGTTGATGGTGATTTGTGGGATGCACATCCAGGGCACGAAGCTCCCGTTCCACCACATCCCAAAGATGCTCTATTGGGTTGAGATCTGGTGACTGTGGGGGCCATTTTAGTACAGTGAACTCATTGTCATTGAAACCAATTTGAAATGATTCGAGCTTTGTTACATGGTGCATTATCCTGCTGGAAGTAGCCATCAGAGGATGGGTACATGGTGGCCATAAAGGGATGGACATGGTCAGAAACAATGCTCAGGTAGGCCGTGGCATTTAAACGATGCCCAATTGGCACTAAGGGGCCTAAAGTGTGCCAAGAAAACATCCCCCACACCATTACACCACCACCACCAGCCTGCACAGTGGTAACAAGGCATGATGGATCCATGTTCTCATTCTGTTTACGCCAAATTCTGACTCTACCATCTGAATGTCTCAACAGAAATCGAGACTCATAAGACCAGGCAACATTTTTCCAGTCTTCAACTGTCCAATTTTGGTGAGCTCTTGCAAATTGTAGCCTCTTTTTCCTATTTGTAGTGGAGATGAGTGTGGGGTCTTCTGCTGTTGTAGCCCATCCGCCACAAGGTTGTGTGTGTTGTGGCTTCACAAATGCTTTGCTGCATACCTCGGTTGTAACGAGTGGTTATTTCAGGCAAAGTTGCTCTTCTATCAGCTTGAATCAGTCGGCTCATTCTCCTCTGACCTCTAGCATCAACAAGGCATTTTCGCCCACATGACTGCCGCATACTGGATGTTTTTCCCTTTTCACACCATTCTTTGTAAACCCTAGAAATGGTTGTGCGTGAAAATCCCAGTAACTGAGCAGATTGTGAAATACTCAGACCGGCCCGTCTGGCACAAACAACCATGCCACGCTCAAAATTGCTTAAATCACCTTTCTTTCCCATTCTGACATTCAGTTTGGAGTTCAGGAGATTGTCTTGACCAGGACCACACCCCTAAATGCATTGAAGCAACTGCCATGTGATTGGTTGATTAGATAATTGCATTAATGAGAAATTGAACAGGTGTTCCTAATAATCCTTTAGGTGAGTGTATATGCATATTAAGCTGGGATTGGGGAAAGTATTTTAACATCGAATAAGTACATATTCACATTGAACACAGTTCTAATTAGAAAGGAGGGAACTTCAGAACCACTTTTGGAATGACAAACCATTGTAAAGCAGAGTTTTCAAACAGAAGTCCGGGGACCCCTGTTTGGGGGACACAAGTGGGTGCTATGGGATCAGCCAAAAATATTAGAGTAAAAATGAAAAAAAAAATTGTAAAAAGACATTATTACTGTTTCATTCTGAAATGATTAAGATACATCATTATTATGTTGTTGTATTGATAGCCATTGTAAGAAAACAGAAATGAAAAGAAATTAGCATATAATTTAATTTATTATGAAAAAAAGGAGGTCTAATTACCAGCACCCCAGTATGGGGCTTTTCCCATCGTTTTATGGGTGACATTAAACAGCCTCGGATCAATGCCAATGCCTGCTCTCTAATGGATAATCTCATATTTCTCCAGGGACAGAGGAACAATACAGGAGTTTAGCTGCGAACTGGGCATGGCCTTGCATACGTCCCACTGCACAAGAGGCTTTAAGTTGTTTTTGAGGTTTGACATCACCACCATTCTGAACGATACTACCTGACACCTCCAGATTCCAGCTTTAATTTCACAGCCCACACCCCCTGAAAGCCATGCTCAAAAAGCAATGATCCAAGAAGCCTCTTAAAGTATTGATGTTACATAGATTGTTTTCCAGAAGAGGTGGACAAGTTTTTTAAAGGGTGCATTGTTAGAATCCACCTTGCATAGACTATACCACACATCTTATATCTTACTTCTGACATCCTGTAGATAATTCTTTAGCCATGATCAACTCTTAATATTTCATGTTTTGAGCAACAACTAAAAATTTCATAATGGTATATTTTCATGATTAAAGGAATAGGTCAGTCATCATTCAAATTCTGTCCTCATTTACTCACCCTCAATTATATTTGTAATTGCACTACATATTTTAAATCAATAATTATTATAATTTTTATTTGTATTTATTTATTTTTACCCTTTTAATCTATATTAATCTGGATGCTATATTATTATAAATTGATGTTTACAATATATGTATTAATATATTTATTGTTGATGCTGTTTTCTTATGTAAATGTTTGAGAACGTGGGATACCAACAAAATGTCATTGTTTTGCACAGCAGTACAATGACAATTAAGTCTTTAACCTAAATCTTGTGGTTCCAGCCCTGTATAACTTTCTTCTGTTGAATGTACTGGTCGCTTGTCGCAATTACAAAGAATGAGAACTATTTGACAGTGGGGTCAAGAGAAACAAACTTGTTTTCTCCTCAAATTAAGTTTATTTTTCTTACCCCATTGGCAAATAGGTTTAAAAAACAAAAACAAAAAAAAATAAAACAATGATAAAAGTAACATCATAACATTTTAAGAAAAGTGAAAATACAACAGATATATTCCGAATCTTTTGAAGTCATATGATAATTTGGAGTGAGAAAGATACCGAAGGGTGAGATTTCTTCAACATTAGCAGCACCAAACAGAATTGTAAAAACAGGTTTCCAACACTGATATTGTTTAGACAAACAGGTAGTCCCACCTAAAATTCCCACCATTTGGTTAAGTCGGAACTTCAAAAGTTGGTCTGCTCAAACAAGAAAGATAATGTTTTGAAAGTGCCACAGAGCACTCTCTAGGAAGACTATAATTGGTTTTACTAGTTAAAGTTAAAGTCTCTGCATATTAAACAGGAAAACGAGAAAATATAGTAAAATTGACACTTCACCTTTAAAGTTCTAGAAGAATCTCCTCTTGCCTTATTAGTACAGAGTGAGTGATTGAAATTGGTTTCTTACTGTAGGTGTGAATCCTTTCCACCCAATATAATCCTGACTTGCCTTTATAACAGCATTGCCGGGGTTGATGGCTTACTCAAATATTAAATGTGACCATTACCAGACATGTAAGGTAGGAACATAGCCAATGCGTTTGTGTGTTTCGATGGCAGTACTACATGAGACATGCTACAGCCTGCATACTCGGAGTCATATCTTAATAAAGTAGCTTTGTTTACATTGAGTGGCACCACAAATATTAATATCCACCCAGTAAAATATATTTATAATTGAGACAGAAAACTATTGTGTTGCCAGGCAAACACCATGTCAAGCTGTCATGAGACACCATTACAGTCAAGAGACAGCTAACTAAAGGGGTTTAACCCAAAAGAATAATAATAACCATGTTACATTTTTTAATTAACATACAGTAACCACCTGTAGGAGTCAGTGAGATGTTGAGTAGCACTTATCTTCTGCTCAACACTTCGCAACCATTAAAACATGAGACATGTCTGCATTAACTGCAGCTATAAATGCCTGTTGACTCAGCTTGTTAAAGAACAATTATAACAATACATGGGCAAAAAAACCCAAGAGATTATAATAGTAGGTTTTGACTAGAGCCAAATAACTGATTAAGGGCAGGTCCTGTACATGACTGTATAAGACAGAATCAGACAATCAGAATGTTTAGTATGAATGCTAAATTATATAACAACATTATTTGGTCATCAGAGTGTTAATATAGAATAAATTGTGTGACCCAGTGCATTACCTACTTGACCCAAAAAAAAACATTCTGGTTGATGTCTTTATTAAGTCTAGACCAGTCAACATGAACAAATAAAATTGTTGAGTTGGTGCAAACGTAACTACATCTGTACAATTGTTCATGTAAAGACATTTTACTTTCAAAACATCCCTTACAAAATCTAGGGTTAATGGTAAATTTGCCACATTCGTCACTGAAAATGTTCACAAGCAAATGAGATTTGCAGCATACATACTCATTTGTGTAGGGAAATTTGCTGCAAGTTTAGAATTTTAGAAAGGGATATCATCATTTTTATAGATTAAGTCTAGAAACATCTACAGTGGTGGTCAAAAATATTGACACACTTGGTAAATACAAGCAAAGAAGGCTGTAAAAAAAATTCCACTGTTTATCCTTTTGATCTTTCATTACACAAACTTATCTCTGAAAATGCTCAAGAGTGTAAAGTCTCACTTTCCACTTTGAATATTAATTTAATATCCTTGTCTAACAGTACAATGATACAAGTATTTCCTTGATGTGCTATGAAATGCAGTAATCTAGTTACAGAGGACAGCACAAAGGGGTTTGTTATGCTTGTATACTGAAGCTCCAAAGTGGCTCGATTGCTTAAAGCAGTCTGTGTGGTCAGGGTTCCCATATCTTTTGACCATTGTCTTTTCCCGATATCTTTTTTCATGATTACTGGATAAAGTTTTTTTGTTTTTTATCATTTTATAGAGATTACACTCACAATAAGCATTCTCTACTGATGAAATAGTTCAGAGCTGAGCATAACTAAACCAATAAACTTTAAGGATTGGTAAATTAAATATGTTTTTCTCTATACCCTGAATAATGTTGTGGGTGACAAGAGGTCTCTTGGGAGACATTATGATTACCTGTGTTGTTCATATTTGTAAAGCTAAATTAATATGTGTTATTCATTCAATGTCAGACAGTGCATGCACATACACTCATAAACACACATATACAAATAACACACTATCATAAAGCAGATCTCAAACAGGTATGTTGAGCCTTTCAAAAAATATTTGATGTGGAAATTGCTGAAAACCTTGGAAACTCATGCAGAAGAACTACTGTAGTGTAACTCACGAGTTTTAAAAGGGTGAATGCTTAGAAAGAAAAATCAGTTTCCAACAGTCACCTCATGAAATATAATTCTTATGTGCTTATACTTTAGAGTGCACACTCCAGACTGTGCAAAACTAATGCAAGGTCATAGCCGCTAATTAAAATGTAAATCCACTCTTGGAAAAATATGTAAATAGATATGTTGTATGAATAGCAAGCATATGTGAATACCTCATTAAAACAATATCTACTCTGTTATATATCAAGAATTCATGCAAATTCTCCCATGTGCAATAGATATTCTGACGTCTAATAACCCTCAGTCGTTTCTGTCCATGAAAAATTTAACTAATAGATTTTTGAATGTCTTATTCAAAGACATAAGACACAGAGCCAATTCATGTTGTGACATTATGAGTACTTCATGTGTATCATGTGTAGCCTACAAGCAACAGTATAAATGTTCTCCTTTACCTCAGGTTTATTAGCTTTCACATCCACAATTTTTATCATTCTCTGAGACATGCTGGTGTTAGCTTGTTTAAGCTGGCATCCCAGCCTGGCCAAGCTAATGCCTGACTGGTTTAGCTGGCCAGCCAGCTGTTCTCCCAGCCTGATCAGATGACAAGTGCCCCAAACCCCTCTAAAACCAGCCAAAAGACCAGTCCAACCATGCTGGGAGACCAGGTAAGACCAGCATACCATCTTAAACTTGTTTAACTTTTTTTATTTTTTCAGCAGGGTAGCTTATAGCCCATGGGATCATTAGCAGTGTTTACACTATTGGGCTAAATGAGGGCATGCTAGTGCGTGCTAGGGCTAGTTGTGTTCCACTGTCACTTCCGGGTCTACATCAAGCCGCCTCAGGGCCAACAGCCCCCTGTGGCCTGCCTATTACCCTTGGGCCAAACAAGGCCAACTTGGGAGTGAGGCTGGGTCAATATCAGAATCAGAAGCTTTATTGCCAAGTATGATTACACATACAAGGAATTTGTCTTGGTGACAGGAGCTTCCAGTGCACAACAATACAAAAACAATACAAAAAACAGCAGCAAGACATAGATAATAATAAAAAGATAATAGAAAATAATTATACACATACGTACATATACACACTGACACACACATACATAGATAAACACATACACATAGATAGTGCAATTCTAATACAAATCTGTTAACTTCTATGTAGAGTGGAAAATGTAATGATATATACAGTGCAATTTTTTTTCAGAGGAATGAAATGTCAGAAGAGAAGAGGTAGATGTGTTGGATAAATTAAAAAAAAAGACTAACAGTATTATTACTGCACATAATTATTCGCAACGGGACAGTTTGAACTGTTCTGGTGCTCAGAGGTATGTATCGTCAGCCAGAAGGCAACAGTTCAAAAAGGTAATGGACAGGGTGAGTGGGGTCCAGAGTTATTTTTCCAGCCTTTTTCCTCACTCTGGAAGTTTATAGTCCTTGAAGGGGGGGCAGGGGGCAACCAATAATCCTCTCAGCAGACCGAACTGTCCTTTGAAGTCTTCTGATGTCTGATATTGTAGCTGAACCAAACCAGACAGGTATTGAAGTGCAGAGGACAGACTCAATGACTGCTGTGTACAACTGTATCAGCAGCACCTGTGGCAGGTTGAACTTTCTCAGCTGGCAAAGGAAGTACAACCTATGCTGGGCCTTTTTCACTATGGAGTCAATGTGTGTCTCCCACTTCAGGTACTTTGAGATGGTAGTGGGAATAAAGTACTTTATTCAAATGGCTGTGATGAGGGCAAAAAAAATAATGGGAAATGTAGTTTGGGGGAAACTAAAGACAGACGACAAAACCATTACAAAATTCTTGTCCTTGAAAATATAACAGAGATTAACTGTGACATACATACCCCCTCTTAAAGGGGTGACTCCTGGCACCCCAAAGACAGAAGTGGAGGGTAGGATGACGCAAAAGAATCCAGGAAGACAATCAGGTGGCCAGAGGTGTGACCACGGAGCAATGACAGGATCTGGAGGCCTGGGAGGCGGTCTCAGAGCAGGGACAAGAGGAGATCTGGCAGCAGGAGGTGGTGGCAGCTTAGGGGGCAGAGCCATTGAAGGTGAAGCAATGAGAGGCTCGAGGATTTGAGAGACAGATGGTGGAGACCGTGGTGGAATTGGCAGAGCCATAGGAGGTGGAGATCCAAGGATTGACGGTTGCAGCAGTAGGAGACCCATACGGCGGAGCCAAGGAAGGGTCGACAGAGGCAGGCGGAGCTCGGAGAGGGTCGACAGAGGCAGCCGGAGCCTAGAGAGACTCGACGAAGGCAGACAGAGCTGTTGATGACTCAGAGGGCGGAGCCGTGGAAGGCAGAGCCATGGGAGGCTCGAGGGTTGAAGCCATGGAAGGTGGAGCCATGGGAGGCTCGAGGGGCGAAGTCATGGAAGGTGGAGCCATGGGAGGCTCGAGTAAATACTGGAAGAGACTCTGGAACAACCTCCATGGTCGTGAACACTGGCAGAGACTGGGAAACCACCTCCGTGGTCGTGAGTACAGGAAGAGACTTGGGAACAACCTTCATGAAAGTGAGTACAGGCAGAGACTGGGGAATGACCTCCATGGTCGTGAGTACAGGCAGAGACTGGGGAATGACCTCCATGCTTGTGAGCATGGGTACAGACTTGGAAACGACCTCTGTAGTCATAAACATGGGCAGAGACTTGGGAATGACCTCTGTGGTCAAGAACACTGACAGAGACTTAAGAAGAGCTCTCTGGTCATGAAGACTGGGGAAAGACCTCCATGGTCGTGAGTAAAGGCTGAGACTGGGGAACGACCTCCGTGGTCGTGAGTACAGGCAGAAACAGGGGAATGACCTCCGTGATTTTGAGTACAGGCAGAGACTTGGGAACTACCTCTGTGGTCGTGAGTACAGGCAGAGACTGGGGAACTACCTCCATGGTTGTGAGCACAGGCAGAGACTGGGAAATGACCTCCGTGGTCGTAATTACTGGCAGAGGCTGGGTATTAACCTCTGTGGTTCTGAACACAGTCAGAGACTTGGGAACGACCTCTGTGGTTGTGAACACTGGCAGAGACTTCGAGAACTGGTGAAGCGTGATAGAATCTAAAGGGTACAAACACAGAACACCTGGGAACAAGATCATGTGAAACTTAGTTTGAGGTAAACCAAAGACAAAAGTACAAAAACATTACAAAATAAGAGTCCTTGAAAACATAACAGAGATTACTCTGGGGTCTGAGGTTGTTTTGGGCCCTGGAGACGTTTTGACATGCCTTGACATTTGTGAATTTTTCAGTTGCTTAAAAACATAATAATGGCTAAAGTCTGATAACACTATATTCAGCACAAACTGGGCTACAATAATATGTGAGCAACATGTGTGTACATGTTTGTATTTTGGAGAAAATAACGTTTAGGCATGGTATTTGAATAAACAAAAATTCTAAGTTATTGAAATAAGGCCATATAACACATAACAGATAAACATTTGTCCAGAATAATTTTGATAACTGGATCTTGTAGCCAAAATGATGTGAAAACCATTCTGATCACTTTAACTTTTGTAAGACACTTTTAATGTTAGAAAGGTCATATGCGAGCAGGCGCGAACTATAATGAATATTTATGTTATTCACACCTGAGGAGACAAAGACCCCTCCCCTGGGCATATCACTGAGGAATGTGACAGAAAGAGAATGAATGTGAGGAGACAATGATCAAAATCAAGTTTTCAGTTAAAAGAAGTAATCTGACTATACATTTTCTTTACATAAAGACTTTACTTAATTTTAGACTTACACTACCATTTAAAATAAGTCTCTTCTGCTCACCAAGACTGCATTTATTTGATCCAAAATACAGTAAAAACAGTGATACTGTGAACTCTTTTTACAATTTAAAAGAACAGTTTTCTATTTGAATATTCTCTAAAATGCAACTTGTGATCAAAGCTGAATTTTCATTACTGCAGTCTTCAGTGTCACATGATCCTTCAGAAATCATTATAATATGCTGACTTTCTAATATGGGCATGTTTACATCACATTTGACACATTTACACCCGAACACATATTTGCAAGATCAAGCTTTGTTGATGATAATGAGGCAGCATAAACACTAGTTAAAATATATTCTAAACATTCATATTATTTTTATATCATATTACATATCATATTTAAATCATACAGCATACAATTTAAATACCTACTTTAGCCGAAACAGCATTTAAATGTAACTAAAACTTGCCTATTAGGACATATTTCAAATTTCAATACTCTGAATCCTGGCTGGCAAGTCTGGAAACAGTCCCACTAGTAAAATATGTACATGTTTATATAAGATAGCATGTCAAATAATATATAAGTAAAAATATATGACTTACTGATCTGAAATTGTATTCTCGGCTGGATCAAGTCTCTCTTCAAAATGCAAACATTCCAGTCCCAGTCAAGTTTATCCCAGTCAAGTTTATATAAATATATATATATATATTTTTTTTTTTATTTTTTTTTTTTATATATATAAACTTGACTGGGTCCCACAATAATAATTTAGTAGTATGCAATATTCAACTAGGTTCCAAAAATAAATAATTTTTGCAAACTAATTTTCACCAAAAAAGTTTTATAATTTAAGGTAAATAGTGCTTTTAATTAAGCTACTATATATCAGTGTATGCTCACCGAGCACTTTATTAGGAACACTTTGGTCCTAATAAAGTGCCCAACATGTTCTCTTGCTGTTGCAGCCCACCCTCCTCAAGGTTTGATGTGTTGTGTATTCTGAGACGCTATTCTGCTCACTACAATTGTACAGAGTGTTTATCTGAGTTACCGTAGTATTTCTGTCAGCTCGAACCAGTCTGGACATTCTCCACAACTGTCGCTCACTGCATGTTTTTTGGCATCATTCTGTGTAAACTCAAGAAACTGTTGTGCATGAAAATCCCAGCAGATCAACATTTACAAAAATACTCAAACCAGTCCATCTGGTACCAACAATTATGCCACAGTTGAAATCACTGAGATTTTTTCCCCATTCTGATGATTGTTTTGAACTTTAACCGAAGCTCCTGACCCAAATCTTCATGACTTCATGCATTTTACCACAGCCTCATGATTCACTGATTAAATAATCACATGAATAAGTAGGTGTACAGGTGTTCCTAATAAAGTTCTCAGTGAGTGTATATAAAATATAAATATAAAAGCACATGTTAATGAAAATGTTTAAATCTCATTCTTTTATTAATTTACTGTGAGAAACATGCCTTCATTAATTTTCAATAGATTTGTATTCAATGCCTTCCAATCTACTACTAGCTACAATGGCTGTTTGGATAAAATTATGGTTCCTCTGATAAAAAAGAAGACTTTTGAGACATTTAAGAGCACACAAATAATTCTCAAGACACTGTATACAGTATATTGAATATTGTCAATAGGCTGAAAATTCGCCCAGCCCTAATTCCAGTATATATCTGTAAGCTTCTTTTATTCTCAAATTAAAATGGGTAGGGAGAGTGGCCATACTACCTTTTGGACTTGTGCATTCATTCAGGTAAAATGGAGTCATCCGTCAATCAGGAAAGGTCTTGGCTGTGGCACTGTGACAGGCCCTTTCCAGATAATCCATTAATCTCCAAATTCAAATTGTCATTCCTCATCCTTATTACAGCAGGGTCCAGTTACCAGCCTCCCTGTCACCCCGTCACGTCCATTTACTAGCCTCATCATCAGAAGGTCTGCATTTAGAGGTTTGAAGATGACATGAGAGAGATAGCAGGGCAATAATTGATGAAAGGATGAGTAGATGAGGTTGTAGTGATAAATGAAAGAGAAACTTTAGCTTTGTGCCACAACCTAGTGAACTACCTTGCTGTCTACTGCCTTCCTGGGTAGCTACATTCAAAGAAGGCAAATTGGAACATCTTACATTCAATTGACATGTGAAATGCTGAAACGCTCCACAGGAGTAGCAACTCAGTTACTGGTGTCTCATGCATATCAAACAAATATTTAACTCTCATTTGCCACCCTCCCCCAATCCCCACCCCAACAAAACCCCAGTGGTCACATAATTATAGAAACACAACAAACAAATATAAATAAATATATAAATAAATCAATACAAAAAAAAGTATAATAATAATAATAATAAACTATTAATAGTACACACATCCCATACACCTCTCTCTCCACTGTCCCTCCCCGAGAGCCTCCAAAAAAGATAGATAGCTGCCCCACTTCTTCACAAACAGGTCTAGACTCCCGAGTCTTCTTGATACTCCAGAGTCTTCTTGATACCCCCTCCTCAAGAGCTACCACTCTGGCCATCTCTGAAAACCACTTCTGAAATGGGAGTGCTCCAACTGACTTCCAACTCCTTTAAATGGTCTGACTGGCAATCACGATACTAGTTAGGACCCAGTTTTTCCTATGCTTATTGTCCAAATTAATGACTGCCCCATCTCCTAAGATAAAGAGTCTAGGGCAAAATAAAATTTTAGAAGCCAAAACCTTGCACATAAAACTCGATCTCCTGATTGACTTCACCAGCAGGTGGGTGTGTTTTAAAACCAAACCTATGCAATCTAGAGGGGGTCCAATAGACTATATGTAAAATATTAAATTGCATAAGATGAACCTTTGCATCTCTAGATGCAAATTTGTCGTTTTTTAGAATCCTAGCCCACTGTAGCTAATTTGGTTGATGTAGATGTTCACGGGATGGTTGTAGTGCCTGTGTACCTCCACCATTATGTAGGAAATTTGGTAGTAAAATATATACACGGTACAGACTGAAGTGTCGCAATTCTTCAACCATTATGTATAAGATGTGTCAGCTATGAATTAAATTAAACTGTCCTTATTCTACATTATTATTTAAGGAAATGTATAATGTAATTAGTTAAATTCGACAACCATATTAAATTAGATAAATGACTAATAATAGATCATTTGTCTTAATAAAATTTCCACCATGAAAATCGTAATACAACATCTCGTTGTATCCGCTCACAATTTCTATTTAAGGAATTATCTTTGATAAGGGAATTATGATTAATTCACTAAGATGTTTCCAATTGAGCAATCCACAACAGATGAAATAAGGGATTTATTAAAATATATTCTATAATAAATCTTATGAACTGATGAAAAAAAATTATAGTCCTTCCCAGATGGCTTCAAAAGTCACCAGATATCTGCAAGACCAAGATTTTTACACATCCTGAGAAGCGTCAATGTTGCTCTAGGGGGCTTACACACCTTTGCTTCACTATGATTAAGGACTGAGTCCATCAAAAGATTAAAGTCTCCTCCCAATATTATATCACGAATGGTGCCTGCGGCTTGCAACATCCATTCAAGATCCATAAAAAAGCCCTGAACATCAGCGTTAGGTGTGTAAATATTAACCAAAATCAACCTTTGCCCCTGAATTTCTCCTAAAACAATAATGACTCTTCCTAATTTATCTTTACTCTGTTTAAGACATTTCAATTGTAGATGTTTATTTATCAGTATAAGGACTCGCCTACTCTTACTTCAGCCAGCACAAAAAAAAAACATATCCACCCCATATCTTCCCAAATTTTTCAGCTTCCTGCGGGGAAAGATACGTTTCTTGAAGAAACACTATATCATATTTATTACCCTTAAGAAAAGATATAACCTTCCTTCTTTTTATGGGGTGCCCAACCCATTCTCATTCCATGTGGAGAGAGATAACCTACTCATATTAACATTTGACATATTGATATAATAAAAAAATACATTGTGTGTCAAAAAAAAGATTATAGAGACCACATTCCCCATTAGTGAAACAATCTAACCCCGAACTTCCCCCGAACAAAACAAATAGTTAAAAGAAAAATGATCGCATTAACCCTGCGCACGACAGCGCCAACCGGCGTCAATCCCTCTAAACTCAAAAGTTCCATGTACGCCTACGAGAACCCCCATGACAACTTTGCCATCGGATTGCTCGAGACCGGTTCTTCTGCACAAATTTTGTTTGGCAAAATTACATAACAGAAAATTCTTTGTAAAACAAACCCCAGCCAATAGGCAGAATAAACTCAAAGAACATGTATATTCATTCACAGAAAAAAATATATACCATGATTTCCTCAGTCCGTAAACTTTATGTAAGTCATCCTCTTTATGAGCATGTAAATATTTTGAGATCATCCATAGTGTCCATTCTCAATCTGACTAGGAACTTGAATGAGAAGTGTCATGCCAAAAAAAAAATCCAGCCGCTAGGCAGAGCCAACGCAAAAAGAAACAAAAATGGCGCCCAGCTTCCTTAGACAGTCAAGTTATGTACAGCGAGTCAGTCCACTCACATAAGCAACGCCCAATGGTTTACTCACCCATAGATTCTATGAAGGCCAGTGACTGTTTGGGGCACAAAAATACTTTGCGACCATCCTTGGTGTCTATTCTCAATTTGGCCAGAAGTGTCAGTGCAAAAATCCATTGATGTAAGAGTTTCTTTCATTCCTTGAACTGATCGCGTTTCCCTCTTTTCGAATTCGCAAAGTCCGGGAACAAGAAAATATTGTGATTCTTCCAAGAAAGTTTTCTTTTCTTTTCTCCTCGCCTGGTGCAACATGAGATCTTTATCTGATGAGCTCAGAAGTTTGGCCAGAATTGATCGGGTCCTGTCTCCCTCAGCAGATCTGCGAGCTGGGACTCTGTGAGCTCACTCGATTTCCAGTTTGTGGCCTGTTATGTTGAGGAGACTCGGAAAGAGCTCGTCCAGGAATTTCACCATATCTCTGCCCTCTTCATGCTCAGGAATTCCATATATTCCAATTTGTATATTGTTCCTTTGGTTCCTATTTTCAAGATCTTCAAATTTTTCCAATGGGCCCCCTAAATGACCCAGAGGCCTTCTTGGGGCTCTTTGAGTAGACAGTTGGAGCATGCGTATGGCCGAGCACCTAGTGGGCGGTCCGGTTAATTCCACTGCTGTCTAGGTAAGCTCAGCTCGCGGCACAGCAGTTACCAGCGTAGAACATCCTGGTGTACACCGACTTGAGAAAAGCCATCCTGCAACGGGTCGGCCAGACACCTGAGCAGCAGCGCCAGCGCTTCCTTTCCCTGACCATTGGCGAGCATGGCCACCCGTTCGCCTTCATCAAATGTTCATAAATCGTTAATGTTTATGACATGAATGATACGGCCATCTCAGAAAGGAGACCCTCATCCTAAAGGGCAGAGGTGATGGTCGGTATAATCCTCACATTCTAAAACATATTCAAGACAGAGAGATTAAACAGACTCTCAGTGGATCTGAACTTTTGACAACTCTCTTTAGCCGGAACAAAACTCTAGTGCTTTTCTATCATCTCCAAAAGCACAAAATAAACTTGTGGCAGGGGGAGGGCGGGGCCGCGTTGTTATTCCGCACACCTGGCCCCTAATCAGGCTAATAAGCCCGTGTTGTGAACAGAAGGCAGCGAAGGCAGATGAGGAGACTGGATCTAAGCGCAAGCTTACTTTATTTAACAAAATGAAACAAACACAAAGGAAAACCCTCAATGGGGAAATAAACACAACACTGGGAAAACGGGCAGGGAAAACACACCGGGCTAACAACGTTCAACGAAAGACAAGGACTGAAACAAAAACCAGGATATAAATACATGAACACAGGAACAAGGGACCAATGAACAGACAGAACTCCAACAAGATGACGAGGGAATAAACAGAGGCAAAGGGCAAGTTAACGAGGAACAGGTGAAAACAATGAGAGAGAACACCAACGCTGACAAGGAGACTATGGAACAAAACAAGGGACAAAAGTGAAAACTATGGAATGAAAAAAGGGACAAAAAAGGTAAACAAAGGGGCAACGGTAAAACAAGACAAGGTATATGTAACAGCCCGTGAGTGGGATAAGGGCTGACCGAGGTGTCGGACAGCTGTCCGTAAATCTCTCTCTGTCGCACTGCCATCTTCTGTCGGCCCTTATCCCTCTAGAGTGCTAATTAGCCTGATTAGGGGTCAGTGTGCGGAATCACGATCCGGCCCCACCCTCCACCCTGCCAAATTTTCTTGGGTTTTTAGAACACATATACATATATTATGAAATATAATACTATAAAAAGACTCATTGTATCAACATTCTATATTTCTGAACATGCATATCCTAATTTTAATATACTAAGATGCATCACATGATGCCTAACTGTGGATAGCATCATAGAATGCATTATTCTGACCTTGTGTTTACATAATACTCAATTATACAATGTATAATAATGTATATTCAAATGTTAATGTGTAGTGAAATAACCATAAAGAGAAAGCATGTGATGTTTCATATGTAAATGCTTGCCTGTTTATGTAGAGAATGATGATGTTAACAGATATCATGTCTCTTACACTGATTTCGTTATATAAATGTATATTCACTTTTGAGCATGAAAACTGACAAACCATAAGAACAAAGACTCATTAGAGCCACTTCAGGGTGTGACCGTACAGAAAAGGTTAAAAAGACCAGCCAAACCCCTCCTTGAAAAGAGTTCTCTTCTCTACGCTACAACTTACACATGTGACGGGGAGTCATGAGCCTCCCTTGCGACAGGCCTCGCTTCAAATCACCGCCTGATCATTCTGAACTACCCAGTATCCATGATCTTAACAGATCTTTCTACTGACCCAGCCAAAGAACCAAAGCAACACAATAAAACATAAGTATACCTCCAGACTTTTGCTAGAATGTGCGGTAACACTTTAGAATACTGTATCTTACTTAATGCATAACTAATGAGGAATTACTGCAGAACTAATAGGTAATTCTTCAATAACTCTTAAGTCACTACTATTAACTACTGAGGAAGATGTGTTAACTAATCAGTATGTAATAGCATTTTATAGTTGTGTTAAGTAACAATTAGCTAATCAATAACTATTGAATTCAGTCATGCCTCCTGATTAACTACTTTTAATTATCTACTAATTCAGCTTCAGGAGAAATAACTATTGAGTAACCACTAATGAACAGTCGATTAATTACAATTACAATAATATCCCTTGGATACTTTATTTTCCCCATTTTTGACTATTTATGTTTATTATTATTTTCAATAAATGCCTCTCTGAGGCCTGATGGCATGCCCACGGTGTCTCTCTCTTGCTCACCCCGCCACAAGAGTCATGAACCCAAAACACATTTTTTGAGATTTGATATGTCCAGGTTGCACATCACTGAAGAGAATAATGGCACTCATTATGCTTATTGCTTATTGTTAAATGGAAAGTGTATATATTTTTTTGTTTTATTGACGCAATTCTTTTTCCATTTTCAAAACGAAAGTTGAAGCAACATCACAAAAATTTATATGCGTAAACTCTGAGTTATGATTGATAGGACAGCACACATGTATGTCACTAGATTCTGAGTGTTTCTGCACATTATTCATGAGAACTTCCATCCAAAATCAGTGCTGCCTCATGCATGAGCTGGCATTACATCTACAGCAGAGAATTCAAATTTATGGATGTAATAGCTCTTCCAGACAGGCGCAAACTTCAACAGCACTCGCAGAACAGACATACGTAAGTCATACGGTTTGGAACAAAATAAGGGTTTGTAAATATTGAGAGAATTTTCATTTTTAGGTGAACTATCGCTTTAAATTCATCTACTTCCATTTGTCCAATCACCCAGAATCACTTATTATGAAAATGTCAGAGCGATCGTTAACAGTCACATGAAAGGAGACTGTAGTTAAGGTAATAAAATTATCTTACATTGACAATGTATTGTTGCTGCCGACTTGTAAATGTACAATACATTTTATAGCCAAACATTATGATTATATAAAGAAAATTAAGAGACTGAATACCTTGTAACTTAATAAATAAATCCCCTTGATCTACAGAGTAAAAACATAAAATTGAGATACGCTGGTGTCTCTGGTGCACATAAATGCCATTTGTGCATTGACGCTTTCCAAACAGTGGCCCAGATCTATTCAAAGATCATTACTGACTACAAAGAAAACCTTAAACATTTCAAGCACTCAGCAGATTAGTTTGTACAACAGGTTACGGGCTAAAAAAAGGCTTTATGCAAGCTGTTTTTCCATACAAACAAAGCCGGCACAGCCCCAGAACTCACTGTCATCACAGATGACAACATCACCCAATGGGAGTCAACTCCATAGAAGAGTGAGGACATCAAGGGTTGCGATGAACTGAGAGTGGGGTTTGGAAGTGGGATGGGGGTGGGGGTGGCGGTGCATTCTAGCTGTTTGGATTAATGGAAGTGAAGGGAAAGAATGCATGGATGGATTGTGCAGAGAGTATGACAATGGAATGAGAGCGCTAAGTCTGGCGTGTATGCAGGAAATGAGCACATGGGGAGCTGGGCTGAACATTAAACCGTCTGTTAGGCAATTACGAAGCATGTGTGTGTCTTCCCAGGTTAGATCTTAGACTACAGAGAGTGACTGTGACAGATACATACACAGATGTGGGTGAAGAAATGTGCCGTGACCAGATTTCACTGTACTTTCTGTTGTTGAGAATGGAAACCTAATGGATGCAATGTTTTTTTCTTTAGTGCTGTTCTTCTTTGACATAGAATATTTCATATTTTAAAATCTCTCTGTGTGTGTTTTATCAAGACAAAGAGGGTAAAAAAAGCAAAGGCCATCATGATCTTGAGAAATAGTGTGGCATTTACATTGGTTCAGTTAATTTTATATGCAGTTAAGAATTTTTACAGTTTGGTCAATGATATTATCCCATAAAATACCTTCCTTAATTAATGTATTACAACAACAGCAGGAAAACATTAAGTGTGTCATCACCGTGGCATTTATGCACTTGCTCTGGAAGGCTGTCAAATTAATATTCAAAATTTGGATATTCTTCTAAATTTAATGGGTCAAGATATACTCTTTTTTATGTACTGTATATAATTGTATTATCTTCCTTGAGGTTCACTTACAATGTTAGTAAAGTTTTTGTTTTTTTAACCTAAACAGTCATGATTTAGTCATACATGATAATGCTCCATTCTGTTTGGCCCTCCTTCTGAAATGCTGTGTTTTAAGCTGTCTGGCCCTTTAAGACTTCAATGTAAATGCCCACTGTTGTGATTAGCAAACATAGTACAGGCCCTCCAATACAGCCATATTTGAAATGCAATCTAAAGAAAATGAACAAATTCCACACAAACTTATAAAACTAAATTTGATGCTGGTCTTCACCAGAGTGACATCTCATATAGTCACAGTTTTTTCCTCACAGAAAGGCATGTGTTTCTTCCAGTCAGTGGCAGCAGCAAAATGAGATGCTTGTGCGGAAATGCATCAGTATGATCAAAGACGTCATCTAGTGCAAGGATACTCAACAGCCCACAATGGACGTTCATAGGATGCCAGGGGGGCGCTGAGAGCAAATTAGTAGAGAGGGGGGCATTTATC
The DNA here is from genome assembly GCF_025860055.1 of Xyrauchen texanus. Classification (NCBI taxonomy): domain Eukaryota; kingdom Metazoa; phylum Chordata; class Actinopteri; order Cypriniformes; family Catostomidae; genus Xyrauchen; species Xyrauchen texanus. Next base: position 37,450,237 of record NC_068284.1, read on the forward strand.
AGTCATGTTAACCCTCTGGGGTCTGAGGGTGTTTTGGGCCCTGGAGAGGTTTTGACATGCCTTGACATTTGTGCTTTTTTCAGTTGCTTAAAAACATATTAATGTCTAAAGTCTGATAACACTGTATTCAGCACAAACTGGGCTACAATAATATGTGAGCAATATGTGTGTTCATGTTTGTATTTTTGATAAAATAATGTTTATGCATGGTTTTTGAAAAAACTAAATTTTTAAGTAATTGAAATGAGGCCATATAACACATACTAAACATTTGTCCACACGACTTTTGAGAACTGGATCTTGTAGCCTAGAGTTTTTGCTACAAAATTATATGAAAACCATCCTGATAACTTATTAATACAAAACAATATAGTACTTTAACTTTTGTAAGACACTTTTAGTTTTGAAAGCTCATATGCGAGGAGGCGTGAACTAGCATGAATATTGAGGTAATTCACACCTGAGGAAACAAATACCCCTCCCCTGGGCCTATCAATGAGGAATGTGACAGAAAGAGAATGAATGTGAGGAGACTTAATGATCAAAATCAAGTTTTAAGTTAAAAGAAGTTACATAAAAGTTACATCTTTACATAAAGACTTTACTTAATTTTATACCTACACTACCATTTAAAAGTTTTAGAAGAAGTATCTTCTACTCACCAAGACTGCATTTATTTGATCCAAAATACAGTAAAAACATTGTGTGAACTCATTTTACAATTTAAAAGAACAGTTTTCTATTTGAATATATTGTAAAATGCAATTTGTGATCAAAGCTGAATTTTCAGCATCATTACTGCTGTTATGCTGGGTGTGGAGGCAGGACAAGACGGACAAGAGGTGCGGATCCAGACGCGGTTTTTATTGAGATAAACACATAAGAACTAAAAGGTAAACACAAAGGAAAGTCCACGATGGGAAAACAGGAAACTTAAGCACAACGAAACAGATTTAAACACGATGAAACAAAACTCAAACAAAACTAAGAACTCGGGTAGGGAACACAGACCAGGCTTGACAACATTCCAGAAACAAACATTCACAAACAACGACCGACAGAGAGTGAACAAACAGACAGGGTTTAAATACACAGACAAAGTGGAGACTGAACTAGACACAGGTGAAAACAATGATGAGTGCAGGCAGTGGGGGAGGCCGGGAATTGTGGGAAATGTAGTTTAACACACGGACAGTGAGACTCAGGGTGGACAGCAGGGAAAACATGACATGGACCAGGATCGGTGACGGGTGAGATGGAAAATAAGGAGCGGACAACAAGGAAACGTGAAATAAACGTGATAGTGAAACCGAGAACAAAGGGCAGACAACACAGGAACGTAACAACTGCAGTCATCAGTGTCACATGATCCTTTGTTATAATATGCAGATTTTCTAATATGGGAATATTTAAAGTGCATTTTACTCATTTAAGCTGAACACATAATTGCAAGCACAAGCATTGATGATATTGAGGCAGCATAAACACTAGATAAAATATATTTTAATATATATATATATATATATATATATATATATATATATATATATATAATCATACAGCATACAATTGAAATACCTTCTTTAGCTGAAACAACATTTATATGTAACTAAAACTTGCTTATTACGACATATTTCAAATGTCAGTACTTCTGAATCCTGTCTGGCAAGTCTGGAAACAGTCCCACTAGTAAAATATGTATGTGTTTATATAAAATAGCATGTCAACTAATGAAAAATAAATTACTTACTCGTCCGAAATTGTATCCTCGGCTGGATCAAGTCTGTCTTCAAAATACAAACGTTCATCGGAGTCCCGCTCTTCTTCTGAGGAAAATGTTAACTCTTCCATCCTATCCAGGAATTTCACCGCCTGTGTGTCCTTACAAACGCACAGTAAAATTAATTAATTGTTTATATCAAACCTCTGAACACTGTCGGGGGCGTGCACCATTTCCCTTGATCGTCTCTGCACATTAGCTTTTGAATGAACCTGCTAGTGGGTGGGATCAGATTATCTATAATTAGATTATCTGTAAAAAATGTATAGCACTTTGTTTCATACAGATTACATTGCAGGAGAGTATTTGTTTTAAATTTTAAATGTTTTATTTAAAAGAAGAAATCTTAAGCTTTCTTTAGACATATGTTTCATGTTTGTGTGATAAGTATTTGCGTAGTTTCAGTTCAGTTTTGTGACGTGTTGCAGATATATGCTCGTGAACACAGAGACTGCTGAAAGCTCACCCTTTTTATTTTCTTTATTTTACAAATGCACAAGGTTTTGTTGTTATT